>NW_011495086.1:3580999-3608236 GCF_000754665.1 Bison bison bison
GGTTTCCACTGTTTCCCCATCTCTTTCCCATGAAGTGATGGGACCAGATGCCATGATCTTAGTTTTCTGAATGTTGAGCTTTAAGCCAACTTTTTCACTCTCCTCCTTCACTTTCATCAAGAGGCTTTTTAGTTCCTCTTCACTTTCTCCCATAAGGGTGGTGTCATCTATATACCTGAGGTTATTGATATTTCTCCTGGCAATCTTGATTCCAGCTTGTGCTTCTTCCAGCCCAGCATTTCTCATGATGTAGTCTGCATATAAGTTAAATAAGCAGGGTGACAATATACAGCCTTGACATACTCCTTTTCCTGTTTGGAACCAGTCTGTTGTTCCATGTCCAGTTCTAACTGTTGTTTCTTGACCTGCATGTAGGTTTCTCAAGAGGCAGGTCAGGTGGTATTTTTGATTTCTCTACAAAATTGCTTCCTCTAGGATTAGATCATGTTTTGCCTTTATTTAGTATCCAGTCTGATCCAATGGTTCAATGGATAAAGAATCCACCTGCAGTTAGGAGACCCAGGAGATTTGGATTCAACCCCTGGGTCGGGAAGATGCCCTGGAGGAAGAAATGGCAACCCACTCTAGGTTCTTGCCTGAAAAAATCCCATGGACAGAGGAACTATGGTCTATAGTCAAAGGGTTGCAAAGGGTTGGATTTGACTGAGTGAGTAAGCATTGAAGCATTCAAGGGATTGTTACTATAAGTTACCATAGCCCTAGGGGAACATGGCTTCTACTATCCCACATTTGCCTGGAAACTCAGTGAGGAGACTTGTTATATCAACCTAGGCTCCCTTAGTCCATTATTTAAACTTGATTTTTCTAAGCATATGCCTAGTTTTCCTCAGTGTTTGCACATTGGAACATATTTTTCTGTTTGGGCAAAATGCAGCCTTTTGACAGTGGAACTATAATAAGGAAATAATTCATTTGCCATATTAGCGATTGTATTAAAATTCAAGTTTATGGAAATTAGGGGAAAATTAAGATTTTCTATTAATAAGAGAACCGTGTATTAATTATTTCTTGATGAACTCAAGAATGCTAGTGCATACATGCATGTAAACAAATAATTGAGATACTGAAATTTAAAATGCAGTGTAACAAGTTTATTATCAACTGTTATTCAAAATCCTAATGGGTAAAACTCAAAGGAAAAAATGTCTTCAGCTTACTTTAGTTACAGGATTATGTTAAAGTTGCAGGAAAATGACCTCCTTGAATTTGATTACAACTTGAATTTTGCAAGTTTGGAAAATGATCATCAATGTTTGTTTTACTGACAATTAGTGTCAAGCTTGGATACAGATGGTGTGTTCTTAATCTGTGAAAGTTGAGGCTGTCTTTCAAGTAGTAAAACAAATCAGCAATGTTTATTACTATATAATTGAATATCCACAATTTCATTTTGCTCTAAATGCATTTACTATCACTAATGCTTATTGAAAAATTTGTTGTCAACCTATGACTTTGAGCCTCTGAAACTATTTGAAGGACAGAATATCATCTGAGAATCTTGCAAAAGATTAAGGGTGACTTTACTTGAATGAATGCAATATTCTAACATAAAATAAAGTGTTTACAGTGTTTCAATTCCTTTAGGTATTAAAGGCTGGAATTATTTTCAGAAAATCAGATTCAATTGATAAGTAAATGCTGCAGTGCTGCCTGATCCCCATCTCTTCCTGCTCATATATTTTTGTAAGCCTTAGGAATGTTTACACTCTTTTAAAATTTTATTCTATTTAAATATTATTTTTTGTGGTATTTTATAGAATAAAAATAAAATACGAGTTTCTTTCTTACAGTCTCTAAATATATGTGAAGGAAAACAACCCTATAAATGATTGAGAAGCCTCCATTGGACATGTGACAGAGGAGGGTTTAGATAAATTATGGATAAATAAATAATATACTCAGAGTTAATGTCCCTTACTTTCCTCTCATTATGAAAGTAACTAATAATTACTATAAAATATTATAGCTTGTTTATATATTTGGTGCATAAATTTATAATGGATGCATATATTAATGAACTCATAAAAAATAAACTATGATCACGGCATCCAGTCCCATCACTTCATAGCAAATAGAAGAGAAAAACTTGGAAGCAGTGGTAGATTTGATTTTCTTGGGCTCCAAAATCACTGCAGATGGTGACTGCAGCCATGAAATTAAAAGACACATGCTTCTTGGAAGGAAAACTATGACAAACCTAGACTGTATTAAAAAATAGAGACATCACTTTGCCAACAAAGTTCCATACAGTCAAAGCTATGGTTTTTCAAGTAATCCTTTATGGATGTGAGAGTTGGACCATAAAGAAGGTTGGTCACCAAAGAATTGATGTTTTTAAACTGTAATTCTGGAGAAGATTTTTGAGAGTTCTGTTGACAGCAAGGAGATCAAACCAGTCAAACCAAAAGGAAATCAACCCTGAATATTCATTGGAAGGACTGATGCTAAAGTGTCAATATTTTGGCCACTTGATGCAAAGAGCTGACTTACTGGAAAATACACTGATGTTGCAAAGGATTGAAGGCAAAAGAGAAGGGGGCAGCAAAAGATGAGTGGTTAGACAGCACCACCATCTCAATGGACATGAATTTGAGCAATCTCTAGGAGATTGTGGAGGATGGAGGAGCCTGGTGTATTAAGTCCATGAGGTTGAAGAGTCAGACATGACTTAATGACTGAACAACAACAAACATTAGTAAAATAGTTTTGTCATTCATTTAAAATCTGGTCTACCATGACATTAAATTAAGGAAATTTTGTTCTACCAAGTACTTGAATGACATTATATCTCAAGTTTTTCAGAATAAATCCCTTAAGTAACAAGTTAATCTGGACACTCAATTCTAACTAATCATCAAAAATCCACAAGTCCATGGCAATTTTCATTGATAACTTAAACTTCACATTGGAAATAATGCTATTCAATCATCCCCCCATATTTGTGGGAATTTTTACCAGTACCCATGCAGGCACCAAATTCTGTGGATGCTCAAGTAGCTTACACAGAGTGGTGTAGTACAGTCTATTCTCCATACTTGTGCTTTGCTCATCCACAGATACAGAACTAAGGAATATGGAAGGTAGACTGTATTCTGTAACACAAGATGTTTTAACAGTATCCAGAAACTGATATTTCAAAGATTTTTATGATGCTATCTCTGTCCATGAAATAAATTGTGCCTAAATATTTGGGCAACTTAATAAGAAAAATGCAGTGTGTTATGGCATAAATAGGTGATAAAACTAACCACTGACTACTATTTATTACATTCAATATATCATATTTTTATAAGTGTCATCTTAAGAAGATCTTGTATCCTCAAAAAAAAAAAAAAAAAAATCCCAAAGATAAAGTGAAATAAAAACATTCTAAGTTTACCTGTTGCTCACTTTATGATAAACCTGGGTGAACAGATGACCCGGAGGGATGGTACGGGGAGGGAGGTGGGAGGGGGGTTCAGGACGGGGAACACATGTATGCCCATGGAGGATTCATGTTGATGTGTGGCAGAACCAATACAATATTGTAAAGTAGCCTCCAATTAAAATAAATAAATTTAAATTAAAAAAAAAAGCAGAGACATTACTTTGCCAACAAAGATCTGTCTAGTCAAGGCTATGTTTTTTCTAGTAGTCATGTATGGATGTGAGATTTGAACTATAAAGAAAGCTCAGTGCCAAAGAATTAATGCTTTTAAGCTGTGGTGTTGGGGAAGACTCTTGAGAGTCACCTTGACCGCAAGGAGATCCAACCAGTGCATCCTAAAGGAAATCAGTCCTAAATAGTCATTGGAAGGACTGATGCTGAAGCTGAAACTCCAACACTTTGGCCACCTGATGCAAAGATATGACTCATTTGGAAAGTCCCTGATGCTGGGAAAGATTGAAGGCAGAAAGAGAAGGGGAAGACAGAGGATGAGATGGTTGGATGGCATTACCGACTCAGTGGATATGAGTTTGTGTAATCTCTGGGAGTTGGTGATGGAGATGGAGGCCTCATGTGCTGCAGTCCATAGGGTTGCAAAGAGTCGAACATGACTGAACCACTGAACTGAACTGAACTGAACACCCTACCAAAGTAATGCTCAAAATTCTTCAAGTGTGTCTTCAGCAGTACGTGAACTGAGAAATTCCAGATACTCACGCTGGACTTAGAAAAGGAGAAGAACCAGAGATCAATTGCCAACGTCCTTTGTATCATAGAAAAAGCAAGAGTGTTCCATAAAAACATATACTTCTGCTTTCTTGACTGTGTCAAAGCTTTTGACTGTGTGGATCACAACACTGTGGAAAATTCTGAAAGAGATGGGAATACCAGACCACCTTAGCTGCCTCCTGAGAAATCTGTATGCAGGTCAAGAAGCAATGGTAAGAAACAGATGTCGAACAACGGGCTGGTTCCAAATTGGGAAATTAGTACCTCAAGGGTGTATATTGTCACCCTGCTTATTTAAATTATATGCAGAGTACTTCCTATGATATGTAGGACTGGATGAAGCACAAGCTGGACTCAAAATTGCTGGGAGAAATGTCAATAGTCTCAGATATGCAGATGACACCACCCTTAGGGCAGAAAGCTAAGAGAAACTGAGGAGCCTCTTGATGAAAGAGAAAGAGTGAGTGAAAAAGCTGGCTTAAAACTCAACATTCAAAAAACGAAGATCATGGCACCCTGTCCCGTTACTTCATGGCAAATAGATGGGGAACCAACGGAAACAGTGACAGACTTTGTTTTTTGTGACTCCATAATCACCGTGGTGACTGTAGCCATGAAATTAAGACGCTTGCTCCTTGAAAGAAAAGCTATGACCAAGCTAGACAGCATATTAAAAAGCAGAAACATTATTTTGGTGACAAAGGTCCACCTAGTCAAAGCTATGTTTTTCCAGTAGTCATGTATGGATGTGAGATTGGGACCAGAAAGAAAGCTGAGAGCTGAAGAATTGATGTTTTTCAACTGTGGTGTTGGAGAAGACTCGTGAGAGTTCCTTGGACTACACGGAGAGCAAACCATTCAATCCTAAAGGAAATCAGTCCTGAATATTCATTAGAAGGACTGATGCTGAAGCTGAAGCTCTAATACTTTGACTACCTGATGTGAAGAGTTGACTCATTGGAGAAGACCCTGATGCGGGGAAAGATTGAAAGCAGGAAGAGAAGGGGACGAAAGAGGATGAGATGGTTGGATGGCATCACCAACTCAGTGGATATGAGTTTGAGCAAGCTCCGGCTGTTGGTGATGGACAGCAATGCCTGGCGTGCTACAGTCCAGGGGGTCACAAAGAAAGGGACATGACTAAGTGACTGAATTGAAATGAATATTTCAACACGTGAGTTATGGAGGGAGAAATTTAGCCTATAAGTTTTCCCTTCCAAACTTTTTATATCACAGGCAGATTCCATGAAATAGGACCTGTTGTAGTCTCATAATCTTTATATAATTATATGAACGGTCGTTCTCATATACGTGATTAGAAAATTTAGTGTAAATTTTACTCTAAAATGTAATTGTTTATGTATATATTAATTTTTCAACCAAAGCTACAAAATATCTAGATTGAGTTGTTACAAAGGGTAGAAGTGATGAAGGCCTTTTAACAATATACAGTAGTCATTGTGATTACCAGTTTATTCATTGTGACCCTAATAGTTTTGCTTGGAGAAGTAAATTCAGTTTCTGAGGTTACAAGAAGCAGAAATGGATGTTTTCCACTTGATTCTAGGTAATTATTTTGTTTTCTTTACAGATAGAAGGAGGAAACAGGTGCTTCTGGGACTTAAGAAAGAATGTAGCTCACAATTATTAAGATGAAATGTCAAAATTATGTTAATCTACATTGAATGGTGAGAGCACTATAATCATACCACAATCAAGTTAGTAGAGCAGTGTTCTTAAATTCTAACTAGGCTTTGAATGAAATTGTTTTAATTACAATAATTTAAAAGTTTCTTAAATCTTCACATTGCCCATTATCTTTCAGCAAATTGTAATTATTTTGTGGTGCTGACAACTACAGTTTGGAATAGGAGGGCCACTGGCATTTTCATAGATTACTTAAATGTAAAAATTGCTGCATAGTGGTTCATATGAGTAACTTTTACCACAGACAGTTTTCAAGGTATGAAGATACAGTGACAGATCATTTCTAGGTAGAATCAAGTTGAGAAGCTTGGTCCAATTACTACAAGAAATTCCAGTAATAAAATGCTATATATATATATATATATATATATACACATACATACATATATATATATACTTAAATTGGCAACTCAGAAAGAAAGGTCAGTTCTGGCATATGTTTGAGCATGAAAAGTGAGCTTATTAATTTTTCTTATTATACACAAAAATCACAAATAGGTCATTTCTGGTACACTTGCTGCTTTTTATCCAAGACAAAATAGCTTATTGAATTCAGAAAAAGTCACACAAGAATACACAAAGCTGTTATTTTCAAGTAAGTTTGAGTGTATCAGAAACAATTATTTTCAGATTTATTTCAGGAATTACATCACTTATATATAATTCAAGTATAATACATATACAATATAATTCATTTAGCAAAATGTATAATTCATTGTAGGGCTTCCCAGTGGGTGCTAGTGCTAAAGAACTCACCTGTCAATGCAGGAGACCAAAGAGACATGGGGTCAATCTTGGGTTGGAAAGATCCTCTGGAGAAGGGCATGGCAACCCACTCAGGTATTCTTGCCTGGAGAATCTCATGGAGAGAGAAGACTGATGGGCTAAGTCCATGGGGTCACAAAGAGTCATACATGACTGAAGCAACATAGCAGAGCACAGCATATTTAACTGTGCTTTGTATATTAACAGAATTGTGTAATCATCACCATAATAAATTTTAGAATATTTTAATTACAATAAAAGGAAACACTTTCGCAATTAGCTGTCACCCTCCACCCAAACCCAAATCCTAGAGAAGTACCAATCTACTCTGTATTCATTGGCTTTTCAGTGTGAACATTGCATATAAATGACATAATACAACATATGGCCTTTTGCAACTGAGTTACTGACTCCTTTCACTTAGCATAATGTTTCAATGTTCATTCAAATTCTTCCATTTATCAATATTACATTCCCTTAAATTAACAAATAATGTGGTGGTCCTAAGATGGCAGAGGAATAGGACAGGGAGACCACTTTCTTGCCCACAGATTCATCGAAAGATCATTTGAATGCTGAGCAACTTTCACAAAACAACTTTTGAATGTTTGTGGAGGACACCAGGCAACCAAAAGGCAACCCATTGTCTTCAAAAGGAGGTAGGACAAAATATAAAACACAAAAAGAGAGACAAAAGAGTTAGGCAGGGCGACCCATCCTGGGGAGGGAGTCATGAAGGAGGAGAAGTTTCCAAACACCAGGAAACTCTCTCACTGGCGGGTTTGTGGGGAGTTTTGGAATCTCAGAGGGCAACATAACCAGGAGGGGGTGGGTGGGGGGAAAAAAGCACACCACAGAATATGCGCCCAACCACAACTCCCAGTGGAGATGTAGCCCAGACATGTCTGCCACCAGCGAGCAGGGGCTGAACAGGGAGGTGCCCGCTGCATTGCTTAGGGTAAGGACTGGGACTGAATGCCCAGAGGACAATCTGAGGGAGCTAACATGAGATAGCAACCCAAACTGTGGGATAGCCAGAGAGAGAAGAACAAAAAAGAGAGAGAGAACTTTCCCAGGAAAAGCTTTAACTAAACTAAGGCACAGCCTGCCCTGCTCACAGAACAAAGGATGGAGTGAATGCCAGAGGAGAGTTAGCCGGCTGCAGGCTGGCCCGTCCCCCTGCCCGAGGTAGAGAGGCAGGCTGGCAACAGCCAGAGCAGGAAGGCAAGGGGCAATCTTGGCCCCAGAGACAACATTGTGCACCAAATTGTGAGCAGGCTCCCAGTTGCTAAACAAATGTTCTTGGGATCCTGTTGGTTGACATCTGCCAGGAGGGTTGCAGCCTGAGATCAGTTCCCCAGAGGCAATACATGGCACACCAGAGATGGTGCTTTTGCAGCACATCCAGGAAACTGAGCGGCCAGGACAGGGGAGGTGATTAAGATGCACCGCACACCTGGGATAGTGTGCTAACCAAGCACCTGGTTGCCTGAGATGCTCGGACCTAGGAAGGGCACAAAATGCAGGCCCAACAGAGTCTGTGCCTTGGTGGAGTACCCAAGAACCTGAACCTGAGCAGCTTAGACCTGGGAAGTGCACTAAACCCAGGGCCTGCTTTGGACAGTTCCCCACAGAACAACCTGGAGCCTGAGCAGTGTAGACTGAGAAAGCACAGGTACATGAACTGGGGCAAACTCAGTGTGGTCCAGACACTGCGAACACTTCCCACACATGCCAGTGATATTTGTTTGCAGTGTCCCTCCCTCCCCACAGCATAATTGAACAAGTGAGCCTAAATGAGTGACCACCTTCACCGCCTTGTGTCAGGGTGGAAATTAGACACTGAAGAGACTTGCAAACAGAGGAAGCCAAATGAAGAAGAGGCAACTGCTTTGGAAGTGACAGGTGCAACAGATTAAAACCCTGTAGTTAGCATTGACTACATGGGGAGAGGCCTATAGACCTTGAGAAGAAGTATTAGCTGGAACAAGGAACTATCTGAAACTGAACTGACCCCACACTGCCCTCAACAGCTCCAGAGAAATTCCTAGATATATTTTAGTATTATCATTTAAAAAAATTTTAAGTTCTTTATTACTCCTTTAATTTTCATTTCTATAACTTAATATTACCTTGCAAAAAAAGACCCTATTTTAAAAGCAATTTTCATATACACATATTCTATAATTTTTGTGATTTTTAAAAAAAAATATTGTATTTTTGAGTCTAACCTCTACTCTAGATTTTTAATCTTTGTTTTCTGGTATTTGTGATCAATTTTTTACTTTTAAGAATCTAATGTTCAGTTCCCATTTTTACTTAGGAGTGTGATTACTGGCTTAATTTCTTTCTTCCCTTTTGACTCTTCTTTTTCTCCCCTAGGTCACCTCTGTCGCCTCTCTCCTTCTCTTCTCTACTTAACTCTGTGAATCTCTTTTTGTGTTCCAGGCTGTGGAAAACACTTAGGGAACTTATTACTGGCTAGATATGATCTCTCCTTTTGATTCCCCCTCTTCTCCTCCTGGTCATCTCTATCTCCGTCCTCCCTCTTCTCTTTTCTGTGTAACTCTGTGAACCTCTCTGAGTGTTCCAGACTATGGAGAGCACATAAGGAATTGATTACTGGCTAGATCGCTCTTTCCTCTTTTGATTCTGCCTCTTTCCTCCTGGTTACCTCTATCTCCCTCCTCCCGCTCCTCCTCCATGTAACTCTCTGAACCTCTCTGGGTGTCCGTCATTGTGGAGAATCTTTTCAGCATTAACCTAGATGTTTTATCATCAGTGCTGTATGGATGGAGAAGAAGTCTTGAGGCTGCTTTAAGAATAAGACTGAAAGCCAGAGGCAGGAGGCTTAAATCCAAAACTTGAGAACACAAGAAAACTCCTGACTCCAGGGAACATTAATCGACAAGAGCTCATCCAAAAGCCTCCATACGTACACTGAAACCAAGCTCCACCCAAGAGCCAACAAGTTTCATAGCAAGACATTACAAGCTAATTCTCAAACAATGCAGGAACATGACCCTGAGCGTTAAAATACAGGCGGCCAAAAGTCACACCAAACCCATAGACACCTCAAAACTTACTACTGGACACTTCATTGCACTCCAGAGAGAAGAGATCCAGCTCCACACACCAGCACATCCACACAAGCTTCCCTAACCAGGAAACCTAGAAAAGCCACTCGTCCAACCCCACCCACAGGGAGGAATCTCCACAATAAAGAGGAACCACAAACTTCCAGCATACAGAAGGACCACCCCAAAGACAGCAATCTAAATAAGATGAAAAGGAAGAGAAATATTCAGCAGATAAAGGAACATGATAAATATCCACCAAACTAAACAAAAGAGGAGATAGGGAGTCTACCTGAAAAATAATTCAGAATAATGATAGTAAAAATGATCCAAAATCTTGAAAACAAAATGGAGTTACAGGTAAATAGACTGGAGACAAGGATTACAAAGATGCAAGAAATGTTTAACAAGTACTTAGAAGATATAAGAAATAGTCAATCAATAATGAATAATGCAATAATTGAGAATCAAAAGGACTCTGGAGGGAACCAACAGTAGAATAACTGAGGCAGAAGACAGGATAAGTGAGGTAGAAGATAGAATAGTGGAAATAAATGAAGCAGAGAGAAAAAAAAAGAAATGACAACCTCAGAGACCTCTGGGACAATGTTAAACACCCCAACATTCAAATCATAGGAGTCCCAGATTAAGAAGACAAATAGAAAGGCCATGAGAAAATACTTGA
Source organism: Bison bison bison (assembly GCF_000754665.1). Lineage (NCBI taxonomy): Eukaryota > Metazoa > Chordata > Mammalia > Artiodactyla > Bovidae > Bison > Bison bison. Next base: position 3,591,411 of record NW_011495086.1, read on the forward strand.
GATAATAGTTGAAAACTTCCTTAAAATGGGGAAGGGAATAGTCACCCAAGTCCAAGAAACCCAGAGAGTCCCAAACAGGATAAAGCCAAGGCGAAACACCCCAAGACACATATAAATCAAATTAATGAAAGTCAACCACAAAGAGCAAATATTAAAAGCATCAAGGGAAAAGCAACAAATAACACACAAGGGGATTCCCATAAGGATAATAGCTGATCTTTCAGTAGAAAATGTTCAGGCCAGAAGGGAATGTCAGGACATACTTAAAGTGATGAAAGAGAAAAACCTACAACCCAGACCACTATATCCAGCAAGGATCTCATTCATATATGAAGGAGAAATCAAAAGCTTTACAGACAAGCAAAAGTTAAGACAATTCAGCACCACCAAACCAGCTCTTCAACAAATGCTAAAGGATCTTCTCTAGACAGGAAACACAAAAAAGGTTTATAAACTCGAACCCAAAACAACAAAGTAAATGTCAACAGGATCATACTCATCAATAATTACCTTAAATGTAAATGGGTTAGTAGAAGGAAAGAAATCATAAAAATTAGGGCAGAAATAAGTGAAAAATAAAGGAGACTATAGCAAAATCAACAAAACTAAAAGTTGGTTCTTTGAGAAGATAAATAAAATAGACAAACTATTAGATTCATCAAGAAAAAAAGGGAGAAGGATCAAAGCAACAAAATTAGAAATGAAAATGGAGAACTCACAACACACAACACAAAAATACAAAGGATCATAAGAGACTACCTACTATCAGCAACTATATGCCAATAAAATGGACAACTTGGAAGAAATGGACAATTTTTAGAAAAGTATAACTTTCCAAAACTGAACCAGGAAAAAATAGAAAATCTTAACAGACCCATCACAAGCATGGAAATTGAAGCTGTAATCAGAAATCTTCCAACAAACAAAAGCCCAGGACCAGATGGCTTCACAGGTCAATTCTACCAAAAATTTTGAGAAAAGCTAACACCTATCCTACTCAAACTCCTCCAGAAAATTGCAGAGAAAGGTAAACTTCCAAACTCATTCGATGAGGCCATCATCACCCTAATACCAAAACCAGACAAAGATGCCACAAAAAAAAAAAAAAAGAAAGAAAGAAAAGGCCAATATCACTGATGAACATAGATGATAAAATCCTTAACAAAATTATCACAAACAGAATCCAACAACATATTCAAAAGATCATACATCATGACCAAGTGAGCTTTTTCCCAGGGATGCAAGGATTCTTCAATATTTGCAAATCAATCAATGTGATACACCACATTAACAAATTGAAAGATTAAAACCATATGATTATCTCAATAGATGCAGAGAAAGCCTTTGACAAAATTCAACATCCATTTATGATAAAAACTCTCCAGAAAGCAGGCATAGAAGGAACATACCTTAACATAATAAAAGCCGTATATGATAAACCCACGGCAGAACAAGACAAGGATGCCCACTCTCACCACTACTATTCAACATAGTTCTGGAAGTTTTAGCCACAGCAATTAGAGAAGAAAAAGAAAAGGAATCCAGATTTGAAAAGAAGAAGTAAAACTCTCACTGTTTGCAGATGACATGGTCCTCTACATAGAAAACCCTAAAGACATCACCAGAATATTACTAGAGCTAATAAATGAATGTAGTAAAGTTGCAGGATATAAAGTTAGCACACAGAAATACCTTGCATTCCTATACACTAACAATGAGAAAACAGAAAGAGAAATTAAGGAAACAATTTCATTCACCATTGCAACAAAAAGAATAAAATGCTTAGGAATAAATATTCCTAAAGAAACAAAAGACCTATATATATAAAACTATAAAACATTGATGAAAGAAATCAAAAATGACACAAATAGATGGAAAAACAGCCATGTTCATGGATTGGAAGAATCAATATAGTGAAAATGAGTATACTACCCAAAGCAATCTATAGATTCAATGCATTCACTATCAAGCTACGAATGGTATTTTTCAGAGAACTAGAACAAATAATTTCACAATTCGTATGGAAATACAAAAAATCTTGAATAGCCAAAGCAATCTTGCGAAAGAAGAATGGAACTGGAGGAATCAGCCTGCCTGACTTCAGAATATACTGTAAAGCTACAGTCATCAAGAGAGTATGGTACTGGCACAAAGACAGAAATATACATCAATAGAACAAAATAGAAAGCCCAAAGATGAATCCATGGACCTATGGGCTCGTTATCTTTGAGAAAGGAGGCAGGAATATACACTGGAGAAAATGCAATCTCTTTAGCAAGTGGTGCTGGGAAAACTGGTCAACCACTTGTAAAAGAATGAATCTACAACACTTTCTAACACCATACACAATAATAAACTTGAAATGGATTAAAGATCTAAATGTAAGACCAGAAACTATAAAACTCCTAGAGGAAAACATAGGCAAAACACTCTCAGACATAAATCATAGCAGGATCCTCTATGACCCAGCTCCCAGCGTAATGGAAATAAAAGCAAAAATAAACAAATGGGACCTAATTAAAAGCTTTTGCACATTGAAGGAAACTATAAGCAAAGTGAAAAGACAGCCTTCAGAATGGGAGAAAATAATAGTAAACAAAGAAACTGACAAAGAATTAATCTGAAAAATATATAAATAGCTCCTGTGGCTCCAATCAAAAAATGGGCCAAAGAACTAAACAGACATTTCTCCAAAGAAGACATACAGATGGCTAACAAACACATGAAAAGATGCTCAATATCACTCATTATCAGAGAAATGCAAATCAAAACCACAATGAGGAACTATTTCACGCCAGTCAGAATGGCTGCTATCGAAGTCTTCAAACAGTAAATGCTGGAGAGGGTGTGGAGAAAAGGGAAGCATCTTACACTGTTGGTGGGTGGGAATGCAATCTAGTAGAGCCACTATGGAAAACAGTGTGGAGATTCCTTAAAAAAACTGGAAATAGAGCTGTCATAGGACTCAGCAATCCCATTCTGGGTGTACACACTGAGGAAACCAGAATTGAAAGAGACATGTGTATCCCAATGTTCACCACAGCACTGTTTATAATAGCCAGGACATGGAAGCAACTTACACGTCCATCAGCAGACAAATGGATAAGAAAGCCACGGTACATATACACAATGGAGTATTCAGTTCTGTTCAGTTCAGTTCAGTTGCTCAGTCTTGTCCGACTCTTTGTGACCCCATGAATTGAAGCACATCAGGCCTCCCTGTCCATCACCAACTCCTGGAGTTCACTCAGATTCATGTCCATCGAGTCAGTGATGCCATATTACTTAGCTATTAAAAAGAACACATTTGAATCAGTTCTAATCCGGTGGATGAAACTGGAACTTATTATACAGAGTGAAGTAAGTCAGGAAGAAAAACACCAATACAGTATATTAACACATATATGTGGAATTTAGAAAGATGGAAACAATGAGCTTATATGTGAGAAAACAAAAGAGACACAGATATAAAGAACAGACTTTTGGACTCTGTGAGAGAAGGCGAGGATGGGATGATTTGAGAGAATAGCGTTGAAACAGGTATATTACCATATGTTAAATCAATCAGCTTTGATGCATGAGACAGGGTGCTCAGGGCTGATGCACTAGGATGACCCTTAGGGATGGGATGGGGGTGGGTGGGTGGAGAGTTCAGAATGGGGAACACATGGGCACCCATGGCTGATTCATGTCAATGTATGGCAAAAACCATTAAAATATTTTAAAGTATTTAGCCTCAAATTAAAATATATATATAAAAAAGACTTCAGCACAGGAATTTTTGAGGGAAACATAATTCAGCCAATAATAGCACCATAAAGAAAAACAAAGAAGGGTGATAAAGATGTCAGTAGATGGGGCACTGTTGTAGACAAAATGGTCAGGGAAAACATTTCTGAAGAAGTTAAATTTGAATACAAGTTTACTTTAAAAAATTTATTGGAGTATAGTTGAGTTAGTGTTGTGTTAGTTTTAGGTAAACAGCAAAAGTGAATCAGTTATACATATATATGCATGCATGTGTGCTGAGTCGCTTTAGTTGTGTCCAACTCTTTGTGACCCTATGGATGGTAGCCCACCAGTCTCCTCTGTCCATGGATTTCTCCAGGCAAGAATACTGGAGTGGGTTGCCATGCCCTTCTCCAGTTACATATACATATATCCTCTGTTTTTCAGATTCTTTTCCATATAGGTCATTATATCCCTTGTGCTATGCAGTAGGTTTTTATTAGTTATCTATTTTGCATATAGTGGTGTGTATATGTTAATCCCAATCTCCTAATATATCCCTTTCCCCATTCCCCACTGCTAACCATAAGTTTATTTTCTACATCTGTGACTCTGTTTCTGTTTTGTAAAAATGTTCATTGGCACCATTTCTTAGATTTCCCATAGAAACAATATCTTATGATATTTGTCTTTCTCTGCCTGACGAGTTTTCTTTTAATGAATGATAAGTCTCCTGAGAGCTGAGACTTTTTGAGATATTCTAGATAGAGTGATATAAGGAAAGACTTGGGCTTGGAAATATGTGAATAGAAAGTAGAAATCGATCTAGGGGGATTCAGAAGAGAGGCTTTTGGGGTGTTTTTGGAAGCAATAGAAATTAAAGTCCTAAGCATGCACTTAGCATGACATTAGAATTGTAGGATTAATCTCGAGATGATTAAGCTGAGAGAGCCTCTTTTGAAGGTTACAAGAAATGGAAAGGACAATGAACAATGTCTCTTGGGAAGAAAAATCTAAGCTCACTATGTACAGGAAACAAGAACTGAGCAAACTGGAGGCCAGGGATCATACAGGAAACTATTATGAGGGTCCTGGTGTTGGTCATAAAGATCTGCTTTCAATAGCAGTTGGGGGAAGAAAAATTCAAAAATAGAGATGATTTCAAAAAATGAATCAACTGAGTCACAATAGACATTCAAACCTCATAGTTATATGAAAGAAGTTTCACTCATTAAACTCCCAGGTAATGGTAACCTAGCCTCGAATGAAGCCCATGGCTGTAATACATCTGTTGCCACAGATGTATTATTATTAAATATTAAAATTAAATGCAGAAAATGCAGCCACACTTGGATTGGAAATGAAATTAAAATGCATTAAATGCAGAAAATGCAGCCACACTTGGATCGGAAATGCTGAATAGGTTTCCAGTCTCAAGGGATACCAGTTTCTTAGCCATGCCAATGATTGGAATTTTCAGTGTTGCTTTGTCTCTCAGGCATATCCACACTAGACTTTTGGATATGGTCTGAATTGTGTCCCCTCCACAAAATCCACATGTCCAAGTCTTAACCTCTAGTATCTCAGAATATGACTATATTTGGAGATAAAGCATTTAAATGAGTCATGAAGATAAATTAGGTTGTGGGTGGGCCTTGGTCCAATGGGATTGGTGTCTGGTAGAGGAAATTAGGGCACAGAGACACACAGAGGGAAGACCATGTGAAGACACAGGGAAAAGACAGCCATTTACAAGGCAAGGAAAGCGGCCTCAGAAGAAACCAACTCTGCTGACACCTAAGTCTTAGACTTCCAGCCTCCAGAACTGGGAGACAATAAATGTCTATTGTTTAAACGACCCAAAAATGATGGCTGGCTTCCTTGGAAGATATAAAATATCCCACAGGATTAGAAGAACAGACAAAAGAGCCAAGGATAGCTCAAAAAACTTGTCGTTGTTTTCAATATTTATCTATTTATTTGGCTGAAACTGGTCTTTGTTATGGCATGTGGGCTCTTAGTTGTGGCATGTGGGATCTAGTTCCCTGACCAGAGATCGAACTCAGGACTCCTGGATCAGAAGAGGGTAGTTTCTGCCACTGGACCACCAAGGAAGTCCCTAACGAGTTTTGCAATTGGCCTTTGTGAGCCTTTCTTCCATGGAACTGTCAGTGTCCATGTCTTTCTATTCCACATCTCAAAAATCAGGAAAGAGAATCCAAATGGTCCATTCTGAGATGAAGGTCTACTCGGTCTAACATGGGTGGTCAAGAGATGGTGCCTTAAGGACAAAATGGTCATGTGATGTCCATCCATGTTTCTTCCTCTTGATCTCAGGGAGCAAGGAGTCAGTGTAAGTGGAGCCACCACCTCAATCATGGCTCAGTGCTCTGGATAAAGGTGTCTCTTTAGTAGTTGATCTAGAATCATCCATTATATAGTTAGCATTGTATATGTTTTTCTCTTTTTGTAAGTCATAAGCAGCAAATAGAATGATTCTCTTTACAGACTTGTGGACACAGCTGGGGCAGGAAAGGGTGGGTTGAATTGAGACAGTAGCGTTGAAATGTATATATACACATACACACATATATATATATACATATATATATATTACTGTATGTAAAATAGTAGTAGAAACCTGCTGCATAGCACAGGGAACTCAGCTCAGTGCTCTGTGGTGACCTTTCTTTGGAAAGAAATCCAAAACAGAGGGGATATGTGCATTCATGTAGCTGATTCACCTTGCTGTATGCTGTTGTTGGCAAAAACCAACACAACATTGTAAAGCAGTTATCCTATGATTTTTTTTTAAAGATGGTTCTCTTAAAAAAAAATGTTGCATTGAGTGGAATTACCAATTGGTTGCTGGGGATTTGGTTTGTTTACATTTTTTGGATATTCTGAACAAGGCTTCTATAAATTTTGTCTCAGTTCGGTTGCTCAGTTGTGTCCAGCTCTTTGACACCATGTGGACTGCAGCACGACAGGCTTTCCTGTTCATCAATAACTCCTGAAGCTTGATCAAACTCGTGTCCATTGAGTCAGTGATACCATCCAACCATCTCATCCTCTGTCATCCCGTTCTCCTCCTGCCTTCGATCTTTTCTAGCATCAGAGTCTTTTCCAATGAGTCAGTTCTTCACATCAGGTAGCCAAAATATTGGAGCTTCAGCTTCAGCATCAGTCTTTCCAATGTATATTCAGGATTTATTTCATTTAGGACTGACTGAATTGATCTCTTTGCAGTCCAAGGGACTCTCAAGCATCTACTCCAAAACCACAGTTCAAAAGCATCACTTTTTTGGTGCTCAGCTTTTTTTATGATCCAGCTCTCACATCCACACATGACTACTGGAAAAACATAGCTTTGACTAGATTGACCTTTGTTGGCAAAGTAACATCTCTACTTTTTAATATGCTGTCTAGGTTGGTCATAGTGTTTCTTCCAAGGAGCATGTATCTTTTAATTCCATGGCTACAGTTACCAAATGCAGTGATTTTGGAGCCCAAGAAAATAAAGTCTGTCCCTGTTTTCATTGTTTCCCCATCTGTTTTCCATGAAGTGATGGGACTGGATGCCATGATCGTTTTTTGAATGTTGTGTTTAAACCAGTTTTTTTCACTCTCCTCTTTCACTTTCATTAGGAGGCTCTTCAGTTCCTCTTAGCTTTATGCCATAAGGGTTTTGTCATCTGTATATCTGAGGCTATTGATATTTCCCCTGGAAATCTTGATTCCAGCTTGTGTTTCATCTAGTCCAGCATTTTGCATGATGTACTCTGCATATTAAATAAACAGGGTGACAATATACTAGCCTTGATGTACTCCTTTGTTCCATGTCTGGTTCTAACTGTTGCTTCTTGACCAACATACAGATTTCTCAGGAGGCAGGTCAGGTGGTCTGGTATTCCCATCTCTTGAAGAATTTTGCACAGTTTGTTGTGATCCACATAGAGGCTTTGGTGTAGTCAGTAAAAGAAGAGTAGATGTTTTTCTGGAACTCTATTGTTTTTTCAATAATCCAATGGAAGCTGGAAATTTGATGTCTTGTTCCTCTACCATTTCTAAATCTAGCTTGAACATCTGGAAGTTCTCAGTTCACATACTGCTGAAGCCTTGCTTGGAGAATTTTGAGCTTTACTTTGATTGTGCATGTGATGAGTACAATTGTGTGGTAATTACAAAATTCTTTGGCATTGCCTTTCTTTGGGATTGGAATGAAAACTGACCTTTTCCAGTTCTCTGACCACTGCTGAGGTTTCCAAATTTGCTGCCATATTGAGTGCAGCATTTTAACAAAGTTTTAGTAAACTTTGTATCATTTCAGTTTAGTCCCTCAGTCCTGTCCGACTCTTTGTGACCTCATGAAGTGCAGCACACCAGGCCTCCCGTCCATCATCCCAGAGTTCACCCAAACCCACGTCTATTGATTCAGGGATGCCATCCAGCCATCTCATCCTCTGTCGTCCCTTTCTCCTCCTGCCCCCAATCTCTCCCAGCATCAGAGTCTTTTCCAGTGAGTCAACTCTTCGCAAGAGGTAGCCAAAGTACTGGACTTTCAGCTTCAGCATCATGCCCTCCAAAGAAATCCCAGGACTGATCTCCTTCAGAAAGGACTGGTTGTATCTCCTTGCAGTCCAAGGGACCCTCAAGAGTCTTCTCCAACACCACAATTCAAAAGCATCAATTCTTTGGCGCTCAGCTTTCTTCACAGTCCAACTCTCACATCCATACATGACTACTGGAAAAACCATAGCCTTGACTAGATGGACCTTTGTTGGCCAAGTAATGTCTCTGCTTTTGAGTATGCTATCTAGGTTGGTCATAACTTTCCTTCCAAGGAGTAAGCGTCTTTTAATCTCATGGCTGCAATCACCATCTGCAGTGACTTTGGAGCCCCCAAAAATAAAGTCTGACACTGTTTCCACTGTTTCCCCATCTATTTCCCATGAAGTGATGGAACCAGGTGCCATGATCTTAGTTTTATGAATGGTGAGATTTAAGCCAAATTTTTCACTCTCCTCTTTCACTTTCATCAATAGGCTTTTTAGTTTCTCTTCATTTTCTGCCATAAGGGTGGTGTTATCTGCATATCTGAGGTTATTGATATTTACCCTGGCAATCTTGATTCCAGCTTGTGCTTCTTCCAGCCCAGCATTTCTCATGATGTACTTTGCATATAAATTAAATAAGCAGAGTGACAATAGACAGCTTTAACATACTCCTTTTCCTATTTGGAACCAGTCTGTTGTTCCATGTCCAGTTCTAACTGTTGCTTCCTGACCTGCATATAGGTTTCTCCAGAGGCAGGAGAGGTGGTCTGGTATTCCCATCTCTTTCAGAATGTTCCACAGTTTATTGTGATCCACACAGTCAAAGGCTTTGACATACATATGCTTTATTTCTCCAGTATTTTTCCAAAGAGAAATTGTGAAGTCGTATAGCTATTCTATGTTTAATATTTTGAGAAACTTCCATATTTTTCAAAAGTGACTTTTCCATTTTGCATCCCTACTGGTCAAATTTGAGAGTTCTAATTTCTCATATTGTTCACCATTACATATTGTTATCTGTCATTTTAGTCTTGGCCATCTTAATAAATATGAAATTGTATAACATTATTTTATAACTGTTTTGTTTTCATATTTCAATTAGTAACAAATGCCCTAAAATTATCACTAAGGATCACTTAAACCATGCTGGATGAGCCATTATATGTGCTGGACTTGCCAATTTCTTACAACTACAACCACTGGTTTGAATAATTTTTTCATTAATTGGTTGATGGACATTTGGATGAAAAAAGAAAAGAAAAATAGGAAAAAAAAAAAGATATACTAGCATAAGAGGGTATTGATTCTAACTTTAAATGACATCAACTGACTTTAATATCCCAGAAAAATAGTTTTTATTTTAGAATACTATACTCAAAACAACTGTCAAACAAATTGGAAAACAAACTAAAGACCTTCAAATTATCACCCTTGGTTTTACATATATATATATATATATATATAATATATATATATATGTTTATATATATATATTATATATATATATAATAAAACATATATTTTTTTCCTCAAAAGTGATGTAATGGAACATTTATTAGATGCCATATAGGGTTGAGAAAAGGGGGCAGGAATAACAAAGATGCTGTAAGCTTCCTGAGAGCAAGAACTACTTTCACCAACATTTCCTGTGTGCTTTCCCATATTGTAGGACCAGTTTGGGCAGAATTTGAATAAAGATTATCTACATAGAAAAAAATCTCCTTAGAAAAAGTTCAGCCTCATAATACGTACTCTTCTTTATTATATCATCAGCCTCTTGTTACCACAGCATAGTATTATCTGAATTAAAATTCTCCAATTCCCATAGCCAAGTGTTGAGAGCTAGTAAATATGAATATGAAATTTTAGTAAACTATTGAAGTCTAAATCAAGAATGGTTTTGTGACTTGTATTCAAAGATAGTATTTCAAATCTTGATCAACTATTTAATTAGCTTTTCATAATATTATTGTTTGCTTTCTTAATCATAAAAGAACATGTAGTTATAAAAAAACAAGTTATTCAAAATATCTTACTATTTTGCTTTTTTACAAATCAGTGGGTTATACAGTTGACTATTTTGGATATATGCTCAGTTAATTATCTGCACACATATATTCACAGACAGAAACTCACAGAACATTCAGTATGAGATAGAATTTTAAAAATGTAATTTCAGAATATGCATTTAATTTAAGTTATGAAATACTTTTCTTGACTTAATTTCATGTCTTAATTGGCTAGATAATAAGATTATCAGTACATGACTTTTTAGTGATACCCTGTATAAAACACTGAGGAAAGTAATATAGATTTCTGGCTTGAAACATTACCAGGGTCCAAAATTTATTCAGGGACAGTATAAACAAATTTAATTTGAACAGAACAAATCTTAGGGTTATGGAAAAAATGTTGAATTGAGAAGACAAATCTGGTCACAATCAGTTGTAGTCACAAGTATCACTAAAAACTAAGAGGTAGATAGAAAGACTGATAAATATATGAATAGTAATGATATTGTTTAATAGAACCTTTCTAACTCTCTCCTGGTGATACTTCAATGAGAGTATTGCTTTAATCAATACTCAGTATCTTGTTGTGACTAAAGAGCTGCCACTGGGCCTTGAAAGGCAATATCTTTGTTCTTTTTATTGAAGGTTCGAGTCATAGTTTAAGACTTGCCTTCTTGGCCTGTAGCTATTGCTGAACTTCATTTTACACACTGCTTACTCTTTTGAAGTAATATTGCTATTTTCAAGATTATAGCTCAGAAAATTACTTCCCCATTGGTCCACTGCTGTGATTTTTCCACATAGAGAAGAATCTTTGAAAAGCACATTGAGTTGTGTTGTGTGTATGTGCTCAATCATGTCCGACTCTTTGCGACCCCATGGACTGTAGCCTACAAAGCTCTTCTGTCCATGGAATTTTCTAGGCAAGAATACTGGGGTGGATTGTCATTTCCTGCTCCAGGGTGTCTTCCTGACCCAGGGACTGAACCCTTGTCTCTAGTGTCTCTTGCAATGGCAGGCAGATTCTTTATCACTAGCACCACCTAGGAAACCCCTGAGTTAGATGACAGCAAAGATATTTTGAGTCCTAATGCTTCAAGATCCTAAAGAACCATCCAAGAGCCTTGGACAATGCTTTGACTGATAATTATAATTTTAAAGGATACTAGTAAGTATTGTTGACAGTGAAGCCCTCAGTTCTAACAAACGTCTTAAGGCTGCAATAATAAACTGCTAATTTTCTACAACTGCTGTTTTCAGACTAGGGCTAAGAAACTCCCAGAGTTGCACTTAGGAAAAGTTGAGGGAAATACTGGCCACACACACTAACCTTTAATTCAACAGTAAAATGGTTAGACTGTGTGATTTTATAGGAAGTTCAACATATAAGCTAATATATTTTCTGATATCTTTAAATGAACTGAATTCAATTCTTTCTAGTGTTGTACTCAATTTCTATAATGAAAACAAAAGATAAATGCCCCAAGAAACCTATTTACTGCTTGACTTGCTTGAAATTTTCTGGATCAATTTGTCTTCATAATTATAGATACTGAAAACTACCACATTCCTCATTTGTTTCATAAACAGGCAGGTAGAAGATAAAATTGAAGACCCAGATATATCAACACTTCCCAGCGTATTACACTTAATAATATAGTAAATTATTTTAGTTTTGGCAATCATCGTTACTACTGAAGTTATATTCTTTGCTTTATTGTAAATGTTGATATTAATTTTCTTGTTAGTATTGATATTATCAAGGCTTTTTATTTGGAAACTAATACTTTGTAACTTATTATAATTTTCCTTTGATAAATACTTTATAACACCTTGTCAGTGGGAACCATGTATATTTAAAAGTTATAATATTATTTTCTATGTAATCTGTATCTTAAGTTCTCTGCATCCCTTTCATGGATGCAGGATTCTCAAAGAAGATTTCAGCTCAGTTCAGTTCAGTCGCTCAGCTGTGTCCGACTCTGCGATCCCATGAATCTCAGCATGCCAGGCCTCCCTGTCCATCACCAGCTCCCAGATTTCACTGACTCACGTCCATCGAGTCAGTGATGCCATCCAGCCGTCTTATCCTCTGTGGTCCCTTTCTACTGCCTCCAATCCCTCCCAGCATCAGAGTCTTTCCCAATGAGTCAACTCTTCACATCAGGTGGCCAAAGTAATGGTGTTTCAGCTTTAGCATCATTTCTTCCAAAGAATATAAGTTAAATAAGCAGGGTGACAATATACAGCCTTGACGTACTCCTTTTCCTATTTGGAACCAGTCTGTTGTTCCATGTCCAGTTCTAACTGTTGCTTCCTGACCTGCATACAGATTTCTCAAGAGGCAGGTGAGGTGGTCTGGTATTCCATCTCTTTCAGAATTTCCCACAGTTAATTGTGATCCACACAGTCAAAAGCTTTAGCATAGTCAATAAAGCAGAAATAGATGTTTTTCTGGAACTCTCTTGCTTTTTCCATGATCCAGCAAATGGCAATTTGATCTCTGGTTCCTCTGCCTTTTCTAAAACCAGCTTGAACATCAGGAAGTTCATGGTTCACATATTGCTGAAGCCTGGCTTGGAGAATTTTGAGCATTACTTTACTAGCATGTGAGATGAGTGCAATTGTGCAGTAGTTTGAGCATTCTTTGGCATTGCCTTTCTTTGGGATTGGAATGAAAACTGACCTTTTCCAGTCCTGTGGCCACTGCTGAGTTTTCCAGATTTGCTGGCATATTGAGTGCAGTACTTTCATAGCATCATCTTTCAGGATTTGAAATAGCTCAACTGGAATTCCACCATCTCCACTAGCTTTGTTCCTAGTGATGCTTTCTAAGGCCCACTTGACTTCATATTCCAGGATGTCTGGCTCTAGGTGAGTGATCACAACTTCGTGATTATCTGGGACGTGAAGATCTTCTTTGTACAGTTCTTCTGTGTATTCTTGCCATCTCTTCTTGATATCTTCTGCTTCTGTTAGGTCCATACCATTTCTGTCCTTTATCAAGCCCATCTTTGCATTAAATGTTCCCTTGGTATCTCTAATTTTCTTGAAGTGATCTCTAGTCTTTCCCATTCTGTTGTTTTCTTCTATTTCTTTGCATTGATCGCTGAGGAAGGCTTTCTTATCTCTTCTTGCTATTCTTTGGAACTCTGCATTCAGATGCTTATATCTTTCCTTTTCTTCTTTGCTTTTCACTTCTCTTCTTTTTACAGGTATTTGTAAGACCTCCCCAGACAGCCATTTTGCTTTTTTTGCATTTCTTTTCCATGGGGATGGTCTTGATCCCTGGGCAGAGTACATCATGAGAAACGCTGGACTGGAAGAAACACAAGCTGGAATCAAGATTGCCAGGAGAAATATCAATAACCTCAGGTATACAGATGACACCACCCTTATGGAAGAAAGTGAAGAGGAAATAAAAAACCTCTTGATGAAAGTGAAAGAGGAGAGTGAAAAAGTTGGCTTAAAGCTCAACATTCAGAAAACGAAGATCATGGCATCCGGTCCCATCACTTCATGGGAAATAGATGGGGAAACAGTGGAAACAGTGTCAGACTTTATTTTTGGGGGCTCCAAAATCACTGCAGATGGTGATTGCAGCCATGAAATTAAAAGACGCTTACTCCTTGGAAGAAAAGTTATGACCAACCTAGATAACATATTAAAAAGCAGAGACATTACTTTGCCAACAATGGTCCATCTAGTCAAGGCTATGGTTTTTCCAGTGGTCATGTACGGATGTGAGAGTTGGACTGTGAAGAAAGCTGAGCGCCGAAGAATTGATGCTTTTGAACTGTGGTGTTGGAGAAGACTCTTGAGAGTCCCTTGGACTGCAAGGAGATCTAACTGCAAGGAGATCAGCCCTGGGATTTCTTTGGAAGGAATTATGCTAAAGCTGAAACTCCAGTACTTTGGCCACCTCATGCGAAGAGTTGACTCCTTGGAAAAGACTCTGATGCTGGGAGGGATCGGGGGCAGGAGGAGAAGGGGAGGACAGAGGATGAGATGGCTGGATGGCATCACTGACTCCATGGAGTTTGAGTGAACTCTGGGAGTTGGTGATGGACAGGGAGGCCTGGCGTGCTGTGATTCATGGGGTCGCAAAGAGTCGGACATGACTGAGGAGTCGGACATGACTGAGCGACTGAACTGAGCTGAACTTCCAAAGAAATTCCAGGGCTGATCACCTTCAGAATGGACTGGTTGGATCTCCTTGCAGTCCAAGGCACTCTCAAGAGTCTTTTCTAACACCACAGTTCAAAAGAAGGTTTAGATATAGTTAATTGGAACTAGTATTAGTGATGAAAATGTGAGTACTAGAATGCATTTATTGTGATTCCACAGTACTGATACTAGGTACTCTACTGGTACTGTAACTAAGTAGGCTGGCCCAATCACTAGGCCTCTTGGGTTATTTACAGTACAGAGCCAAACAATAGTTTATTTTTTCATAGAATGAGTTCATGTCAGTAATTCTATTTTAAATTTAACTATATAAAATGTTTTACTTTAATTGCATTTAATGTAAATCACTCAAAGTCTTTTACTATAATATGCTTACCAAAATTTTATAATTCTGTAATTGTCTCTTGTAACAGTCTCTTGTAGTTATATACTTTTCTTTTTCTAATCCTTTTATGAGTCACTGATTATCATTCTGTGATTTTTTTATTGACCATGAAGTTTTTCAGTAAGACTTTTGCAATGAATCATTATTTAAAACAATTTATCTTCATAATTTTAAATTTCATATTTCAGATAATTAAAGACTTAAATAGTGGAAAACGATGTTAAAGTTAAAAGTATTATTTATTCTTTCAGATACATTGATTTCTAATTTTTTTCTCTTTTACTGCATTTTTCTGATTCCACTATCATTATATAAATAATTTGCATTACTTCTGCCTAGAAAAAACATATTTCATAGCTACTCAATGCAAACAAGTAGCCAAATATTACCATACAAAGAAATTATATATTTCCCATGATTTGACTTTAAAAAAATTAATTGCAGAGATTGCTTCTTTCCAGCTCACTAATCAGGCTGTAAATTTTTTGAAGGTCAAAGGCAGGTAAATAATAGAAATTATTCAAACAGTAATGGTAACCACAAAACTCAAACATAACTATATAGAGCTAGAAAGGAATATCAAGTGAAATTTTAATATTCTTTTTTTCTTTTTTAATTAATTTTATTTTATTTTTAAACCTTACATAATTGTATTAGTTTTGCCAAATATCAAAATGAATCCACCACAGGTATACATGTGTTCCCCATCCTGAACTCTCCTCCCTCCTCCCTCCCCATACCATCCCTCTGGGTCGTCCCAGTGCACCAGCCCCAAGCATCCAGCATCGTGCATTGAACCTGGACTGGCATCTCGTTTCATACATGACATTTCACATGTTTCAATGCCATTCTCCCAAATCTTCCCACCCTCTCCCTCTCCCACAGAGTCCATAAGCCTGTTCTATACATCAGTGTCTCTTTTGCTGTCTCGTATACAGGGTTATCGTTACCATCTTTCTAAATTCCATATATATGCGTTAGTATACTGTATTGGTGTTTTTCCTTCTGGCTTACTTCACTCTGTATAATAGGCTCCAGTTTCATCCACCTCATTAGAACTGATTCATTTTTATACTTAAATTTTCAAAAGTATATTTATCTATAAAATTAGCATAAGTTTTTTTTTAAAAATGTGATCTTCAATTGATTAAAAATTAATGTCCCTAGTTGCTTTTGTGTTTCCACCCTGTGTTGGGGAAAAAGCTAAGCTACAGGTGTAAAGTAGTTAAAACATATTTAGAGATAGTCAAGGGGAACGGTGATATCAATTGAAGCTTAAATGCAAGAAAGTACTGCTTATGATAAATATATGAATGACAGAGATAAACTACAGTTTCTGGTCAAGAATGTTTTTTAATAACTTTGTATATCAATGCATCAAAGAAAACCCATGACTTTTAAATGAGCTGGACTTGTAAGTTTGTAAGCATATTTCATTAAAAAATATATATATGTAAAAAAACCAAAAAAACTAACAAATCAGACTGTGAAGGGCACTTGTCTCTTCCTGACACTCGTCTCTTGCAATGGACTAGAAGCAATGGACTTCATCTAGAGAAATGCAAGACACTGTTTTTTGCTCAGAGCAGAGATTCTCAAGTGTGGTCCACAGGTAAGTGCTGGTCCAAGAACTGTCACTGCTCTGCCTATATAGCATGAGACTGAGAGCGAGCATTTCTGTATGTGAATATCTAAACAATAGAGTAATTTTCTTATGATCCTAAAAATAAAAGCGAGTATTTGCATTTAACTTTTTAAAATTTCATTTCTTCACTACTTCACTTTAATTGAATTTATGAATGTATTACTATGTAAGAATTGAGTTGAAAACATTAGATGTAATATAGATCAGTTCAGTTCAGTTCAGTTCAGTCACTCAGTCGTGTCTGACTCTTTGCAACCCCATGAATCACAGCACGCTAGGCCTCCCTGTCCATCACCAACTCCCAGAGTTCA
>NW_011495086.1:3608336-3616461 GCF_000754665.1 Bison bison bison
AGACTCACGTCCATCGAGTCAGTGATGCCATCCAGCCATCTCATCCTCTGTCATCCCCTTCTCCTCCTGGCCCCGATCCCTCCCAGCATCAGAGTCTTTTCCAATGAGTCAACACTTCGCATGAGGTGGCCAAAATACTGGAGTTTCAGCTTTAGCATCATTCCTTCCAAAGAAATCCCAGGGCTGATCTCCTTCAGAATGGACTGGTTGGATCTCCCTGCAGTCTAAGGGACTCTCAAGAGTCTTCTCCAACACCACAGTTCACAAGCATCAATTCTTTGGCGTTCAGCCTTCTTCACAGTCCAACTCTCACATCCATACAATATCCTGCAAATTTCAGCCAATTTGTCAAATACTACTGCTGCTACTGCTGCTAAGTAGCTTCAGTCGTGTCCTACTCTGTGTGACCCCAGAGACAGCAGCCCACCAGGCTCCCCATCCCTGGGATTCTCCAGCCAAGAAGAATGGAGTGGGTTGCCACTTCCTTCTAGCCTGCAAATTTCAGCCCATTTGCCAAATACAGCATGACTATAAACTTTTTTTGAGTTTTCTTGTAACACAGCCAAAATCACTTGTGTACATATTCATAGTGTTAATAAGAATAAACTCCTATTGGAGAAAATATCAATATTTTTGCCATTCTCAAGTATTCAAATATATTAGTTCATGTAAAACATTACTGTCTAGTAAGAATTATTAGCAGACATTATTCTTTTATGATACAGTGAAAATATATTAAATAAATAATAGACTACCAGAGTAAGCTGAGCACCAAAGAATTGATGCTTTTGAACTGTGGTGTTGGAGAAGACTCTTGAGAGTCCCTTGGACTGCAAGGAGATCCAGCCAGTCCATTCTAAAGGAGATCAGTCCTGGGTGTTCTTTGGAAGGACTGATGCTAAAGCTAAAACTCCAATAATTTGGCCACCTTATGCGGGGAGTTGACTCATTGGAAAAGACTCTGATGCTGGGAGGGATTAGGGGCAGGAGGAGAAGAGGACAACAGAGGATGAGATGGCTGGATGGCATCACTGACTCGATGGATGTGAGTCTGAGTGAACTCCGGGAGTTGGTGATGGACAGGGAGGCCTGGAGTGCTGCAATTTATGGGATCACAAAGAGGCGGACAAGACTGAGCGACTGAACTGAACTGAACTGAACCAGAGTAAACCAGTTTCTCAGTTTAAGATGATGCATTGATTCGATTCTTAGACATTTGAATTGAGTTTCTGGGCAGGATTGATGTGATTTTACATATCAGCAATAATATTATTGTACTTAAAAGCTATGTAACATTGTTAGAAGTCCTCCCAAAATATATTGACCTTTTGAAACAGATTTTAATCATGATTAGTTCAGAAAGCATGTATTTTTTTTTTAAATTGAGAGCTCTATCACATATGTAATACTCAACGATTTGCTGAAAACCATGCTAAGCAGGCCTATGAAATGATATGAAACACAGATATAAAAGCTTCTGAAAAGGTAAAATTTGGCAATAGATTTATAAAAATATTGTAAAATTCTTAAACTTTATTGCCAATTATTTTACAAGATTTCTTAATAAAATAGGAACTATACAAGATTTTAAAGCATTTATTCCTTAGTCAGCATCACTATAAGTTTAAATGCTTTCTAATATTTACGTCAGATGATTCTGTGTTTCAATTCGAAATTTAGATGTATGTCACAATTAACAGTGAATCACAAGTAGCATTCTAGTGAGTTTTAAAAAATGATCTTATGAACCTGGACTGGCGATTTGTTTCTTATATTATACAAAAAAATTTCAAAAAAAGGTCTTATGAGAAATCCTAGAATTCTCTAGTTAACAGATCTTTAAATATCTTAAAGATTTTTAGAAATAGATTCTTAACAATTTAAAACATTTTAGAAACAGATTCTTAAAAATCTTTAAAAAAAGATTTTTCTGTTTCCTCTGTTTCCTTTCCTGTTCTTAATTGAAGCAGGAATTGGCTTCCATTTAGTAAACTTGTGTGTTTCTACTCTGGAAGCCTGTGCCAAATTTGTAACAGCTTTTTTTTTGTTTGTTTGTTTGTTTCTACAACAGGCAGGAAAAGGATTCAGGTTCTGCTGAGCTTGTCTGATACTCCGAGCAATACATTGCAGTTATAAATTATTCCAGAATTAGGAATTTTATAGAGCTGAATGGACTCAAAAGCCAAATAATATATTGCCTAGTTGTAATAATACTGGAATTTCCCTGGTGATTCAGTGGTAAAGAATTCACCTGCCAATGAAGGAGATGTAGGTTTGATCCATTGTCCAGGAAGATTCCTTTAAGAAGAAAATGCCAATCCACACAGTTATTCTTGTCTGGGGAAACCCTATGGACAGAGAAGCCCAGTGAGCTACGGTCCATGGGGTCACAAAAAGGTCGTGTCTACAACTTATTGACTAAACAATGACAACAACAGGATACACAGTTCAGTCAGTTCAGTCGCTCAGTCGTGTCCGACTCTTTGTGACTCCATGAATCGCAGCACGCCAGGCCTTCCTGTCCATCACCAACTCCCGGAGTTCACTCAGACTCATGTCCATCGAGTCAATGATGCCATCCAGCCATCTCATCCTCTGTCCTCCCCTTCTCCTCCTGCCCTCAATCCCTCCCAGCATCAGAGTCTTTTCCAATGAGTCAACTCTTCGTATGAGGTGACCAAAATACTGGAGTTTCAGCCTTAGCATCATTCCTTCCAAAGAAATCCCAGGGCTGATCTCCTTGCAGTCCAAGGGACTCTCAAGAGTCTTCTCCAACACCACAGTTCAAAAGCATCAATTCTTTGGCGCTCAGCTTTCTTCACAGTCCAACTCTCACATCCATACATGACCACTGGGAAAACCATAGCCTTGACTAGATGGACTTTTGTTGGCAAAGTAATATCTACTTTTCAATATACTATCTAGGTTGGTCATAACTTTCCTTCCAAGGAGTGTCTTTTAATTTCATGGCTGCAGTCACCATCTGCAGTGATTTTGGAGCCCCCCAAAATAAATTCTGACACTTTTCCACTGTTTCCCCATCTATTTCCCATGAAGTGATGGGACCAGATGCCATGATCTTCGTTTTCTGAATGTTTTTGAGCTTTAAGCCAACTTTTTCAGCCTCCACTTTCACTTTCATCAAGAGGCTTTTTAGTTCTTCACTTTCTTCCATAAGGGTGGTGTCATCTGCATATTGGAGGTTATTGATATTTCTTCTGGCAATCTTGATTCCAGCTTGTGCTCCTTCCAGGATACACAGTTGCTATTAAAAAATACTATATATCTGTATATTAATTAAAAAACTAAAACTAAAGTTTAAAACATACTATTTGAAATAGCATAAAAAATTTATCAAATACTGAAGCACAAATTTAAAAAACAGTTCAAGATTTTTATAAAGGCTAAGCTATAAACCATTGATGATATAAACTGAAGAATATTTAAATAACTGTAGAAATATACCAGGCCTATAAATTGAGAGATTGAATATTAAGACTTAAATTCTCCTAAAATTAATCTCTGGATTTATCTTAATTTCCCTACTTTACATCAAAATATTAGCTGTGGACTTTTTACTGATGTCCTTTATCAGGTTGATGAAGCCTCCTTCCATTCAAAATTTGCTGAGATGTTTAATGAAAAATGTCTATTTTACCTTGTCAATTATTTCCTTGCCTCTGTTGAAATAAATCAAATTCTCTCTTAATCTATTAGTGTTAAAAAGTAATTTTTGAATGGTAATCTATTTTGGTATAATATGATAATGCTGTTTTTCTTTTCCTATGATGATGGATTTGATTCACTATTTTAATGACTTTGGCATCTGTTTTCACAAAGTGTATTCTTTTGTGATTTTATTTTGGCAATATCATTGTCTGATTTTCTATCAGTGTTGTAGTGGTCTCACCAAATGAGTTAGAAAGACGTTGCACCTTCTTTACTTAAAAGCTTATTAAGAATGCTATTATTTCTACTATAAATGTCTGTTTAATTAATCAATGGAGCAATCCAGATTTGGTATTATATTGTGGGAAGTTGTCTATGAAGTGTATGCACAGACCCATTCTTCTTGTTGGTTGTATGTAGCTTTTAAAGTACTTTTTAAATTTCCCATTTGGATTTCAAGTTTTTTGGCACAGAATTCTTCAACATACCCACTGGTTATCATTTTAATATCTGTGAGACATGTAGTAGATGGTTCCACTTTCATTCCTGGCATTAGTAATATGCTCTTTTTTCCCCTTTTTTCTTCATGATTCTGTTAGGGGTTCATGAATTATACTGATATTTTTGGAAAAACCTCTTCTCAATTTAATGATTCTCTCATTTACTGAACTTCTCTTTCTTATTTGCCTTCTGTTACATTGACTTATACTGGCATTCGTTTTTCTCTTTTTATTATTTGTTTTCTCTTTTTCTATTTTCTTTTTTGTACTAGTAGCTTTGTTAATGGACACATTCACATTTAATATTATATCTTCTTAATTAACTGATCATTTTAAGCTTATAAATTGCCTGACCTTATATTCTTGTACTAAACTTTTCCTCTTTTAAGAACATCAACAGCTTTCTTATGCTTAATGAATTCATGGTAAATGTATGTTTCTTTATCATGCATAATAGATGCATAATAAATATAGGTCTATCCTCTAATTTTCAACCTGTTTTTGTCTTTATATTTACAGAACATTTCTTATAAGTGGCACTGCTATTTGTATCTTACAAGACCTTTCTGTTAATTAAAGTCAGTTCAGTTCAGTCACGTCTGACTTTTTGCAACCCCATGAACTGCAGCACGACAGGCTTCTCTGTCCATCACCAACTCCCGGAGCTTACTCAAATTCATGTCCATTGAGTCAGTGATGCCATCCAACCATCCCATCTTCTGTCCTCTCCTTCTTCTCCTGCTTCAATCTTTCCCAGCATCAGAGTCTTTTCCAATGAGTCAGTTCTTTGCATCAGGTGGCCAAAGGATTGGAGTTTCAGCTTCAGCATCAGTCCTTCCAATGAATATTCAGCACTGATTTCCTATAGGGTTGACTGGCTGGACCTCCTTGCAGTCCAAGGGACGCTCCATACCACATTTCAAATGCGTAAATTCTTCAGTGCTCAGCTTCTTTACAGTCCTACTTTGACATTCATACATGACTACTGAATTAATTAAAGTACTTAGTCTATTTATAGTCCATGCGGTTGCAAAGAGTCAGACATGACTGAGTGACTAAGCATAGCACAGGACAGTCTATTTCCATGTAAATTATTCATATGTGTAAATTCAGGTCTAATATATTGCTATATGATTTTGATTGTCTCATCCTTATTCTTCTATTCTCTCCTTAAACTGTGAGGAATCAAATACTTCTTTAAAAGTTTTATTTTATCTTCTTTTAAATCTTTGATGTTATTATCATGCATACATGTGTTTGTGTGTATTTATGTTTTTCATTAAAAAAGTGAAATGCTAATCTTTAACTTTGAATATTCTGTTTAAACTATTTTAATGTTTCATAAAAGCTTAAGTACTCTATCATAATATGCTTCCAAAAAATTATCTTTCAACTTTTGTTGTTATTTTACATATTTGTTGTTATTCTACATATGCTGTAAAACCTCTTACTATAATCTGAACTGTTCCACCCTAAAATTTGTATGCTTGAGGCTTAATCTTCAATATGACTTTATTTTGAGATAAGGCCTTTACAGTTAATTAAGGTTGAATGAATTCTTGAGATTGGGACTTGAAGATAATCATTGTCCTTATAATTAAAAGAAGAGATATGAAGGATGTGCACACACAGGGTAAAGGTCATATTAGGACACAGCAAAGAGGTGGGCATATGCAAGTCAAGAAGAAAGGACATAGGAGAAACCATCTTTTCTGCTAGCACCTTCATCTTGAACTTCCAGTCTCCAGAGAAAACAAATTGTTCTTGCTTATGTTACCCACTGCATGGAAATTTGTTATGGCAACCCTAGCAAACTAATATACTTGCATTCCTTTATTATTTTTTAACATTTTAATAAGCAACAAAATTGAAAGAGACTCATGTATCCCATTGTTCATTACAGCACTATTTCCAGTATTTACATGGAAGCAACCATTGATATCCATTGATAGATAAGTGGATAAAAAATTGTGGTACATATACACAATGGAATATTACTCAGCTATAAAAAGGAACACATTTGAGCCAGTTCTAATGAGAGGGATAAACCTAGAACCTATTATACAGAGTGAAGTGAGTCAGAAAGAGAAAGATAAATACTGTATTCTAATGCATATTGGAGAAGGCAATGGCACCCCACTCCAGTACTCTTGCCTGGAAAATCCCATGGATGGAGGAGCCTGGTGGGCCACAGTCCATGGGGTCTCTAAGAGTCAGACAAGACTCAGTGACTGCACTTTCACTTTTCACTTTCCTGCATTGGAGAAGGCAATGGCAACCCACTCCAGTGTTCTTGCCTGGAGAATCCCAGGCACGGGGGAGCCTCGTGGGCTGCCGTCTGTGGGGTCGCACAGAGTCGGACAAGACTGAAGTGACTTAGCAGCAGCAGCAGCAATGCATATATATGGAATCTAGAAAAGTGGTACTGAAGAATTTATTTATAAGGCAACAATGGAGAAACAGACATAGAGAATAGACTTATAGACATGGGGAGAGGGGAGGAAAGAGTGAGATGTATGGAAAGAGTAACATGGAAACTTACATTACCATGTGTAAAATACATAGTCAACGGGAATTTGCTATATGGCTCAGGGAACTCAAACAGTGGCTCTGTATCAACCTGGAGAGGTGGGATGGGGAGGGAGATGGGAGGGAGTTTTGAAAGGGTGGTTATATATGTATACCTGTGGCTAATTCATGTTGTGCTTTGACAGAAAAGAGCAAAATTCTGTAAAGCAATTATCCTTCAGTTAAAATAAATAAACAGGGTAACAATATGCAGCCTTGACATACTCTTTTCCCAATTTGGAACCAATCTTTTTGTCCATGTCTGGTTCTAACTGTTGCTTCTTTACCTGCGTACAGATTTCTCAGGAGGCAGGTCAGATGGTCTGGTATTCCCATGTCTTTAAGAATTTTTCAGTTTGTTGTGATCCACACAGTCAAAGGCTTTGGCATAGTCAATAAAGCAGAAATAGTTTTTTTATTTTTTAAATTTTGTTCATAAATATATCCTAGGTACAGTTGCCAAATTAATATTTGAGCATATTTTGATATTACATAATGAAAACTGAACACCCTGTGAAGTTTAGTCATAGTTAAGGTGAAAACAGAGTCTTGAAATCTTTTGTGGTATCTCAGTTTATGAAATAATGATATTGATGCTTTTAACTTGCAATATTCAAATTTTAAAAATTCATTGCTCTTTTAAAATCTGAGACATGTTAATAAATCATTGCTGTTTGGGAAAGTAATAGATACTCCTTTAAATGAATGATGTTACAGTCATATTTCCTAATTTATGTGGTTAAAATTCTTAATTATAAAGCTATTACAAAATAACTTATATTGATTAATTGATATGAAATATGGAAAAGTACATTGAATTCCAGGGAACATATCTCCAGCCAATAGTTTACTTTGCTAATTTGTACTTGTTTTCAGAAATCTCATCAGAGATTTCTAAATAGGACAGCAAAATAGATCAAAAGTCCAGTGAATGTGACTTTTCCCTACTCAGTTGTGGTCTGTATGTTTATTTCCAAACCATTATTTCTCTCTGGATTTTCCACTTTCTCTATTAAAAATTAATGAAAGTTTTCTAAAATGTTCAGTTACTTTATGACATCTCTCAATGATTACAACATTGACCAAAACTTCTTCCACTGTGAATGTTTCATGTAGCTGTTTGAGTAAAGGAAGTAGCACGGCTAGGAAAAGGAAGGACTTTGAGATCCTTGGTATTTTCTGATAAAGTCTTTGACGTAACTTGCCTTAAACCTATGGGATGCAGCACAAGCAGTATTTAGAGGGCAATGAATAGCTATGAGTGCCTACAGAAAATGTAAAACTTCTGGTAGATCCTTTTCCAATTTTGGCTAACCAGATCTGGCATCTGGTCCCATCACTTCATGGCAAATAGATGGGGAAACAGAGGCAGATTTTATTTTGGGGGG
>NW_011495086.1:3616561-3655825 GCF_000754665.1 Bison bison bison
AAGAACTTACTCACTGGAAAAGACCCTGATGCTGGGAAAGATTGAAGGCAGGAGGAGAAGGGGATGACAGAGGATGAGATGGTTGGATGGCATCACCAACTCAATGGACATGAATTTGAGTAAACTCTGGGAGTTGGTGATGATCAGGGAGTCCTGTCATGCTGCAGTCCATGGAGTCACAAAGAGTTGGACACAACTGAGTGACTCAACTGAAGTGAAACAGATCTGTATTTTAGTAAAAATATTCCAGATTACTCAGTGGGACAACAGGCAGAGTGTCTTTATTGTCATTCTCAATACTGTTTGTTTAGGAAAAAATAAGTGATGTAACATCTTCCAATCTGTGATCCTGCCCTGATAAGGTCTAAAATACAGGCTTCATTGACATTATACATTTTTTTTTTTTTTATCTTCAACTAACATCCACCACCTCTTTGTCAAAATCTCTTACAATTCTGAAGGTAATTCACAATTTGATGGACCTACTTGCACCATCAGAATAGCTTCTGAAATCCTTGGTGACTGAGAATCCATTTTTCCATTTTTGTTGTTGTTGTTGTTGTTTATTTGTTTTTTTATACTGACATTCATCTGTGCTTTGCCATGGATGACAAGCAGTTAGCACCAAACATCTGAGCTTTCTTCAATGGCTGTTAACAAAATATTCAGAGGTCACTGTGAGAGTGGTTGTCAGAGACTGTTTCCCAAATGTGTTCTTCTGTTAAACCCATTTATTCTGGATATTTTCAGGATTACTTACTTTACTTCATTCTTTCCCTTTGCTTTACTTTGGGTGTCATGGCCTCTTCCCTGAATTTTTCCGGGGCTCTGGGAACCTGCCACAGCATTCAACCTGTACAGCCTTGCCCCACAGCCACTTCACTGGACTCCTTCCACAGGAGTGCTACTCCTTGAACACATTTTTGTTGTTGTTGTTGTTAGAAAATTTAGTGATATACTTGTATAAATATAGGGATATTTGATATTTGATATCTTTGTATTTAGATATCTATTTATTCTCTCTATTGTTCTTTATACCTTTTTGTTTCAAACTCTAAAACTATCCTGCAACATTTTTTGGCAGTATTATTTTGCAGGAGATGAATTATTTAAGATTTTTTATATCATTATTTCTAATATGTTTTCACAGGAAATTGAATTCTAGACTTTCTTTTTTAGCTCCTTAAAGATTTAACTTTGTTGTCTCCTGACTCCTATTATTTCTATGAGAATTCAGCTATCATTTTACTATCAATTCATTCTATGTCTTTATTTTCTCCGAATTGTTTCAAAGATTTCCTTTGTCTTTAGTTTTCTATAGTTTTATTATGATGTACTTGGCTATTTTTTTTTAATTTGCATTTACCAAGAAGTTTCTTTGAACTTCTTGGATCTGTGGGAGGCTTTTTTGTTTGTTTTCAGACACTTTAAAAATTCTCAACATTAATCGCCTAAAATATTTCTTGTGACCTTGTCTCTTGTTTTCTTCTCCTCCTGGGTTTCACATACATTTATATTTGAATGTTTTGATATTCTCCAATTCTTCAAGAAATGGGAATACCAGACCACCTGACCTGCCTCTTGAGAAACCTATATGCAGGTCAGGAGGCAACAGTTAGAACTGGACATGGAACAACAGACTGGTTCCAAATAGGAAAAGGAGTATGTCAAGGATGTATATTGTCAGCCTTCTTGTTTAACTTCTATGCAGAGTACATCATGAGAAATGCTGGGCTGGAAGAAGCACAAGCTGGAATCAAGATTGCCCGGAAAAATATCAATAACCTCAGATATGCAGATGACACCACCCTTATGGCAGAAAGTGAAGAGGAACTAAAAATCCTCTTGATGAAAGTGAAAGGGGAGAGTGAAAAAGTTGGCTTAAAGCTCAACATTCAGAAAATGAAGATCATGGCATCTGGTCCCATCACTTCGTGGAAAATAGATGGGGAAACAGTGGAAACAGTGGCAGACTTTATTTTTTTTTTAACTTTTCTTTCCTTTTATTTTTTTAATTTAAATTTATTTATTTTAATTGGAGGCTAATTACTTTATTTTCTGATGCTGAACCTGAAACTCCAGTACTTTGGCCACCTCATGCGAAGAGTTGACTCATTGGAAAAGACTGATGCTGGGAGTGATTGGGGGCAGAAGGAGAAGGGGACGACAGAGGGTGAGATGGCTGGATGGCATCACCAACTCGAGTTTGAGTGAGTTTGAGTGAACTCTGGGAGTTGGTGATGGTCTGGGAGGCCTGACATGCTGCGATTCATGGGGTTGCAAAGAGTCACACATGACTGAGGGACTGAACTGAACTGAATAGTTTTCAAGTATTCCTTTTTTCCCCCCTCTCTTATTTTTGTGCTGTGGGTAAGATAATTTCTCTTGTCACATCTTCAAGTTCAAAATAATTTCCTGTCTTTTGTCTGTTCTGAGTATAGCATATAAACCTAGTTTGTTGTTGACTGGAGTGAGGAATTTTAGGTTATTTATTTATACTCAGTACCCGACGGACTTGAAAATCCTCTAGTGATAGACAGCTGCTGATTTTTGCCTGGCATGAGTCATGGAATGATTAAGATTCTCTCTCTGCTTGTTCCTATTCCACTTTCTGCTTAGAACAGGCCCAGGAAGACTGTACTAAAGATGAGTTTTCTCTGTACTTTGTTCTTCTCTCAGTTGTAGGGCATTGCTTGCTACCCAATGTAAGATTTTTCCAGTGGGGAAAATACTTTTTCAGTTCCCCTGCTACCAGCACAACCTGAAACAGGTAGTTTCCTTGAGTTTCACATCTTGGGTTCTCTCAGCATTTCTACTCTTCCACAGAAAACAGCCACTTCCTCCTATTTAGTGCAAAGTCTTCTAAACCCAAAGAGACTTCTTCTCTACAGTTGACTCTCAACTGTAGCAAATTTTGCCTCATACCAATGCTTAGTCAAAAATGGGCATGCCTTTTAGGGGCAGTTGGCTTAATGCCATGAATTTAAAGAGTCTGTGGAGGTAAGTGTTTCATAGCAACAGAGAGCTTTGTCTTTGAGATGAGTGGGGAATCTTTCTGGCCCTGTCTCAGTGGTAGCCAGTCTTGACCTCATATTGATGTATGGGAGTGGGGATATTTGTCATTTTTCTGTCTTTCCCCCACGTACAAATACTGTCTGCTTCAGGCAGTGAAAGATCTGGGGCAGATGGCCTTCCATTTCCTTCCTTTCACCAGTAGTGGAGAGCTGCTTCTTTCATCACATCAAGGTCCAGGGTGAGTGTAGACGGTTTTCCTACACACTGCCCAGAGTGGCCAGCCTGTCCTTGAAGTTGTGCAGGGTCTGGGGAACAGGCAGGCTGCTTTAGGTTCTCCTTCTCCACCCCAGACACTGGCACATCATGCATCCTGTGCGGTTGGTATGACTGCCCTCCCTGTACTCCATCTGCCTCATGAACAATTGACCTGTGAAAAGGCTCAACAAGTGAAAGCAAGTCTTCTCTTATGTCTGGGGCTCTCAGGGGTTCTAAGTTAGCATGTTAGGCCATAATTGGCATTTAACAGTTATTTAAACTTTCTTCTTCCAAATTAATTTTATGATAGCTGAATCTATTTCCCATTGTTATATCTTAGCTGAAACACTTTATGTGTCTCATCCTTTCACAGAAATGCATGTTCTCCATTTGATTTTTTTTTAATTAGAATAGCTTTTGATCTTACTTTTTTCTTGGTCAGGCCTGTCCTCATTTTTAACATGATAACATGTTTTCTTTTATTTTCTATGTTTTTTTGCAAAAAAAAAAAAAAAAGAAATTTCACTTTTTAATTTTAAAACATAATTTTGGAAAGTTATAAAGTGTTAACATATAACATGCACATGGCTTACACTTTTCTAATGGGTACTTTAACCACATTTTTTCCTCATTCTGCCTCTCACAGTCATATAAAAATATAGATATTTAAAAATATATAGAGATATTTGACTCAGTTTCATGCTAAACATAAGAACTTGATAAATTAGAAGCCCATTTTATTTAGTATGTGACTATTATTAAATCTATCAGGTTATATATTTCTGAAGAACTACATTAAAAAGAGAATGGAGAGCGAACTCCAAATTCTTTATTGTCTACAGAAGTATTTCTTATAAGCATGTATACACTGAGATACAAACAGATCCATCTAGATTTTTCATTTCTACATCTTTACTGTCATCACCTATTCACAGAGAGACATTTTTGGGTCTTCACATATTTTTCTCCCATCACTTTCAGTTAACCTCAGATATTGCATGGGCTCAAGGACAGTCTATTGATATAATGATAGTTCTTTTGTGACAACATGGGGTTTTTGCAAATCTTTATGAGAGGCTTTGACCTAGTTTTTTCAGATGCTACAACATGTCTTTTTTCATTATTATTAAACTGGATGGTTAGAGTGTGTGGATCTTTTAACTTTGCATTCAAACTAAATAGCAGCAAATGTGTAGGATTTAAATAAGAGTACTAGGGTACTAAGGAAGAAAGTGTCGTTTTTGACTTTGCAGAGGTGAAATCCTTGACTAAATGGCTGATAAACAGATAACTTTGAATATTTATAATAGTTTTGCAGAAAACTCCGGAGTTGTTATGCTGCCTGTAATAATGAAAGTGACTATCTTTTCAGCTACAGACTTATTCCAAATAATAGTAATTTGTAAATGTTCTTTCAAGGAGAACTAATAATTATACTTTCATTTTTTAGATATGCAGCAGAAATAGCAAGTTATTCATGGATTTTAATGAATCATGCATATTTTCAATCTATGCTTAATTGTTCTAGACTTACCTCTATATGCCATTTAGCTTCTTAAGGCTTCTCAAAATATTTTATCAACTTATTCTTAAATATGAAATATGTTTATTAAATTTATAACCTGAATCCAGAATGATATGCTGCCATAATTATACTGGTGATGAATTTACAGAGAGTAAACACATATATTATTTTTCTTTCTATGGGAAGAAACAGTTTAAGCTCGTTAAATTCTGATATAATTCTATACCAGATCATGCAAAGTCTCCTTCACAACCTCTTTTCGTTGGTGACTACAACTGCCCCTCTCTTGAAAATGAATAACAACAGTCCTGACATCTAAAATAACACATTGTTTGTGCAATTAATATAAAAAGGATCATTCAATGTACTATTTCTGAGTATTTTATCTTCATTAATATTTTGCACATGATATTCACTTGTATTGTTACATTGGTTGTAGTTTATTCATCTCACTGGTGAGTAGTCCATTTTATGAATGTATCACACTTCACGATGTTAGCTAGTTAACATAAAAACTTTGCTGCTATAAATAATATTTTTAATATATTTAGCTGATAATATGTGCTGAGGAGATCCACACAAGTGAAGTTACTTGCTCAAAAGTATGTAGGTTAACTGTAGTATATACTACCAATTGCCTTTGTAGAGGAATTTCATTAATTTAAATTCTTAACAGTATATAAAAACTCCACTTGCTCCATGTTCTCCCCAAACAGGAAATTGTATATTATTTTTATTTACCCTTCTGATGAGAGTATGTGTGTTTGCATGCTAACTCACTTCAGTCATGTCTTACTCTGTATGACCTGATGCACTGCAGCCTGCCAAGCCCCTCTGTCCATGGGATTCTCCAGGGAAGAATACTAGAGTGGGTTGCTGTGCCCTCTTCCAAGGGGTCTTCCCAACCCAGGGACTGAACCTGTATCTCTTAAGATTTACCTGCATTGGCAAGGTGAGTTTTTTACCACTAGCACCACCTGGAAAGCCCTGATGAGAGTATATTCTTTTCATTTGTATTTATAATTTTATGATATATGAAAGAGGACTTTTTCCTGAGATTTATCTTCATTTTAATATTATATTTTGTGAAGACCTTATTTGAATATTTTGCCAATTGTTCCATTAGGGTGTCCTGCTTTTTATTAATTTCTGAATATTCTTTATATATATGTTCCAAACACATCCAGTAGTATTAATATATATATATATATGCATATTATATATTTTACATCTATTTTGTACGTAGCCCAGGATATATTTATCTACTATTTATGCATTTAGGTTAATCCTAGAGAAAAACTAAAAGTTGAATAAAATGGAAGGCACAGATTATTAGAAATTGAAAGATCATCTTGAAGCTATGTCCTTGAAATCTCTTTCATGACATAAAGGTATAAGATTAACTGAAGATCTCGAGGGCAAAAATGCCATGTTAACAAACATTTTTTTCCACAAAAAGTTCACCCTTATTTTGACCATGAACTCTACCTCGTGTTTTTAATTTGATCTTCAAAGGTCACTAAACTCAATCCCTGTATTCTTCTCTTCATCAAAGTGTATAAGTCATTTCTTTGAAACGTTCTAGAATTCACTATGTTAATGGTTGCCTTACTTGTTTTTGTCTCCCAGACCTCTGGGATCTGCCATGAAAGTGTTAATTGCTCAGTCATATCCAACTTTTTGCAACCCTGTGGACTATACTTTGCCAGGCTCCTCTGTCCATGGAATTCTCTAGGCAAGAATCCTGGAGTAGGTAGACATTCCCTTCTCCAGGAGATTTTCCTGACCCAGGGATCAAATCCAGGTCTCCTGCATTGCCGGCTGATTCTTTACTGTATGAGCCACCAGGGAAGCCCAGTAGAAATTGTGTGCATTATAAATTTTCCTTTGAGTGGTATAACATCAAACAATAGCATTAAATTATATCTCTGCTATAGCTCTATGAGTTATTCATTTCTCCTTTTACCCATTTCGATTCAATTTATTGCCTCATATCTGCATGCTTTCATTTGCTTGCTGACTGATCCTCATGACTTTTGTCTACCTCCCTTCCACGTCATCCTATACAAGGCTAACAGATATATATATATATATATATATATTTAAAAGCTAAATTTCTTTATTAGAATAACCCACTTGAAATTACTAAATGCCAAAGTCTTAGCATGCAGACAGAGTCTTCCAATATTTGATTTGGCCTTACGTTATTAACTTATGCTCTAATAGGCTTGTGTAATTGGGACATGATATTGAATTGCATAATATTTATATGGTAGTAAGGAAGAGTTCTGCCTAAATCATTGTACCATAGCTACATTCTATTAAATAAGCAAGCATCTTCAATTTAATAATCAGATAAGCTTTTTTTCAGTAGAATTCAACTTTTAACTGTTTTCATTCATTTCATTGCAAGTCTTTTGAAAACTTGTTTTAGGCATGATTAAGTTATAACATCTAAGCTTAAAATAGTGAATTCTTCACTTAGTCATTGCCAGTGTACTCATATATGTCTTAGTCTTCAGAAACTATTTTAAAATTTACATTTTTCAAAAATCATTTAAGATTAGTTTAGAGTAAACTTAGAATGGCAACAGGGATTTTATTTCAACATTGATATTTCACAAAAATCTTGCTCAGTTCTCCATATGTTCATACTATGTTGTTTATGTCAGAGCCCAGAAGATTAATATTAAATATCAGCTTTGATAAGACCCCAAGGGATTTAAGTACATCTTGGATTCATTTCTCTCTGAATTCTCTTGAATTATCTACTGTAGAATATGAAACAATTTTGTTTTACTTACAAAACTCAGTCTAAAGAAAAGCTGGTTGCTTCTTCCAAAAGAAAATATTTTTACATAAAATTCCAGTTAAAAATATTTCAGGATATTTTTCTCTTTGTAACGAACTATCTCCTATGAATCAATGTTTATTTTGAGTAATTCTGTTAAATTGTGGAGAACATTGTATACACCGAGTTTATTTTTACATCTAATCTTTGTTCTTGTTATTCACTGTTTTATTGTTCAAAATATTATCTGGCATATATTGGTACTGAACGAACCCTGTTTTAATGAAATTAGCTTGTCTACCATGTTCTATTATTTGCTCTTGAGTGCAGTAATCCAATCCCCCAATTTCTTGACATTTTCTATAAAGTGTCAATTATAGAGTAAGTATATATTGCAGAGGATTGTTATTAAGATTAAATGAGATAATGATCATAAAACAGTGTAGAATGCTCAGCACACTGTAAGCTCTCAATCAGTATTGGCTTTTCTTATTTACTTATTAAAATATTTTCAGGACTTTCTTAAGGAAAATTCTTAATTAGTACAAGTAACTATATTCAGTTTTAATGATTTAAAAGACCAAATCCACCATGAAATCACAAAGACATTCCTAGTGTAGATGAATGAAGCACATTCACAATGGGCTGGCTGAAGCAAGAGCTGGAATCAACATTGCTGGGAGAAATATCAATAACCTCAGATATGCAGATGACACCACACTTATGGCAGAAAGCAAAGAACCAAAGAACCTCTTGATGAAAGTGAAAAAGAAGAGTGAAAAAGCTGGCTTAAAACTCAACACTCAAAAAACTAAGATCATGGCATCTGGTCCCGTCACTTTATGGCAAATAGATGGGGAAACAATGGAAACAGTGAGAGACTTTATTGTTTTGGGCTCCAAAATCACTGCAGATGGTAACTGCAGCCATGAAATTAAAGGACGCTTGCTCCTTGGAAGAAAAGTTATGACCAACCTAGACAGCATATTAGAACGCTCAGGCACTACTTTACCAACAAAGGTCTATCTAGTCAAAGGTATGTTTTTTCTAGCACTCATGTATGGATGTGAGAGTTGGACTGTAAAGCAAGCTGAACGCCAAAGAATTGGTGCTTTTTTTAAAAATATAAACGTATTTATTTTAATTGGAGGCTAATTACTTTACAATATTGTATTGGTTTTGCCATACATTAACAGTTGGAGAAGAGTCTTGAGAGTCCCTTGGACAGCAAGGAAATCCAACCAGTGAATCCTAAAGGAAATCAGTCTGAATATTCATTGGAAGGACTTATGCTGAAGCTGAAACTCCAATATTTTGGCCAACTGATTCAAAGAACTGACTCATTGGAAAAGACCCTGATGCTGGGAAAGATTGAAGGCAGGAGGAGAAGGGGATAACAGAGGATGAGATGGTTGAATGGCATCACCGACTCAATGGACATGAGTTTGAGTAAGCTCCGGGAGTTGGTGATGGACAAGGAAACCTGGCGTGCTGTAGTCCATGGGGTCTCAAAGAGTCAGACATAACGGAGCAACTGAACTGAACCAGTTCTTATTTCTTACAATTTTTGTTATGATTTAGCAGCTGAAATTTTGTTGTTTGTTTTCTCTTTTCCCATCTGTTATCTTTTATTTTTAAAAAATGTTTCATGCTTTATCTGGATTTTTAAAATGTCATTATACATTAGATGCATATAGTTGTTCCACTATTGTTTTACAGTGATTGTTTTATGGTATGAAATATACCCCTTTACACTGCGTTCTACTTTCAGATTACATTGTACTACTTATCTTACAATGTAAGAACAGTGCAGCATACACTTTTTTCATTTCTTTTACTATATTACCATTTCTCTACTGTATTGCATTGTTAGACATTTAACCTGAACACAAATCTCACAGAGCACTGTTATTGATTTCTTGAGAGTAAATTATCTTTTAAAGATAATTAAAGCAAGAAAAAAGCATTTTCTTCTATCTTATGCATTTACATTTGCTGACACTTCCATTCATTTTTATCTGGTGTAATTTTATTCAAAATATAGGACTTACTTTTTCATATCTTTTGTGTAGGTTCATAAGACAATGGATTTTGAACATATATTCCTGAAAAACTATTTCCCTTTTATTATTACAATACAGTTTCTCTGAGTTTAGAATCCTGCTGCTGCTGCTGCTAAGTCGCTTCAGTCATGTCTGACTCTGTGCGACCCCATAGACGGTGGCCCACCAGGCTCCCCCGTCCCTGGGCTGACATATTTTTCTCACAAAAAGTTAATATTGTCATTTCTTTTGTTGTATGACATGAATAAGTTTGTGATAGAAAGTCTATTGCTTTGGTTATTCTTGTTCCTCTGTACACATCAGAGCTAGTTTCTTTTAAGAGATTTTATTACTAGATAAGTCTTCTGATTGGTATCTTTATGTCTATTATGATTGTGACTCATTTAATTTCTTGGACCCATGAATGTATGATTTCAACTAAATTTTGTATTAGCTCCTGTATTTATCACAGATCCAGTAAGGAAGTTGTGTCCCATCATCCTGTTGTCAACCATGTTGAAACAGGAGTTAAATTTTCCAGAATCAAGTCTTCTGTCAAGTCTTAGGTTAGAGTTAGCTAGGAACTTTCACAATGTATGGGATGAAAAAGTGTGGCATTGGCCATCACTCAATGATTGTTCTTTGGTTAGATGCTGAAGTACCCAGAAAATTTCAGCTTGTCCTACTGTCCCCTAAAATCATTGTCCGCATCTTCTACCAATGGGCTTTGGATGTAGATTCACAGAGACTGACACTCCAAGTAGCTCTGTATTTGCCCTTGCCCATTTATATAGCTGAGGGCCTTGCCCAATGACTCAACAATAAATAATGTGCCTGCAGTGGAGGAGATGCAGGAGACATGAGTTTGATCCCTGTCTCAGGAAGATCCCCAGGAGGAGGGCATTGCTCTCCATTCCAGTATTCTTGCCTGGGAAATCCTATGGCCAGGGGAGCCTGGTAAGCTACAGTTCATTGGCTCACAGAAGTTAGACATGATTGGAGTGATTTAGCACTCACGCATACATCTATAGCTGAATATTTGGTTGGCTTCTCAGATTGACAACAGGGTGATGCAGCTGAATCTCTCTTACCTGTGTTTGTGTTGTATGAGAGTGGGATGTGAGAGGATGGTCACATCAGTCATGTTTGAGTCTGTAGGATGACTGCCAAGAGTGTTCTTAGCTTCATGTAAGAAAGAATTTAAGAGCAAACCATAGTAAAGTGAAAGGAGGTTTATTCGTGGAGGAAACATATTCCACAGACAGAGTGTGGGCCATCTCAGAAGGCAAAAGAGGCAAGGAAGGAAAGAGAGGCACTAGTGTATGGGGTTGTCCGTTGCTATAGGGGTGGGTGATTTACTAGGCTAATGAGAGGGAGCAGTGTTCCAGCTATTTGGGGGAAGGCATGGGGATTACCAGGAATTGAGCCATCATATGCTTTATGACTTTTATGGTCATGGCACCTGTGGGTGTGTAATTTAGCATACTGATATGTTACAATGTGTATGTACTGAAGCCTAAGGTCTAAGGGAGATCAACTCATCCACCATCTTGGACTTCATTGGTTCTAATCAGTTCATGACCTGTTCTTATGCTATGTCATTGTTTTAAAAGGTGTGCCCTGCCTCCTTCCTGTCTCATTTGGAAATTCATTTTTTCAGTCTCTTTCCATAATTGTGCAAGTTTTAATTCATATAATAAATCACACCCCCACTATTAATGAATTTCCATTTTCATTTGTCAACTTTTGCTGATACAATAGGTATTATGATGATCTATACTTTATAAATAGGTAAAATAAGAAATGGAAATAGCAATTTCTTTAATATTAAAAAGAAAATGAGTAGTAGAGCTAGGATTTAAATATGTGAAGCCTATTTAACCACTTTGTCATATTTCTTCTTTAAAGCTCTGCATTTAGAGATAATATATTTTATTTCAAAATGTATATTTTTATGACCATGCATATTAAAACATTTGGCAATATTTATTTACTTGTTAGAACTCTTTGCCAACTCTCAAATTCATGTAATGATGTCAGAGTATTAAAATTAAATTCGAGAATAGATGTTATTTTTGTGTTTTATAACATGTCAGGGATGATACATACAGGAAGAAGTATTTTGGGAATAAAGATATCAACAAAATTAATGTCTCAAAATATATCTGGGTAAAAAATACTAATAAGTACTGATATAAGTTAAAATTTTTAAAATTCAAATGTAAACTTACATTACCTAGATTTTCTTACAGTTTTTCTGCCTTAATTACATCATGAAATATTTCTTTCACTGGCATTTATTTTTAAATAGCCACACTGGTAATGCATTGCCTATGGAAGAGTAAATAGTTATAAATGTTGATTTCAAACCCTCAAAATATATAACATTTCAATAAAACACATTCATAATGAAACCAATTAAGGTGAATAATATATGTTTACATTCATTATTGTATCCAACAATTTGACCACCTGATGCAAAGAGCTGACTCACTGGAAAAGACCCTGATGCTAGGAAAGATTGAGGGCGGTTAGAGACTAGGTTAACAGAGAGTGAGATGGTGGGATGGCATCACCTACTCAATGGACATGAGTTTGAGCAAACTCTGGGAGCTAGTGAAGGACAGGAAAGCCTGACACACTGCACTGTATTGGGTCACAAAGAGTCAGACATGTATTAACTGTCTGTCAACAACAAATGCTTACATTTGTGTATTTACTAAAATGTGAATAAAATCTTTCATTAACATATAATTTTGGTTTTTGAACACAAAACACTTTTTAAAAGGAGAAAGTATTTTATTTATTGCTTTATTTACTTATTCAAGATATACACCATCCCTTCTATATTCCAATCACCTAAATTTTATCAGTAACACTTTTCATTAATGTTGATTGTGTTATTAAATGCCACATTATGTATTATATACAATTCAAATCAGTAGGTAGCTAACTGTGTGGATAATATTTACATAGCTTCAACTGAATTTGCAAGTATTATTATAATATTATATTAAAATATGTTGTCACTTGTCAATTAGATAATCAGCAGAGTGCCTAATTCAAATGACAGAATACCAAAAAGACTAGAGTAGTACTTTTGCTTGTTTGTAAAAATAAACGTCTACATTTTTATGTTAAAATGAATAAACTTAGTTTTTGTTTTCATTTACAAAATACTGTATAGCTGTTTTATATACACATTTAATTTTAAGTTAGCAGTGACTTAGAAAAATTTTAAAGTGCATAAAATAATACATAGAATAGATACTACAAACACATAATGTAGTGTTGGAATAGCTGGCTACTTCTCTTGGATCTATAGATCAATTTATAAATGATTCTGAACCTCTGGTTCTGTAAATGTAAATGTAAAGGAAGATAATGGCATAATCTTTGCCAGTTATATGAGGTTTTATCTAACTACTTAACATTTTGAATATTTCCCAATGTAGTTTTACTGCCTAGTTGGTCATATTTACTATGAAAATTCCTATCAATGGAATAAAGCATGAGGATAAATCTCATTGCTTCAAATAAATACTAATGTTTCCAAAAGTAAAACGGCATCACATAAATTTAACTTTTGTGGTAAACCCTTGAAGAAACTCACAACCAAAAAGTTAGCATGAGAGTAAATGATGTTCAATTACTAAGGTTTAATAAGTCAGTTTTCAATTTAAAAGTCTTTTCTTGAAAGGTCATGTTTATCCCATTGAAATTATTTTTCTATAGAGAAGAAAAATATCCATAGAGGGCTTCCCAAGTGGAGCTAGTGGTAAAGAATCCATCTGTCAATTCAAGAAACACGGGGCACATGGGTTCAGTCCCTGGGTCAGGAAAAGCCCCTGGAGAAGGAAATAGCAACCCACTCCAGTATTCTTGCCTGGAAAATTCCATGGACGGAGGGGCTTTGTGGGCTCTAGTCCATGGGTTCACAAAGAGTAGAAAAAAACTGAATGATTGGGCAGACACACACACAAATTTTATAATGAAATATTCTAGCAGTATCCAGGTTCTAAGCCTACTCTGGTGGTATAAAAGTTATGTGTGATTTTTATGTGTAACTTGATAGTTATATTATTAGTTTGGGCTGTCATAATAAAATAGCATAAATTAGGTGCTTATACAGCAGACATTTATTTCCTCAGTTTTAACTCCAAAGTCAAGTTCCAGCATGGTCAATTTCTGGTGAGACCTCTTTTTCTGGCTTTCAGATGCTCCCTTCTTGTTGTGTCTTCCCATAGTTGGGAGTGAGTAGAAAACAAGTTCTCTGGTACCTATTCTTCTAAGGACATGGTTTTATCATAAAAGGCCCAATTTCATAACCTCAGATTAATATAGGTATCTCTCAAAGGTCCCATCTTTAATTAACATAACTTTTGCTTCAAAATATGAGTTTAAAGGGACACAATTCAATTTATAGTAGTAATGCTCCTATATGGAGAAGGAAATGGCAACCCACCCCAGTATCCTTGTCTGGAAAATCTCATGGGGAGAGAAGCCTGGTGGGCTGCAGTCCATGGGTCACAAAGAGTCAGCCATGACTGAGCAACTAACACACACACACAATGCTCTTATAATTTTGTGTTCATGTTTATACACTTTCTATTTTATTTTGGCCTCAGAAAATTTACCTTTACTCCCTTGGAAATACATCTTTATTTATCAATGGATTGTCTGTGTCTCACTACCTACTGGGAGGTTGGGTGTTACATGAGCAAATCTTCCATGTATATGTTTCATCTTGCTTCCCCTTATGTACCTTTTAAACCTGCTAATATGTTGACTTATATGTATGGGCTGCTATGTATTTCATTTTCTGTTATTCTCTTTGAATCAAACCTGCCAATTTCTAGACATTCAGTTCAATTCACTTCAGTTCAGTCACTCAGTCATGTCCAAGTCTTTGTGACCCCCATGGACTGCAGTACGCCAGGACACCTTGTCCATCACAAACTCCCAGAATTTACTCAGAATCATGTCCACTGAGTCAGTAATGCCATTGAACCATCTCATCCTCTGTCATCCCCTTCTCCTCCTGCCTTCAATCTTTCCAGCATTAGGGTCTTTTCAAATGAGTCAGTTCTCTGCATCAGGTAGCCAAAGTATTTGAGTTTCAGTTCGAGCATCAGTCCTTCTAATGAATAGTCAGCACTGATTTCTTTAGGATGGACTGGTTGGATCTCTTTGCAGTCCAAGGGACTCTCAAGAGTCCTCTCCAACACCACCATTCAAAAGCATCAATTCTTTGGTGCTCAGCTTTCTTTATAGTCGAACTCTCACATACATACATAACTACTAGAAAAACCATAGCTTTGACTAGACGGACCTTTGTTGGCAAAGTAATGTCTCTGTTTTTGAATATGCTGACTAGGCTGTTACTTTTCTTCCAAGGAACAAGCATCTTATAATTTCATGGTTGCAGTCACCATCTGCAGTGATTTTGGAGTGCAAAAAAATAAAGTCTGTCACTGTTTCCGCTGTTTCGCCGTGAAATGATGGGACCAGATGCCCTGATCTTAGTTTTCTGAATGTTGAGCTTTAAGCCAGCTTTTCCACTGTCCTCTTTCACTTTCATCAAGAGGCTGTTTAGTTCTTTACTTTCTGCCCAAAGGGTGATGTCATCTGCATAACTGAGGTTATTGATATTTCCCCTAGCAATCTTGATTCCAGCTTATGGTTTATCTGGTCAGCATTTCTCATTATATACTCTGCATATAAATTAATTAAGAAGGGTGACAATATACAGCCTTGTCAATATACTTCCTTTCCCGATTTGGAACCAGTCTACATTTTTATGTTCAGTTCTAACTGTTGCTTTTTGACCTGCATAGCCATTTATCAGGAGGCAGTTCAGGTGTTCTGGTATTCCCATCTCTTGAAGAATTTTCCACAGTTTATTGTGATCCATACAGTCAAATGCTCTGGCAGAGTCAAAAGAGCAGAAGTGCATGTTTTTCTGGAACTCTCTTGTGTTTTCGATGCTCCAACGGATGTTGGCAATTTGATCTCTGCTTCCTCTGACTCTTCTAAAACCAGCTTGAACATCTGGAAGTTCATGGTTCACGTACTGTTGAAGCTTGTCTTGGAGAATTTTGAGCATTACTTTGCCAGTGCCAACAAAGGCCTGTCTAGTGAGAGGCTATGGTTTTTCCAGTGGTCATGTATGGATGTGAGAGTTGGACTGTGAAGAAAGCTGAGCACCAAAGAATTGATGCTTTTGAACTGTAGTGTTGGAGAAGACTCTTGAGAGTCCCTTGGATTGCAAGGAGATCCAATCAGTCCATTCCAAAGGAGATCAGTCCTGGATGTTCTTTGGAAGGAATGATGCTAAAGCTGAAACTCCAGGACTTTGGCTACCTCATGCGAAGAGTTGACTCATTGGAAAAGACTGATTCTGGGAGGGATTGGGGGCAGGAGGAGAAGGGGATGACAGATGACAAGACGGCTGGATGGCATCACTGACTCTATGGACATGAGTTTGAGTAGACTCCAGGAGTTGGTGATAGACAGGGAGGCCTGGCACACTGCGATTCATGGGGTCGCAAAAAGTCAGATTCGACTGAGTGACTAAACTGAACTGACCTGAACTTGCTAGCAGGTGAGATGAGTGCAATTGTGCAGCAGTTTGAACATTATTTGGCATTGCCTTTCTTTGGGATTGGAATGAAAATGACCTTTTCCAGTCCTGTGGCCACTGCTGAGTTTTCCAAATTTGCTGGCATATTGAGTGCAGCACTTTCACAGCATCATCTTTTAGAATTTGAAGTAGCTCAACTGGAACTTCATCACCTCCACCAGCTTTGTTCATACTGATGTTTCCTAAAGCCCACTTGACTTCACATTCCAGGATATCTGGCTCTAGGTGAGTGTTCACGCCATCATGATTATGTGAGTTGTGAAGATCTTTTTTTTTTTTTGT
Source organism: Bison bison bison (assembly GCF_000754665.1). Taxonomy (NCBI): domain Eukaryota; kingdom Metazoa; phylum Chordata; class Mammalia; order Artiodactyla; family Bovidae; genus Bison; species Bison bison. The sequence goes on from NW_011495086.1 coordinate 3,633,115, forward strand.
ATAGTTCTTCTGTGTATTCCTGGCACCTCTTCTTAATATATTCTGCTTCTGTTAGGTCCATACCATTACTGTCCTTTATTTTGCTCATCTTTGCATGAAATGCTCCCTTGGTATCTCTTATTTTCTTAAAGAGATCTCTAGTATTTCCCATTCTATTGTTTTCCTCTATTTCTTTGCACTGGTCACTGAGGAAGGCTTTCTTATCTCCCCTTGCTATTCTTTGGAACTCTGCAATCAAATGAGTATATCTTTCCTTTCTGGACATTTCCCGTATAATTTTTGCAATTAAAAAGAAAGAATATTAGATTTAAAGTGAAAATGTTAATAAAAACAATGAATATTCATCTCAGAAAATTACAGTTATAATTTTCAAGATATCTTTTCATAGCAGGGGATTGTTAAGTGGGTGTGTTCAGTTGAAAGAAGGGATTACTTTTTCAGTTATAAATATCAAAAATATTACATAATTTATGAGCGGATATAGACTTGCTAAAATGAACTTCAAAAGTTATTGAACACCATGCGTATCTCTATCCAGAACTTGAGAAATAGTTAATCTTTAAGTCCATACAAAATGTAAATCAATAAGTCTAAGCAAAATGAAAGAAGGATCATTACTAGCATTTTGTAAATTGATGTCTTAAGGATGTACTGTAAGTCTTTGATTCTGAAGAGTAGCATTGCTTAAAGTTATTAAGCCTAATTGAAGTATGACCTATGTAATGTACCAAGATTACAACCATGTAGAGAACTACTAGGCAACTCTCCAAATATAAGCCTAAACAATGAAAATATATTTAGACTTTTTTATTTAATCTAAAAATAAATGCTACGAATTGTTATTGCCATTTACTCCTAGGTTTCACATCTGCTAAAAGTTGCATTTTAAATAATAGAGTCTGTTCATTGAATTGTCAAAAAATTTTCATGCAAGATTTAATTATACCATAATGGGGTGAGGTGACATGTTTTATTGTTATCAGAACTTCATTTTAAAAATTAAACATTCATTATTGAGTGAAGAAAAATTGGAGGGACAAAAGATTTGGAAGGAAGAAAATGAAAATGTTGCTACAGTGGACCAGATGAGAGCTAAGGATTGCTCCAAATAAGTGCTTTGGAAACAGACACCTTCATACTAATTTAAGAAACATTTAAGATGTAGAATGGAAAGTGAATTGTGGAGAATTAGAAATTAAAGTGGCAGAGTTATCCACGGTTACTCTCTGTTGCTGAATTGTGATATTTAGTTGGTTTTATCCCCAGTGATAGAGAATTTAGGCAAGGCTGGGAAATAAAATCCTTCCAAGGATGGAGACTATAAACTCATTTTTAGTACCTGTGGCAGTCCTTTGAAATAGATGTTCAAATAAAGATGCAGAATTGCTATTTTAGAGAATGAGGTTAAACAGGATATAGAACTTTGTGTGTGATCTTTACACAAGTAATTATTGATGTGGGAGCAGTAATGGGACTTTGCTAGGGATCAACAAAAAAGTTAAAATGAACCCCTAATTTACTGATCAATACTGTGGATAAGGCTGAGAAGAGATTAAGAAAGAATAAAGGAATGTTCATAGAAAGTGTGACATCTAGAGTGTGACATCACAGAATCGTTTCAAAATAGTGTCAATAAGCACAATAAATGCTGAGAGAGCAAGTAAAAGGATACTAACTACTAGTTTTTCAGGTGGAAAAATCAATGCAGATTTTAGAAGTGTTATTTCAGAGAGGTTATAGAAACAAAACAGATTTTTCTGGGTTGAGGAGAGAAAGGTAGTAAGGAAATATAGCCAGAGTTCAAAAGTAATTATTTCAAGAAATGGCTTGTACAGAGAGATGACAGGCGTAGAGTTGACGTGTATAATTAATTGGAGGATATTAAAAATAAACTATTGAATATATTCAATGGAAAAATGCAGTCGAAGTTAAATGGAATTGCACATTTGGTACATGGCATAAATAATAGATTTTTCCTAATAAGAATGACAAGATAGAAAACTTCATTTTGAAAATTAATACAACTAGGGTAAAATGATGACTTGGACCTAAGTCTCTCCTGAATGCGATGACACGATGCAAAGGCTTATATGAACATGTATAACTGAACTTTTGGAGTTGATATGTATTGATAGCAGAGAAATGAAACTATAAAAATAAGGCAACTTATGTGATAGTTTTGAAAATGTAGAAGCTATTGCAACTGACAAATGGTTTTACCTAGAAATTGGAGCTACTTATGGTGAACCATGGGCTTCCCTGTGGCTCAGATGCTAAAGATTCCACCTGCAATGCGGGAGACCCAGGTTTGATCCCTGTGTTGGAAATATCTCCTGGAGGAGGAAATTGCAACCCACTTCAGTATTCTTTCCTGGAGAATCCCATGGACAGAGGAGCTTCGCAAGCTATAGTCCATAGGTTCACAGAGAGTCAGACACAACTCAGTACACATGCATGTTACTTCCAATGATCTGTTTCCTACATTGATTTTACTTGATCTTGTAGCAACATTTGGTAAAGGTTGGTTGTTCTTCATTTGCTGGGTCATGTCCAGCTGTTTGTGACCCCATGGACTGCAGCACCCCCAGGCTTCCTTGTCCTTCACTATCTCCCAAAGTTTGCTCAAATTCATATCCACTGATTCGGTGATGCTATCTAACCATCTCATCCTCTGCCACCCCTTCTTTTGCCTTCAGTCTTTCCAGGTATTAGGGCTTATCAGTCTCTTAAAAATTCTTTCTTCATCTGACTTTAAGAAAACAAACACTCTTGATTTTGTCCAAAAGTACTAGAATTCTTTGTTGATATCCTGGAAAAAAGAAATCTGGGGAGATACAGGACTCAGTTCTTAGAATTCTCCATTTTACTGATCTCTGCATGATATTTTCCATTAAATACCTTGAGGTGCTTTTAATTGGCTAGCAAGTCCTATATTTTTATCTCAATCCTATACTCTAACAATATATCTTTAAAAAATATTTTTCTTAAAAATGTATTTTTTAACACTATTTAGCTTCTTTGATTGGAGAAGGCAATGGCAACCCACTCCAGTACTCTCGCCTGGAAAATCCCATGGATGGAGGAGCCTGGTGGGCTGCCTTCTATGGGGTTGCACAGAGTTGGACAGGACTGAAGTGGCTTAGCAGCAGCAGCAGCAGCAGCAGCAGCAGCAGCCGCTTCTTTGGTTGGATCTCAAATAGGTCTTTCACAATTAACAGGACCCAAACCCATATTCTTGGGCGTGAGGTATCTCTTCATGGCTGCTCCAGCAAAGCGAAGCCATTGCTCCTTACCTTGGACGAGGGGTATCTTCTCACCGCCACCCTTCCTGACCTTCAACGTGAGATAGCTTCTCTAGGCCCTCCTGCACCCGCGAAGCCAGGGCTCCTTGGACGTGGGGTTGGTCCTCCCAGTCGCCGCCCCTGGCCTCAGTGTGGGGGCGTGGGGTAGCTCCTCCAGGCCACCATCCCTGGCCTCGGGCTTAGGGGCATGGGGTATCTCCTCCCGCGGCAGCCCCTGACCTCGGACGCAGGGTAACTCCTCTCGTCCTCTTGAGAGTCTCTTGGACTGCAAGGAGATCCAACCAGTCCATTCTGAAGGAGATCAGTCCTGGGATTTCTTTGGAAGGAATGATGCTAAAGCTGAAACTCCAGTACTTTGGCCACCTCATGCGAAGAGTTGACTCATTGGAAAAGACTCTGATGCTGGGAGGGATTGGGGGCAAGAGGAGAAGGGGATGACAGAGGATGAGATGGCTGGATGGCATCACTGACTCGATGGACGTGAGTCTGAGTGAACTCTGGGAGTTGGTGATGGACAGGGAGGCCTGATGTGCTGCGATTCATGGGGTCGCAAAGAGTCGGACACGACTGAGCGACTGATCTGATCTGAAACCCATATTCTGATCGGAATACGCCCAGTAAGAGCCTGCTTATCTTTCAGTCTCTCTCCTTTAAATTTACAGGTACACTACCCTTGATCTTGAAGTCATTGAACGCACCTCGCAATAATTCCATCAGCATATGTTGTTGGCTCCTTGTTCAGAATATATTTTATATCTGAACACTTCTCACTGTTGTCACGGCTATCAAGCCTCTTCCTTATTTCTCCTATTATTATTCTTATTCAGACAGACAAGTCCCATTGCTCTTTTTGGTATAAATTAAGCATGCTCATACCTTAGAACCTTTATAGTCAGCAATCTCTCTTCTTAAAATACCCTCTTTCATCATATCTACATAGCTTGCTCCCATCTTTATACCCAAATTTAAACAGAATTCCCCCTGAATACCTTTATAAAGACTGCCACGATGGGTCAGGTGGTAAAGAATCCACCTGCAGTGCAGAAGATACAGGAGACAGAGTTCAATCCCTGGGTTGAGAAGATCCCCTGAAGTAGGACATGGCAACCCACTCCAGTATTCTTGCCTAGAAAATCCCTTGGACAGAGGAGCCATGGAGTCACAAAGAGTTGGATATGACTGAAGTGACTAAGCACACATGTGCACCATTTTAAAAGAGACTATACCTCACTCCCATGCTTTCTATAACTTTCCCATGTTTTATTTTTCCCCATGGTAGTATACTATGTGATGTATAGTTTAATTTTCCACATATGTATTTAAGAAATATAGATAGAATGACTGAGAATATGTATCATAATTTTATCTAACTTATTTTTAGTTATAATTTACATAGCCACCCATGGCCAGTGGCTATCATCTTGGAAAGTGTATAGCTAAAATGTTAAACTATTAAAGCAGGGATTGTTCTCTCTTTTCTCTACACTTGTTTCATTATTTTGCATAGATTAATATCTGAAGCACAGTAAATACCCAATATAAGCATGCATGCTGAAGCTGAAGCTCCAATACTTTAGTCACCTGAGGGGAAGAGAAAACTCATTGGAAAAGACTCATGCTAGGGAAGACTGAGGGCTCTGCAGATAGTGAAGGATAAGGAAGCCTGGCATGCAGCAGTCCACTGGGTTGCAAAGAATTGGACATGACTTAGTGACTGAACAACAACAGAGTATACATCCAAAGAGATGGCTTTGGATTGACTCAGATTAATACATGTATTTACTGAAAAGGAAGAGATTCTTTCTCTCTGTTTCTCAGTCTGTCTCTATGGAGGAGGAAAGGAAATGTTAGAGAAGAGATAAGCAGAAAGGTTAGGGTTAAAAAATGTGTTTTCAGTCTTTCCAAATCATAACAGAATGGAGGGGAACGACTTAATTCAAGCTGAGGATAACACTGCTCTGGAAGATACAATAAGAATTAATAAAGTGTTGTTGAGCAACAATGCAGGTTCAGCTGAGTTTAGAAAACATGAAAAAACCATGTTTTTGTGAATATTACCAATCATACTTGACAGCTCTGTTGTTAGAAAACACAAAAAGGCATGGAAAAACAAGAGGTTTCAACTCTGCACTTTCTTATATGATGTTAAAAATTAATCTGTGCCAAAATGACAGTCAGAAACCCTGTACATAGTAAGATACATGTTTCTGGGAGAAGTTATATATCATAATATAGCATCCACAAAGGACCCTCCCAAAGTGCTACAGTGTAAAGAAAGACAAATAGCTGCATTTGTTCCTGTCCACTGACAAATTTAAATGTGGAAATAAATTTAGCTATTGCACCTATGTGTGTGTTCAGTCTCTAAGTCATGTCTGACTCTCTGCAACCCCATGGACTGTAGCCCACTAGGCTCTGTCCAGGGAATTTTCCAGGTAGGAATGCTGAAGGGGGTTGCCATTTTTTCTTCCAGGGGATCAAACCCAAGTCTCCTGTGTCTCCTGCAATTGGTAGACTGATTCTTTACCACTGAGCCACCCTCACTTATAACTGCCTTATATTTTTAAAACACTACAATAAGGTATAAACTTGCAAATATATTTTTCACACAGTCTATAATGAAATATAATTTTAGATAGTATCTAGCTCTTACATTATGAATTTTTTCAGGTCATTGAGAATAGTTGCTTATTCAGGGAGTTATTTCCTTTCCTTAATCAGTGACCAACAATTTAATTTCTCAGCACTAATTTTCACTTATTAGAATATAAACTTCACTCCTTAACCCCAGACTACACTGTGCACATTTGAAAATGTCTTCCAGGTGTTGCTGGTCCTCTGCCTGTCCTGTGCGTCTGCATGCTGTCCCTGGGAGGACCTGGCTTAATCCTCTCTTCAGCTTCTGAGGGGTTTTCTGGTTGTTTATAGTCCAGTCCTTCTGACTGTGATACTTAAGGGTAAATTTACGTTAAAAAACTCACTCAACTAGTTTGTGGCAGCACGAAGCTTAGCATCCTGACCTCTGTACTGAGCTTGTCTGATGTGCTCTTTTTGAATTTCTCTGCATTTGAAGTGGTAAACCTCAGCTTTCTGATTTGACATTTCAGACCACTCAGGAACTTCCCTGGAGAGATTTGTGATTTATACTCCCCCGAACAAAATTCTCAGGTCAGTTTGAATCATTTCTTCCTGAGCTTCATGTGTTCCTCCTCCTTGCTTCACTGATTGTGCTTCAGTCCATCTGCAATGGACTGAATGTTTCTGTCCACATGCCTCCTCAACCCAAATTCATCTGTTGAAATCCTAACCTTCATTGTTTTAGTATTCTGAGGTGGAGCCTTTGGGAGGTAACTGTAATAAAATGTGATGAAATCTTGAAGGTGAAGCTCTTCTGAATGGGATTAGTGTCCTTGTAAAAGAAATGTGAGAGAGAGCCAGGGCTCCTCCTGCCATGAGAGGTTACAGTGAGAAGAGGTCTGTCAGTGAATAAGTGGTTCCTCATCAGACACCAAATCTGTTGGTGTCTTGATTTTGGACTTCCTACCTTCCAGAATTGTGGGAAATGTTTATAAATGTGGCACCATTTATAAACCACCCTGTTTACAGTATATTTTTATGGAAGCCTAGACAGACTAATCGGAGAAGGCAATGGCAACCCACTCCAGTACTCTTGCCTGGAAAATCCCATGGATGGAGGAGCCTGGTAGGCTGCAGTCCATGGGGTCACTAGGAGTTGGACATGACTGGGCAACTTCACTTTCACTTTTCACTTTCATGCATTGGAGGAGGAAATGGCAACCCACTCCAGAGTTCTTGCCTGGAGAATCCCAGGGACAGTGGGGCCTGGTGGGCTGCCGTCTATGGGGTCACACAGAGTCGGACACGACTGAAGCGACTTAGCAGCAGCAGACGGACTAATACACTATTTCAATTAACCTGCCCAAAGCAAGGTCTTAGTGATATATATTTTTTTACTGTTTGCACATGGGCAAATGTCTTTATTCCATCTTCACATTGGATTTGTGATTTGGTTGGATGCTTGTTTTAAATTCTGTTGACTTCGCTCTTTAAGAACACTTTCCCCACTCTGTGTTCTGGATGGAAGTTAGGTGCCCATTTTTATTGTTTTTGCTTTATGATATTTTTATTTGATTTTATTTCCTATCACCTATTTAATTTTTTCCTCAAGTTTTCAAAACCTTATTTAAATTTAAAACAGCTTACAATTTTCTTTTGTTTTGGGTCAAAGATGCCTATTCTTATAGATTGAACTTTTTCTTAAAAAATACTTCGTTCATCCAATTAGTAACAACAGTGTATCTATGATTGGTTTGGGCTTCCCAGGTGGTTCATATGGTAGAAAATTTGCCTGCAATACAGGAGGCCTGGGTTCAATCCCTGAGTTGGGAAGGTCCCCTGGAGGAGGGCATGGCAACCCACTCCAGTATTCTTGCCTGGAGAATCTCCATGCACAAAGGAGTCTGGCAGGATACAGTCCATGGAGTCACAAAGAGTCAGACACAACTGAGTGACTAAGCGCAGCACAGCACAGAATGATTGATTTAAAGTGATTTCTAGGGCACACTGTCTAATGACACTGTCACTTTTGTGGATTGAAATTTTGTTTTTAATTATTTGGTCAATTCTGGATAGACAAAAAGAATCTGGTAAAAGCTGACTATGAAATACTATGAAATTATGAAAAGCTATGACAAATGTAGACAGTGTATTGAAAGCAGAGACATAGCTCTACCAACAAAGGTCCTTATAGTCAAGGCTGTGGTCTTCCCAGTGGTCACATACAGTTGGGCGAGTTGGACTATAAAGAAGGCAGAGTGCCAAAGAATTGATGCCTTCAAACTGTGGTGCTGGAGAAGACTTCTAAGAGTCTCCTGGACAGCAAGGAGTTCAAGTCATAAGTCTTAAAGAAAATCAACCCTGAATACTCCTTGGAAGGACTGATGCTGAAGTTGAAGCTCCAGTATTTTGGTCATCTGATGTGAACAGCCATCTCATTCCTTGATGCTGGGAAAGATTGAGGGCAGAAGGAGAAGAGGGCATCAGATGATGAAGTGTCTGGGTGGCATCACTGATGCAATGGACATGAACTTGGGAAAACTTTGGGAGGTGGTGAAGGACAAAGAGGCCTGATGTGCTGCAGTCCATGGGGTCTCAAAGAGTTGGACACAACTGAGTCACTGAACATCAACAGTAAAAGATGATTAATAAATAGATACCTAGGGGAAAAAAAAAAAAAAAAGAAATAGATACCTAGAATATAATTACATGTTTATAAATTTCTTATCTTTTCTATACATTGGTTTAAGTTCTAGATAGATCCTATATACTGTCTTAGTCCATTCAGACTGCTATAGCAAAATGCCATAAACTTAGTGGCATATAAACAACAAAACATTATTTTTCATAGTTCTGGAGGCTGGAAGTCTGAGATCAAGGTGCCAGTATGGTCAAGTTCTGATGAGGATGTTCTTCCAAGTGGCAGGCTGCTGAGTTCTTATGTCCATTCAGAGTGGATAGCAGAGAGTAGTAACTCACTAGTGGATCCCATAAAGCCACTGACCCTATTCATGAGGACTCAGGCCTCAGACCTCATCTAATTCTAGTCACCTCCCTAAAGCCCTAGTTCATAATACCATCATATTATGGGGCTGTCTCAAAGTCTGCAAAGGGGAAATTGCAGACTTTGAAGCTATATTCTAATTTATGGTTAAATTTTTATCTCTTTGTTATCTATCCCTCAAAAGTAAAGACATATTATGCAGTTGTGGGAGTATATGTATGTATGTATATATATCATTTCCTATAGTACCCAGGTGGCGCTAGTGGCGAAGAATCCTTCTGCCAATGCAGAAGATGTAAGAGATGCAGGTTTGATTCCTCAGCCAGGAAGATCCCCTGGAGGAGGGCATGGCAGACCTCTCCAGTATTCTTGCCTGGAGAATACTATGGTCAGAAATACCTGATGGTCTACAGTCCAAAGTGGCATCACCGACTCAATGGACATGAGTTTGAGTAAACTCTGGGGGTTGGTGATGGACAGGGAGGCCTGGCGTGCTGCAGTCCATGGGGTCGCAAAGAGTCGGACACGAATGAGTGACTGAAATGAACTGAACTGAACTGTGCTGTTCAGTGGTAAAAGAATCTGCCTTGCAAGCAGGAGACTCAGGTTTGATCCCTGGGTTGGGAAGATTCTCTGAGAAGGAAATTACAACCCACTCCAGAATTCTTTCCTGGGAAATCCCATGGATATAAAAGCCTGGCAGGCTACAGTCCATGGGTTCACAAAGATTTCGACATAGTGACTAAACAACAACAAGTGTTAGATTTCAGTACACAGATTTAAGGGGAACATGAAAGAGAGAGAACAAGGAAGAAAAAAAAGGTGAAAGATTTCTGGAAGTCTGAAGATCAGTAAAGAAAAATGAGAGGCATACATCCTGCAAATATATATTTTTTCTATAACTAGGCTCAGTGCAATCTCTTTCACTGCTTCAGCTTTAGAAAACTTTGTTTGATTAGTCATTTGTCATACAACCTTTGAATCCTGTTTGTAGCAATTCATTGTGTGATATCCACCCCCTAATACAACTCTATATATGTAAATGAGACCTTTATTTGCTATATTGCCTCAGGCTTCCTTTCAAATGTTCTCATTCTTTCTATTACAGTTTTGTCTCAAAAACTAGCATACCTTAAGTTTCAAAGGGGAAATTGCAGACTTTGAAGCTATATTCTAATTTATGGTTAAAATTTTATCTCTGTTATCTCTCCCTCAAAAGTAAAGACATATTATGCCATTGTGGGAGTATGTGTATGTATGTATATATATTATTTCCTGTAGTACCCAGGTGGCGCTAGTGGTGAAGAATCCTTGTGCCAATGCAGAAGACATAAGAGATGCAGGTTTGATTCCTGGGCCAGGAAGATCCCCTGGAGGAGGGCATGGCAAACCTCTCCAGTTTTCTTTCCTGGAGAATACCATGGTCAGAAATACCTGATGGTCTACAGTCCAAGGCATCACAAAGATGGACACTACTGAAATGACTTAGCACAAACTCATGGCACCCAGATTAAATATACAGATTATTTGAAAATATTTTAAAAATAAATTGTATAAATTTACATCCTTTGGATTTACAGAAAGTCAAATTTTTTATGGACTGAGTTTACTTACAAAAATCACTTTTAAAACTTTGCTTGCTGGTCAAAGGGGATCTTGGATATAGGCCATATATATATATATATAATCAGAAAAAAATTAAGTGAGATTAATGTAATGTAATTATTTGATCAGTTTGGTGATGGAAAGTTCTGCTTGTCCTATTAAAGGAGTTAAGTTACACATTTGCAGCAAGATAATAAAATTGTATCAGAAAATTTTTTGTGAAATCTTTCATTTTAAATGAGTTTCCAGGGAATATATTCTGGTATTTTCCATTTACCCCACATTTCTTTCCTTGGCCCTGATGTCAATCCAGGATGCTGGCCCTAACAGTTGCATTATCTAAGTCACCACTACCATCTTGCTTTCAGTAGTCTTGGGAGGAGAGACAGTTTGGGTGCATGTTTTTCTTGCTCTCTCTTTGCAGAGTAAAGGTTTGGTAGTGGTGGAATTTCCTCAGCTCTTCTTTGGGTGTCAACTCTCTCAGCTATCTTTTCCTTTAGGTTCCATTAACTGCACTCTCCCTTTGCACCCTAAGAACTGAGGTAATAGGGTTTCCCTCACCACCATTCCCTATGACTTGAACTGGATAATTTACCATCTTCTGTAGGTTTCATTCAGTTAACCTTTAAAGATGTTAGAATCATGACTGCATAAAATTGCAGCCAATTTTCTCTATTCTAATAATGGCATAAATGATGAGATGCACAGTCATTTTCCTTGAAGGTATTTCTTGGCCCCATAGACTGAGCAGGATCATGGAAAAATAATTCAAGATGAAGTGTTTACCCTCTTTAGACACTTGAAGCAACAAATTTCAACAGCAGAAAAATTAAGATAAAACAGTGTATGTTTAATGGCGTGTGTAAAATTGAGAATGAGAGAAAAAATAACAACTCTTTATCTTGTTTCTAAATGTCCAAATTCCATTGTTTAAAATGAAACAATTACATAAATTAAAACAAGGAGTAGAATATTATTAATAATCCTAAAATGACATATGCTTAGCATGTGTGATATGTATTCATTTAGTTAATTCACAATACACTATTCATCTTAACATTATACATAATATACTATATGTTTTCAACTTATATTATTTCAATATGTATATAAAACATACCATTATATTTGAAAATGCATTCTATATTCAGACTGAACCATTCCTATGTCAAGTAGGGACATTTATTATCCCATAGATTATTAGTTATTAATGACTAAATTTTATTGCCTAGACATAATTTTAGCAGTTTAAAGCAACATAAACAAGATTTAGAAGGATATTTTAAATTTTAGATTCTTTTTTTTTTGGTTGCTGTTGTTTTTTAAATTTTAGATTCTTGACTTCAATAATTTTCAAGTAAATGCCCTCTTGATACTAATTGGATATTTTATTTTTCAATGCTTTTCTGAAATCTACCAATATGTTATCAAAAGTCAATTGAATAACTTTAACTATACTAATAATATTTTAACACTTTCTATCAATATAGTCTCAAATTTTCATGTTCTGATTAAATTTTTAATATTAGTCATTCAATAATGTATTTATTATACTTTGACTTTAGGTCTCCACATATTTTTAAATATTACACTAAAAAAAAAAAAAAAACTTGGATGATTGGATTTCTCAGTCCTTGATTTTACAGGTATATTTAAATGATTTGTTACAACAAATGTTTGTGAGTTATTTACTCCATTTTTATTTTTTTCTAGCCCAGTAAAAATTGATACATTCCACCTTTTACTTTTCCTTGAAAAATATTTGAACAACAGTTGGATAAAATTTGGCATTTTGTCTTTGAGATTTTGTTTCAGAAACGTTTGACTTATGTTCAATCAATCAACAAGTTACAACAGTTCAAATTTTCTGTTTTGCAATTCTTCATTCATAAAGTAGCTAGCAAATGATATACACCTTTTTAATTATGCAAGTCACTTCTACTGAAAGGATAAGTTGATAAGTGCTATTCATGTGACTAATAAAATTTTATGAGCCCTTTGAAAATTCTAAAATGATACTTACATCCAGAAGTAACAAAAAGTTTACAAAATTGTAAACTAAAGATCATGGACAATCTATTAAAAATGGTATTTTTATCATTGTAGAATCAAAATAAACATTCTTGCAACAGAATTGTCAATTCTCCTTATGTTGATTTTCCAACTGTAGTAATAGTAAATCTTAGATGAAAGGGATTCCATATCAGAATTTTATAATCATTAATTTTGTTAATTTAGAAGCTGTTTTTTGATGGAAATTAACATTTATGTTAATGGACTTTAAGTCAGTTATACTCCACAATGTGAGTGGGCCTCATCCAACTAGTTGAAGTCCTGAATAAAACAATATGGCCCTTCTACTACAGCAATAGAGAATTCTATCAGATTGCCTTCAGACTATATCAATGAGCTTGGCTTTCCTGGATCTTGAGTCTGCTCTCCCACCTTGCAGATATGGACTTGCTTGTCTCCACATTCTCTGAAAAATCCTATTGAATGTAGTTGTATTGCTTGCTCCATACATATCTTGGCTTCCCTGGTGACTCAGTTGGTAAAGAAACTGCCTACAATGCAAGAGACCTGGGTTTGATCTCTGGGTAGAGAAGATCCCCTACAGTAGGAACTGGCAACTCACTCCAGTATTCTTGCCTAGAGAATTCCATGGACAGACTGTCTGGCGGGCTACAGTCCATGGGGTCACAAAAGAGTGAGACATGATTGAACGATTAACACTTTCTCTTTTCACTTTCCTACATTACCTGTAACAAATTTTGGTATGATTATCATTCATATGAGTTTTAGGTATGATTATCATTCATATGAGTTTTTAAGAGAGCTTTCCTAACTTTTGTTTACTATCATTATTTAATGCTTGAGTAGACAAGAATAAGAACCAAATTAAAATACAGTTAAGTATGGGGCATTCCATGAATGATGGTGAGATTATATTGGGCAGTTTATTTCAGAAAACATTAAACATAGAACACAACTGTTAAAGACATACATTTGAAAACACAACAAAAGGGCTAAGATAGACAGAAACTTGAGAAAAGATGTACTTTTAAAAGAGTGCTACTATATCTAGTTAAACTTGAGGAGGCAGGTGATGGCGTTCAGAAGAGTGGAAAAAAGTTAACATTAAAGTGGAATCACTGAACTAAAAATGGCACCTTATCTATTGTGTATAAGCAAACCAAAGCAGATTAATAATTTATTTCTGATCAGAAACAATGGTAACCAAAAGCTTTGTACTTAAAACGTAGAAACAAAAATTACTTTCGGCAAACTCTTCTATATTCTGTAAACATATTATTCGAAAGGCAAATTAAAATAATGGCATTTTAAAATTAATTGTTACCACAGCTGTGCTTCAGTAATAGGTAAAATGCTGGAAGCTGAATGGAAAATTATACCAGATGGTAAATTTGATAAATAGGAATAAATGAATAACCCTGTGTATAATACATATGTCATGAATTATACACATAAATATGTGAATTAATTTATATAATTATATAATTTTAGTTATATAAAATCCATTATACATGTATACTCCTGTTCAACTATGTAAAATATAATGATAATAATGTAAAGCAAAAACTATAATACTCTATGATGCTATCATGCATAGGTGAAATATAAGGTAACATATATAGCATTGAGAGAATGTGTTAATTGCAATATATTACTGCAAAGTTCTTATGTTTTACAAATTATTTCTATCATAAATTCAAATTGGATTGTAATGATATAAAGAAGCATGTTGTAATCCCTAAAACTACAATTAAAAGTTAATTTAAATAAAAGTTAAGGTCCAGTTGAGCTATCTCATATCCTAAAAGATGATGCTGTGAAAATGCTGCACTCAATATGCCAGCAAATTTGGAGAACTCAGTAGTGGCCACAGGGCTAGAAAAGGTCAGTTTTCATTCCAGTCCCAAAGAAAGGCAATTCAAAGCATATTCAAATTACTTCACAATTTCACTCATCTCACACGCTAGCAAAATAATGCTCAGAATTCTCCAAGCCAGGCTTCAACAGTATATGAACCTTGAACTTCCAGATGTTCAAGCTGGATTTAGAAAAGGCGGAGGAACCAGTGCTCAAATTGCCAACATCCATTGGATCACAGAAAAAATGAGAGTTCCGGAAAAACATCTAACGCTGCTTTATTGACTATGCCAAAGCCTTCGATTGTGTGGATCACAACAAACTGGAAAATTCTTCAAGAGATGCGAGTACAAGACCACCTGGCCTGCCTCGTGAGAAATCTGTATGCAGGTCAAGAAGCAATAATTAGAATCATATATGGACAAAAGGACTAATTTCAAATTGGAAAGAAGTATATCAAGGCTGTATATTGTCACCCTGCTTATTTAACTTATATGCAGAATGCGTCATGCAAAATGCAGGGTTGGATGAAGCATAAGCTGAAATTAAGATTGCTGGGAGAAATATCAATAAACTCAGATATGCAAATGACACCACTCTTACGGCAGAAAGTGAAGAAGAACTAAACAGCCTCTTGATGAGAGTGAAAAAGCCGGCTTAAAACTCAACATTCAGAAAACTCAGTTCATGTCAACTGGTCCTATCACTTTATGGCAAATAGATGGGGAAACAATAGAAACAATGAGAGACTTTATTTTATATGGCTCCTAAATAATTGCAGATGGTTACTGCAGCCATGAAATTAAAGGAGGTTTGCTCCCTGGAAGAAAAACTATGACCAATCTAATAGCATATTAAAAAAAACAGAGACATTATTTTTCTGACAAAGGTCCATCTAGTCAAAGCCATGTATGAATGTGAGATTTTGACTATAAAGAAAGCTGAGCCTATTATACTGAGTGAAGTAAGCCAGAAAGAAAAACACCAATACAGTATACTAACACATATATATGGAATTTAGAAAGATGGTAATGATAACCCCGTATGTGAGACAGCAAAAGAGACACAGATATATAGAACAGTCTTTTGGACTCTGTGGGAGAGGGAGATGGTGGGATGATTTGGGAGAATGGCATTTAAACATGTATAATGTCACATATGAAATGAATCACCAGTCCAGGTTTGATGCAGGATACAGGATGCTTGGGGCTCATGCACTGGGATGGCCCAGAGGGATGGTATGGGGAGGGAGGTGGGAGGGGGGTTCAGGATGGGGAACACGTGTACACCCATGGTGGATTCATATTGATGTATGGCAAAACCAATACAATATTGTAATTAGCCTCCAATTTAAATAAATAAATTTATTAAAAAATAAAGCTGAGGACAGAAGAATTAATGTTTCTGAACTTTGCTGTTGGAGAAGACTCTTGAGAGTCCCTTGGACTGTAAGGAGATCCAACTAGTCCATCCTAGAGGAAATCAGTATGGAAAATTCATTGGAAGGACTGATGCTGAACTGAAACTCCAATCCTTTGGCTACCTGATGCAAAGAACTGACTCATTGGAAAGAACCTGATGCTAGGAAAGATTGAAGGCAAGATGAGAAGGGGACGGCAGAGGATGAGATGGTCGGATGCTATCACTGACTCTATGGACATAAGTTGGAGCAATCTCCAGGAGTTGGTGATGGACAGGGAAGCCTGGCATGCTGCAGTCCATGGGGTCACAAGGAATCAGTTAAAACTTAGCAACAACTAAACGGAAAAGCTAAATGATTCAATAAAATTGAAATGGCATATTAGAATATTGGCATAATAAATTAAGAAAAGGATAAACAACCAAATTAAACATAAAAAAATGTAAAGCAATTAGCAAAAATCAAAAATTTTCTATGTACTTTATCAGGAGATGTATTTCAAATATAAAAACATGGATCTTCTAGCTCTCCCCCAGGACCTAGAAATCTAAAAGAACATCATATATATTCTGTCAGCTAGGAAATTTGGGGTGATTTACAAGACAATGGCTTTCCTTGAAACTATTAGAGTTCAGTTTGAAGAACACCAAATATACTGAAATACAAGGATTACAAATACTTTTAAGACAGGGGGAACACAGGTGTAAACTCATTTGGTCACAGAATAAGAAAAAGAGATGAACACTAGAAAAAAATGCACAAGTTAAAAATATGACAGGAAAAAAAAAAACAAAACAGCAAATATAGTTATTCCCAGAGCAGCTACTGGAAAGGAAGAAAAGAAAAATAAAACCTCTGTCTTAGAGGAAGGGCAAAAATCATTGTGAAGTCAAATCATGTACAGATCTCTTATCAGTTGGGGATGGGCAAAGTCACTGAGAAATCTGCCCTCTTGAGACACAGAAACAGGGTCTGACTAAAACTGAGCCAGAACCAGCAGAACAGAGGCCTTGTAACTGCCCTCTGTCATCAGGCTAGCAAGTGCTAAGGAACCGGGAATTGCAGTGTATAGCAGAAGAAGAGCACAAGAGATACTCCAAGTGTAGGTATACAGGGGAGGCATAAAGCTGAGGACAGAGCTAGAATACTGGAAAACACCTTCTCACTGAGAAAACCAACTAGACCCCACTCCGTGCAAAAGGCACTGCTAAAGAAATCTGACAGTAGTGTTGCTTTGAGTTAATGATAGTCAAAACCCAGATCAGTTCCTGAGTAGATGAATTACATTGTGCCGCGCTTAGTAGCTCAGTGATGTCTGACTCTTTGTGACCCCATGGACTGTAGCCCACCAGACACTTCTGTTCATGGGGATTCTCCAGGCAAGAATATTGCAGTGCATTGTCATGTCCTTCTCCAGGGGATCTTCCCAACACAGGTCTCCAGCATTGCAGGTAAATTCTTTACCAGCTGAGCTTCCAGGGAAGCCCTGGTGGAAGATGAATAGTGTTACCCACATTAATTTCCTAGAAGAAAGAGGCATGCCTGTAACTTCGGTTATCACCACTCTGTATACAATGTCCAGTTTTTAATAAAAAAAGAAGAAAATGGTAAAAGAAATCAAGAAAAAGAATCCAATGTCTAGAAATAAAATTCAACATCACTAAACTAGGTTAGACGTTGGAAGTATTAGGCAGTAATTTTAAAACAAAATAAAAAGAATGATATATTCAAAGCTCAAGTGTTAAAAGTTAGCAATGCACAAAAAATAATGGGGATCCTAGCAGAGAGATGAAACTGTGAAAAATAATTAAAGAAAATGGTGGAAATGAAAAACACACAAAGTGAAAATTCACTGAGAAATTTTCCCACTTGAGACATAGAGACATGGTCTGCCTAAGAGTGAGGCTGCACCAGCACATCTAAGAACATGCACTCCACCCAACATCACCAGGTATTTTAATCATGAAAAATAGATGTTAAGCCAAGTATTATTGCTAAAAGTGATCAGGGGTATTTCACAATAAAAATGATCAAACAGAAGAAATATACAAAAGAATATATAACCTTAACACAGAGCTCAACTAAGATCATGGCATCTGGTCCCATCACTTCATGGCAAATAGATGGAGAAAAAATGGAAAGAGTGACTGATTTATATCCTTGAGCTCTGAAATCACTACAACCAGTGACTGCAACCATGAAATTAAAAGATGCTTGCTCCTTGGAAGAAAAGCTATGACAAACCTAAATAGTGTATTAAAAAGTAGAGATATCACTTTGCCAACAGAGGTCCATATAGTCAAACCTATGGTTTTTCCAGTAGTCATGTATGGATATGAGAGTTGGACCATAAAGAATGCTGATAATGAGTCTGAGCAAACACCGGGAGGTAGTGAAGGACAGGGAAGCCTGGCATGCTTTTTCAGTTCATGGCATCTCAAAGAGTTGGACACCACTTAGCGACTAAATAACAGCAACAATCATATCCAACTTTTTACCAGCCTATGGACTGTAGCCTGGCAGACTTCTCTGTCTATAGGATTCTCCAGGCAAGAATATTGGAGTGGGTAGCCATTCCCTTCTCCAGGGGATCTTCCCAACCCAGGGATGGAACCTGAGTCTCCTGCATTATAGGAAGATCCTTTACTGGCTGACCACTAGGGAAGCCCATACTATCAGTAGGGGCATTTTAGTAGCCAGCCTTCATGATCACCTTCAATGGTTCCAACCTCCCTATATTAACAATATGTTCTGTTGCAGCTGCTAAGTCTCTTCAGTCGTGTCTGACTCTGTGTGACCCCATAGACGGCAGCCTACCAGGCTCCTTCGTCCCTGGGATTCTCCAGGCAAGAACACTGGAGTGGGCTGCCATTTCCTTCTCTAATCTGTTCTAGTCCCCTATAATATATTTTTCAGAAATGATCTGTATGACCAAGAGCATATGCAGAAGCAGTGGTATATTATGTCAACTGTAGTCATTCAACTACTGTATGGCTATTAAAGGCTGTATCATTCCCTCTCTCTCTATGATTTTATTAATGACCAACACTCAACAAACCAATTTTAAAATGAATGAATTTTATTTTATGTAAATTATATCTAAATAAAGCTGTCCAATGTCACTACTTAAAAAATAAATTCCGTTCAGTCAGTTCAGTTCAGTTGCTCAGTCATGTCCGACATTTTGTGACCCCATGAATCACAGCAAGGCAGGCCTCCCTATCCATCACCAACTCCCGGAGTTCACTCAAACTCACGTTCATCGAGTCAGTGATGCCATCCAGCCATCTCATCCTCTGTCGTCCCCTTCTCCTCCTGCCCCTAATCCCTCCCAGCATGAGTCTTTTCCAATGAGTCAACGCTTAACATGAGGTGGCCAAAGTACTGAAGTTTCAGCTTTAGCATCATTCCCTCCAAAGAAATCCCAGGGCTGATCTCCTTCAGAATGGACCCCTTGGACCTCCTTGCAGTCCAAGGAACTTTCAAGAGTCTTTTCCAACACCACAGTTCAAAAGCATCAATTCTTCGGCGCTCAGCTTTCTTCATAGTCCACCTCTCACATCCATACATGACCACTGGAAAAACCATAGCCTTGACTGCTGCTGCTGCTGCTGCTGCTGCTGCTGCTAAGTCGCTTCAGTCCTGTCTGACTCTGTGCCACCCCATAGACGGCAGCCCACCAGGCCCTGCCGTCCCTGGGATTCTCCAGGCAAGAACAGTGGAGTGGGTTGCCGTTTCCTCCTCCAATACATGAAAGTGAAAAGTGAAAGTGAAGTCGCTCAGTCCTGTCCGACTCTTAGCGACCCCATGGACTGCAGCCTTCCAGACTCATCCCTCCATGGGATTTTCCAGGCAACAGTACTGGAATGGGGTGCCATTGCCTTCTCCCATAGCCTTGACTAGATGGAACTTTGTTGCCAAAGTAATGTCTCTGCTTTTCAATATGCTATCTAGGTTGGTCATAACTTTTCTTCCAAGGAGTAAGTGTCTTTTAAAAAATTTCAGGGCTGCAGTCACCATCTGCAGTGATTTTGGAGCCCCGAAAAATAAAGTCTGACACTGTTTCCACTGTTTCCCCATTTATTTCCCATGAAGTGGTGGGACCAGATGCCATGATCATCGTTTTCTGAATGTTGAATTTTAAGCTAACTTTTTCACTATTTTCTTTCACTTTCATCAAGAGGCTTTTTAGTTCCTCTTCACTTTCTGCCATAAGGGTGCTGTCATCTGCATATCTGAGGTTATTGATATTTCTCTTGACAATCTTGATTCCAGTTTGTGCTTCTTCCAGCCCAGCGTTTCTCATGATGTATTCTGCATAGCAGTTAAATAAGCAGCGTGACGATATACAGCCTTGATGTACTCCTTTTCCTATTTGGAATCAGTCTGTTGTTCCATGTCCAGTTCTAACTGTTGCTTCCTGACCTGCATACACATTTCTCAAGAGGCAGGTCAGGTGGTCTGGTATTCCCATCTCTTTCAGAATTTTCCAGACTTTATTGTGATCCACACAGTCAAAGGCTTTGGCATAGTCAATAAAGCAGAAATAGATGTTTTTCTGGAACTCTCTTGCTTTTTTGATAATCCAGCGGACTATGGCAATTTGGTCTCTGGTTTCTCTGCCTTTTCTAAAACCAGCTTGTACATATGGAAGTTCACAGTTCACGAATTGCTGAAGCCTGGCTTGGAGAATTTTGAGCATTACTTTACTAGTGTGTGAGATGAGTGCAATTGTGCAGTAGTTTGAGCATTCTTTCGCATTGCCTTTCTTTGGGATTGGAATGAAAACTGACCTTTTCCAGTCCTGTGGCCACTGCTGAGTTTTCCAAATTTGCTGACATATTGAGTGCAGCACTTTCACAGCATCATCTTTTAATATTTGAAATAGCTCCACTGGAATTACATCACCTCCACTAGCTTTGTTCGTAGTGATTCTTTCTAAGGCCCACTTGCCTTCACATTCCAGGATGTCTGGCTCTAGGTGAGTGATCACACCATCGTGATTATCCAGGTCATGAAGATCTTTTTTGTAAGGTTCTTCTGTGTATTCTTGCCACTTCTTCTTAATATCTTCTGCTTCTGTTAGGTCCATACCATTTCTGTCCTTTATCGAGCTCATCCTTGCGTGAAATGTTCTCTTGGTATCTCTAATTTTCTTGAAGAGACCTCTAGTGTTTCCCATTCTGTTCTTTTCCTTTATTTCTTTGCATTGATCGCTGAGGAAGGCTTTCTTATCTCTTCTTGCTGTTCTTTGGAACTCTGCATTCAGATGCTTATATCTTTCCTTTTCTCTGTTGCTTTTCACTTCTCTTCTTTTCACAGCTATTTGTAAGGCTTCCCAAAACAGCCATTTTGCTTTTTTGCATTTCTTTTCCATGGGGATGGTCTTGATCCTTGTCTCTTATACAATGTCATGAACCTCAGTCCATAGTTCATCAGGCACTCTATCTATCAGACCTAGTCCCTTAAATCTATTTCTCACTTGCACTGTATAATCATAAGGGATTTGATTTAGGTCATACCCGAATGGTCTAGTGGTTTTCCCCACTTTCTTAAATTTCAGTCTGAATTTGGCAATAAAGAGTTTTTGATCTGAGCCACAGCTCCTGGTCTTGTTTTTGTTGACTGTATAGAGCTTCTCCATAATTTCAGGATTTCTATTTACCTAAATACAGAATTAAAGTATTAAGTGTATAAGACAAGCCACAGGTGGTGAAAGATTCCCAATATCTATGTCTGGAGCAAATATATATCCAGAATAGGTAAATCATTCATACATATCTTTAAAGAAAAATAGAATCAACCCAATAAATAATTTAAGGTGCATTAGTATAAGAATATAAATGAACAAAAACATACCATTTAAATGTTCAGTTAGTGAAATATATTGAACTTGCCATCATTAGTCACTACAGTATTATTCAAACACAACATCAAAGATTAAAAGGGTGGAAAGTACTTGTGCTATGAAAGATGTAGAACAACTAGAAATTCATAATGTCCTAGTAATTGTAAAAAATATAACAAATATTTTGGAAAACTCTTTTTCAGAATTTCTAAAATTTTGAGCAAAAGAGATTAAACATATCACATGACACAATTTTTATAAATTTCAAAGATAAACAAATGAACCTATGGTGCTAGATCTCTGGGAGAGAGTGTAACTAAAAAAGTGCTTGAAAGAATTGAGGTCATAGAAGTGGTGTGTATCTTGAGGAGCATAGTGATTTTCTGGGTATATAAAATTACAACACATTACCAAGCTCAGAAATATATTTTCCTTAGCAATTTCAAAGTAAATAGATATTTTATGTTAAAAGACTAAATATAGATTCAAGAAAAATACTCTGTATGAGAAAACAGATATTTTTCCAATTTTGAACTTTCTTTTAAATGAAGAATAAAGTGCATAAAAAAAGGGAAAGGAATATTTTTTCAAAAAAAAATTGTATGTCTGTGCAGATGGCTATCAAACACATGAAAAGATGCTCAACATCACTCATAGTTCAGTTCAGTTCAGTCGCTCAGTCATGTCTGACTCTTTTTGACCCCATGAACCGCAGCACGCCAGGCCTCCCTGTCCATCACCAACTCCCGGAGTTCACTCAAACTCACGTTCATCGAGTCAGTGATGCCATCCAGCCATCTCATCCTCTGTCGTCCCCTTCTCCTCCTGCCCCTAATCCCTTCCAGAATGAGAGTTTTTTCCAGTGAGTCAACTCTTTGCATGAGGTGGCCAAAGTACGGGAGTTTCAGCTTTAGCATCATTCCTTCCAAAGAAATCCCAGGGCTGATCTCCTTCAGAATGGACTGGTTGGATCTCCTTGCAGTCCAAGGGACTCTCAAGAGTCTTCTCCAACACCACAGTTCAAAAGCATCAATTCTTCAGCACTCAGCCTTCTTCACAGTCCA
>NW_011495086.1:3655925-3669223 GCF_000754665.1 Bison bison bison
CTTGCAGTCCAAGGGACTCTCAAGAGTCTTCTCCAACACCACAGTTCAAAAGCATCAATTCTTCAGCACTCAGCCTTCTTCACAGTCCAACTCTCACATTCATACATGACCACTGGAAAAACCATAGCCTTGACTAGACGGACCTTTGTTGGCAAAGTAATGTCTCTGCTTTTCAATATGCTCTCTAGGTTGGTCATAACTTTTCTTCAGCGTCTTTTAATTTCATGGCTGCAGTCACCATCTGCAGTGATTCACTCACTGTTAGAGAAATGCAAATCAAATTGGTACCACCTCGCACCAATCAGAATGGCCATCAACAAAATGTCTACAAACAATAAATGCTAGAGTGGGTGTGGAGAAAAGGGAACCCTCTTGCATTGCCGGTGGAAATGTAAACTGATACAGCCACTATGGAAGATGATATGGTGAGTCCTTAAAAAGCTAGGAATAAAGCCATCATATGATCCAGCAATCCCACTCCTAGGTATATACCCTGAGGAGACCAAAATGAAAAAGACACATGTACTCCAATGTTCATTGCAGCACTGTTTATAATTGCTAGAACATGGAAGCAACCTAGATGTCCATCAACAGATGAATGGATACAGAGGCTGTGGTACATATATACAATGGAGTACTATTCAGCCATAAAAAGGAATGCATTTGAGGAGGTTCTCATGAGATGGACAACCTAGAGCCTATTTTATAGCGTGAAGTAAATCAGAGAAAAGTAAATATCATACACTGACCCATATATGTGGAATCTAAAAAGATGATACTGATGACCTTACTTTCAGGGTAGCAATGGAGAAACAAACATAGAGAACAGACCTATTGACATGGGGACAGGGGATAAGGAAGAGACTGAGATGTATGGAGAGAGTAACATGGAATTTTGCAATATCATATGTAAAATAGATAGCCAATGGGAATTTCCTGTATGACTGAGGGAACTCCAACAGAGGCTCTGTGACAATCTAGAAGGGTAGGATGGGGAGGGAGTTGGGAGGGAGATTTGGGAGGGTAGGGACATTGGCTGATTCTTCATGTATGACAGAAAACCACAAAATTTTGTAAAGCAATTATCCTTCAATTAAAAAATAAATTAAAAAATTGTATGCTCAGTTGCTTCAGTGATGTCTGACTCTTTGCGACTCTATGAACTATAGCCCACAAGTTTCCTCTATCCATAGGATTCTTCAGGCAAGAACACTGGATTGTGTTGCCATGATCTCCTCCACGGGAGTCTTCCAAACCCAGGGACTGAGCCCACATCTCCTGTTTCTCCTGCATTGCAGGCAGATTCTTTACTTCTGAGCCACCAGGGAAACCCCCGTATGTCTGTATACATAATGTTTAAACTCTATGGAGTAATATTTATATTTGGTACATTCTGAAAATGGATATTTAATTGTCTTTTTACAATTCTCATTTATAATACAGTCATATTAAAATTTGAGAGAAGTAAAAACTGAGAATAAAATAAAATTTATTTTAAGTGTAGTTATTTGTATAGATATATCAGTTATATGTATTTATATTTATATACAGTATCAAAATTAATATCATTCTAAAAGAAATTATGTCAATGAACCAAGAAATCATTATATTTTTTATATTCTCTGATATTTACTTGCTTTGATTAAAAGCTGATAATTTCACATGTTTCAGTGCCTGTGAAATGTCATGTATGAAACGAGATGCCAGTCCAGGTTCAATGCACGATGCTGGATGCTTGGGGCTGGTACACTGGGACGACCCAGAGGGATGGTATGGGGAGGGAGGAGGGAGGAGGGTTCAGGATGGGGAACATATGAGAAATAAAGGAATAAAAAATTAAAAAAAAAAAAGAAAAAAAAAGAAAAATAAATAAATAAATAAAATGGAGCTATCTATAAAAAAAAAAAAAAAGCTGATAATTTTCAGTTACCTCCTTTAATT
This sequence comes from Bison bison bison, assembly GCF_000754665.1. Lineage (NCBI taxonomy): Eukaryota > Metazoa > Chordata > Mammalia > Artiodactyla > Bovidae > Bison > Bison bison. Next base: position 3,657,867 of record NW_011495086.1, read on the forward strand.
TGGTTTACATACTACATCACTTGGGCTTCCCAGGTGGCACTAGTGGTAAAGAACCCATCTGCCAATGCAGAAGATGTAAGAAAGGAGGATTCGATCCCTGGATCATGAAGATCTTTTGGAGGAGGACATGACAACCCATTCCAGTATTCTTTCCTAGAGAATCCTGTGGACAGAGGAGCCTGGTGGGCTACAGTTCATAGTGTCGCAAAGAGTCAAACACGATTGAAGTGACTTGGCATACATGCAAGAAATTACATTCATTATTTTAAGATACTGTTTTCTTAAATATCTTAAGATATATATTTTTTAATGCATCTGGTCATTCTTATAGAAACATTTTTATTGCAGTTACTTTTCAGAAATTTAACATAAATTATTGAAAAAGCCCTTTCCTTTAAATGTTTCCTAACATCAGTATTTCTATCATAGTTATAGTATCAACCAAATAAATCAGAGATACATAAAATTGCCTCTTAAACAAAAATGTAACTTTTATTCTGAGAGATATGATCCATTCTTTTAATCTTTAGGAAGTATTTAGAAATAAAAACAAGATAAAGAACAGAAGAACACATTTCCAAACTTAATGCCACATTTTTAATATGATCAGTAAGTGAACATATTAAGTGATGGAGCACCCAATAAATTAAAAAATATATATGATAAAAGACTGTTCTATACATCTGTGTCTCTTTTGCTGCCTTGCATACAGGGTTATCATTACAATCTTTCTAAATTCCATATATATGCGTTAGTATACTGTATTGGTGTTTTAATTTCTGGTTTACTTCACTCTGTCTAATAGGCTCCAGTGTCATCCACCTCATTAGAACTCATTAAAATGCATTCTTTTTAATGGCTGAGTAATACTCCATTGTGTATATGTACCACAGCTTTCTTATCCATTCGTCTTCTGATGGACATCTAGGTTGCTACCATGTCCTGGCTATTATAAATAGTGCTGCGATGAACATTGGGGTACACATCTCTTTCAATTTGGGTTTCCTTGGTGTGTATACCCAGAAGTGGGATTGCTGGGTCATATGGCAGTTCTATTTCCAGTTTTCTAAGGAATTCCACACTGTTCTCCATAGTGGCTCTACTAGTTTGCATTCCCACCAACAGTGTAAGAGGGTTCCCTTTTCTCCACACCCTCTCCAGCATTTATTGCTTGTAGAATTTTGGATAGTAGCCATTCTAACTGGTGTGAAACAGTACCTCACTGTGGTTTTGATTTTCATTTCTCTGATAATGAGTGATGTTGAGCATCTTTTCATGTGTTTGTTAGCCATCTGTATGTCTTTGGAGAGATGTCTGTTTAGTTCTTTTGGCCCATTTTTTGATTGGGTCATTTATTTTTCTGGAATTGAGCTGCAGGAGTTGCTTGTATATTTTTGAGATTAATTCTTTTTCCATTGCTTTGTTTGCTATTATTTTCTCACATTCTGAAGTCTATCTTTTCACCTTGCTTATAGTTTCCTTTGTTGTGCAGAAGCTTTTAAGTTTAATTAGGTCCCATTTGTTTATTTTTGCTTGTATTTCCAATATTCTGGGAGGTGGGTCATAGAGGATCCTGCTATGATTTATGTCAGAGAGTGTTTTGCCTATGTTCTCCTCTAGGAGTTTTATAGTTTATGGTCTTACATTTAGATCTTTAATCCATTTTGAGTTTATTTTTGTGTATGGTGTTAGAAAGTTTTCTAGTTTCATTCTTTTACAAGTGGTAGACCAGTTTTCCCAGCACCACTTTTAAAGAGATTGCCTTTTCTCCATTGTATATTCTTGCCTCCTTTGTCAAAGATAAGATGTCCATAGGTGCATAGATTTATCTCTGGGCTTTCTATTTTGTTCCATTGATCTATATTTCTGTCTTTTTGCCAGTACCATATTGTCTTGATGACTGTGGCTTTGTAGTAGACTCTGTGGGAGAGGATGAGGGTAGGATGATTTGGGAGAATGGCATTGAAACATGTATATTATCATATGTGAAATGAATCGCCAGTCCAGGTTCAATGCACAATACAGGATGCTCAGGGCTGGTGCACTGGGATGACCCAGAGAGATGGTATGGGGAGGGAGGTGGGAGGAGGGTTCAGTATGGGGAACACATGTACACCCATGGCAGATTCATGTCAATGTATTACAAAATCAATGCAATATTGTAAAGTAATTAGCCTCCAATTAAAATGAATATATTTATATTAAAAAATAAAAAGGTAAAATAAATATGTTAATAATAGAATACTCATTAAAGAAATGCTTAATAGATATTTTGATTGACAATTAATACATGTGTTCAAAGAATAATTTCTAACTAAAGTGGTGATTTTATTGGACAATGAGAAAACCTATGCATGATACAAAAACTTGTAACATTTCAGTAAATTATCACATTCATTTTTGTAATCCTACAGTTGGCTTCTTTCTTTTCTGTTATTTCAATTCAGTACAAATTTTGAGTTTCACTTTTGTAAGCAATATGAAACTTAGATAAATTAATACTATGAAACACTATATTCAAGGAAATACTAAGCAATATAATGCTATAGTCACTGTTTTTTTCATTATTTGTGACAGAAAGATAAAGAAAAAAATTACAGGTGCAGGTGAATAATAGCCTGTCAAAAGAACAAGGTAAATAAGATACTTGTAAAGTTGTGTTTTCATTTGAATTTATTTTATATAAAAAATGAAAAATGAATTTCTTACAAATGATTTATTTTATCCTTGGTACAAAATATGCTGCAATTTCTTAAACTTGTGCTCTCTTGCTCTATATATACAAGTAGGCTCTGTTATTGCATTATTTCCAATATGAAAAGAGTAAGAACACACTTGTACTTTGGAAATTCTTCAAAGAATAAAATTGGGGTGCACAACTTATGCAAATCTCACTGTAGAAAAGGGTAAAAAATTTCTGTCCACACCAAAATGTCTTCCAGGAACAATCAAATCACACATACCTGTTGTTACTAGATCACAGACAGATTACAGCTTATTTTCAGCCTGTGATGGGATGAATGGATCAGTACAAGAGGAGGCATGGTAAAGATCTAAACCACTGGATTTGGTCTGCAATACAAGTGAGGCATTGCCTTGAGAAATATTATGAAAAAGTTGTGTGGACTTGATAGGAAAACCATATTCCAGCTATTGGATTGCTAATGATGTGAGGCATCTGGGATGTGTTATTACTTTAAAGAGTTATGTTAGGAACTAGATATGTAAAATATTATACTACAATAAAATTTATGTTTCTTTTATTTCTTCCTTTCTTAAAAATTGTAATGAATATCCATGGAGAATTATATTTTAAATCTCTGAAAATATAAAAAAGAACATTGGTGATTGGCCAGTGTATTTATCTTTTGTGGATAAATGTTATAATTTGCCTGTAACATGTGCTCTATCCATCCACACGCTAATTGTACAGATTTAGATATTTTTCAATAACTCTAGCTTACAAATACCCTACACATAAAATTTATTTTTCATACTTGAGAATTAACTAGAACTACCTGAGTATGAGAATTCTTTTCTAGGCATTTTCTCCTTGGAAGCTGAGAATCAAGAGTTTTTTGTGATTGAGGAATGTACAGGCCTCTTGTGCTTTTAAAATCACAAAAGAGAAAGGCTACACATTGCTATTGAAAAATTATTGCATAATATAGCCATTGTTTCCATTAAATCTTACATTGGAGATTCGGTATTTTGGATCAATTCAGACCATAATGGCTTACATTCAGTTTTCTGACATAATTAATAGACTGTGACAGGGAAGTTTCTGAGAAAAAATTCTAAGACTTCATTAGAACATAAACCACTTTGAGGATTTGAATAGATCATTGAGCCATCTTCCTAATAAATGCAGGGATGTATACATCTGATCATATAGTCAATTTCCAGTGTTTTACAAAAGTCTGTATACAAAATCTGTATCCGTTAGAGTTCTCCAGGGAAATAAACATGGATAGATAGATACAGTAATCCAAATCTATGACCTAACCACTAATGCTGAAGAAGCTGAACAGTTCTATGAAGACCTACAAGCACTTCTAGAACCAGAACCCCCCAAAAATGTCTTTTTCATCATAGGGGACTGGAATGCAAAAGTAGGAAGTCAAGAGATACCTGAAGTAAGAAGCAAGTTTGGACTTGAAGCAAAAAATGAATCAGGGCAATGGCTAACATATTTTTACCAAGAAAACACACTGGTCATAACAAGCATCCTCTTCCAACAACACAAGAGACGATTCTACCCGTGGACATCACCAGATGGTCAACACTGAAATCAGACTGATTATATTCTTTGCAGCCAAAAATGGAAAGCTCTATACAGTCAGCAAGAACAAGACTGGGAGCTGACTGTGGCTCAGATCATGAACTCCTTATTGCCAAATTCAGACTTAAATTGAAGAAAGTAGGGACACCACTAGGCCATTCAGGTATGACCTGAATCACATCCCTCACCACTATATAGTGGAAGTGACAAATGGATTCAAGGGATTAGATCTGACAGAGTGCATGAATAACTATGGATAGAGATTCATAATATTTTTCAGGAGGCAGAAATCAAAACCATCCTCAAGAAGAAGAAATGAAAAAAGACAAAATGGTTGTCTGAGGAGACCTTGCAAATAGCTGAGAAAATAGGAGAAGCAAAAGGCAAAGGAGAGAAGGAAAGCTATCCATCTGAATGCAGTGTTCCAAAGAGTATCAAGGAGAGATAAGAAAGCCTTCCTAAGAAATGAATGCAAAGAAGCAGAGGAAAACAATAGAATGGGAAAGGACAGATATTTCTTGAAAAAAATTAGAAATAACAAGGGAAACTTTCATGCAAAGATGGGCAGATTAAAGGACATGAATAGTATGGACATAAGAGAAGCAGAAGATAATAAGAAGTGGTGGCAAGAATACACAGAAAAACTATTTTAAAAAATCATAATGACCCATATAACCATGATGGTGTGATCACTCACCTAGAGCCAGACATCCTGGAATGCAGTCAAGTGGACCTTAGGAAGCATCACTATGTACAGAGCTCATAGAGGTGATAGAATTCCAGTTGAGCTATTTCAAATCCTAAAAGATGATGCCATGAACGTTCTGCATTCAATATGACAGCAAATTGGGAAAACTCAGCAGTGGCCACAGGATGGGAAAAAGTCAGTTTTCATTCCAATCCCAAAGAAAGACAATGCCAAAGACTGTTCAAACTACCACACCATTGCACTCATCTCATACTCTAGCAAAGTATTGCTCAAAATTCTTCGAGCCAGGCTTCAACAGTACCTGAACTGAGACCTTCCAGATGTTCAAACTGGATTTAGAAAAGACAAAGAAACCAGAGATCAAGTTGCCAACATCTGTTGGATCATAGAAAAAGCAAGAGAATTCCAGAAAAGCATCTACTTGTTCTTCATTGACTAGGCTGAATCCTTTGACTGTGTGGATCACAACAAACTGTGGAAAATCCTTCAAGAGATGGGAATACCAGACTACCTTACCTGCCTCCTAAGAAATCTGTATGCAGGTTAAGAAAAAAAAAAGTTAGAATCAATCATGGACCAATGGACTGGTTCCAAATTGGGAAAAGGGCATGTCAAGGCTGTATATTGTCAGCTTGCTCATTTAATATACATGTAGAGTACATCATGCAAAATGCCAGACTGGAAGAAGCACAAGCTGAAATCAAGATTGCCAGGAGAAATATCAATGACTTCAGATATGCAGATGGCACCACCATTATGGCAGAAAGTGAAGAACTAAGAACCTCTTGATGAAAGTTTAAGAGGAGAGTAAAAAAGCTGGCTTAAAACTGAACATTCGAAAAACAAAAATCATGGCATCTGGTCCCATCACTTCATGGTAAATAGATGGGAAAACAATGGAAACAGTAACAGACACCATTTTCTTGGACTCCCCAAATCACTGAAGACGGTGACTGCAGCCATGAAATTAAAAAACACTTGCTCCTTGGAAGAAAAGCTATGAAAAAACTAGAATGACATGTTAAAAAGTGGTAGAGACATTACTTTAGCTACAAAGCTACATCTAGTCAAAGCAATGTTTTTTCCACTAGTAATGTATGGATTTGAGAGTTGGACTATGAAGAAGGCTGAGTGCCAAAGAATTGATGCTTTCGATGCACCAAAGATGGTGTTGGAAAAGAGTCTTGAGAGCCCTTGGATTGCAAGGGAATCAAACGAGTCGATCCTAAAGGAAATCATTCCTGAATAGTCATTGGAAGGACTGAAGCTGAAGCTGAAACTCCAATATTTTGGCCACCTGATGTGAAGAACTGACACACTGGAAAGACCCTGATGCTGGGAAATATTGAAGGCAGGAGGACAAGGGCACAACAGGATGAGATTGGATGTCATCACTGACTTGATGAACATACACTTGAGCAAGCTCTGGGAATTGGTGATGGACAAGGAAACCTGATATGCTGCAATCTATGGGATCGCAAAGAGTTGGACATGACTGAGAGACTGAACTGAACTGATGGACTTGAGTTGGCAGAAAAAATCCAAATCCTTGAGAGAGGCCAACAGGCTGGTGTCCCAGTAGACTGGGTGTTGCAGTTAACATCTGACAACCAACATAATTTTCTATTTTTGGTAGAGGTTAGTCATTTTGTTCTACTCAGGCCTTCAGTTGATTGGATGATGCCCATCTACATCATAACGGGTTATTTTCCTTCCTTTACTTCACTGCGGTTCAGTACAGTTCAATTGCTCAGTCATGTCCGACTCTTTGTTACCCCATGGACTGCAGCACTCCAGGCCTCCCTGTACATCACCAGCTCCCGGGATTTAATCAAACTCATGTCCATTGAGTCGGTGATGCCATTCAACTATCTCAACCTGTGCCAATCCCTTCTCCTCCCACCTTCAATCTTTCTCAGCATCAGGGTCTTTTCAAATGACTCAGAACTTCACATCAGGTGGCCAAGTACTGGAGTTTCAGCTTCAACATCAGTCCTTCCAATGAATACTGGGATATTCAATATTCCATTGAATATTCTATTCAATATATAATATATATTATTGAATACATATATATATATATAATATATATATATTATATATATATATAATATATAGGATGGACTGGTTGCATCTCCTTACAGTCCAAGGAACTCTCAAGAGTCTTCAATACCACAGTTCAAAAGCATCAATTCTTTGGCTCTCAGCTTTCTTTATAGTCTAACTCTCATATCCATACATGACTACTGGAAAAAACCATAGCCTTGTCTAGATGGACCTTTGTTGGCAAAGTAACGTCTCTGCTTTTTAATATGCTGTCCAGGTTAGTGATAGCTTTTCTTTCAAGGAGTAAGTGTCTTTTAATTACATGGCTGCAGTCACCATCTGTAGTAATTTTGGAGTGCAAAGAAATAAAGTCAGACACTGTTTCCCCATTTATTTTTCATGAAGTCATGGGACCAGATGCCATGATCTTAGTTTTCTGAATGTTGAGATTTAATCCAACATTTTCACTCTCCTTTTTCACTTTCATCAAGAGGTTCTTTAGGTCTTCTTCACTTTCTGCCAGGAGGGTGATGTCATCTGCATATCTGGGGTTATTGATATTTCTCCTGTCAATATAAGTTAAATAAGCAGGGTGACAGTATACAGCCTTGACGCACTCCTTTTCCTATTTGGAACCAGTCTGTTGTTCCATGTCCAGTTCTAACTGTTGCTTCCTGACATGCATACAGATTTCTCAAGGAGCAGGTCAGGTGGTATGTATTCCCATCTCTGTCAGAATTTTCCACAGTTTGTTGTGATCTGCACAGTCAAAGGCTTTGGCATAGTCAATAAAGCAGAAATAGATGTTTATCTGGAACGCTCTTGCTTTTTTGATGATCCAGTGGATGTTGGCAATTTGATCTCTGGTTCCTCTGCCTTTTTTAAAACCAGCTTGAACATCTGGAAGTTTACGGTTCACATATTGCTGAAGCCTGGCTTGGAGAATTTTGAACATTACTCTGCTAGTGGGTAACATTAGTGCAATTGTGTGGTAGTTTGAACATTCTTTGGCATTTCCTTTCTTTGGGATTGGAGTGAAAACTGACCTTTTCCAGTCCTGTGGCCACTGCTGAATTTTCCAAATTTGCTGGCATGTTGAGTGCAAAACTTTCACAGCATCATCTTTTAGGATTTGAAATAGCTCAACTGGAATTCCATCACCTCACTAGCTTTGTTCATAGTGATTCTTCCTAAGGCCCACTTGACTTCACATTCCAGGATATCTGGATCTAGGTGAGGGATCACACCATCGTGATTTTCTGGGTCATGAAGAACTTTTCTGTACAGTTCTTCTGTGTATTCTTGCCACCTCTTCTTAATATCTTCTGCTTCTGTTAGGTGCATACCATTTCTGTTCTTTATTGTGCCTATCTTTGCATGAAATGTTCCCTTGGTATCTCTGATTTTCTTGAAGAGGTCTTTAGTCTTTCCCATACTATTGTTTTTCTCTATTTCTTTGCACTGATCACTGAGGAAGTCTTCCTTATCTCTCCTTGCTATTCCTTGGAACTCTGCATTCAAATGGGTATATCTTTCCTTTTCTCCTTTGCTTTTCCCTTCTCTTCTTTCACAGCTATCTGTAAGGCCTCCTCAGACAGCCATTTTGCTTTTTTGCATTTCTTTATCTTGGGGATGGTCTTGTTCCTTGTCTCCTGTAGAATGTCGCGAACCTTTACCATAGTTCATCAGGCATTCTGTCTATCAGGTTTAGTCCCTTAAATCTATTTCTCACTTCCACTGTATAGTCATAAAGGATATGATTTAGGTCATACCTGAATGGTCTAGTGGTTTTCCCTGCTTTCTTCAATTTAAGTCTGAATTTGGCAATAAGGAGTTCATGATCCAAGCCACGATCAGCTTCTGGTTGTTTTTATGACTTCACCTATTTAATGTTAATTCCATCCACAAATAGCCTTACAAAAACACCCAGGATGAATTTTGACTCATATCTGAGTCAAATATTTGAGCACCAACTGAAATTGACACATCAAATTAATGACCATTAAATCCACCCATTTTCCAGTTGTCACCATATGGCTTTTAAATATTTATTTAGTGTCAGATTTTAGTTGTGGCATGCAGCCTTTCTAGTTGTGGCACTCTGGCTTTGTTACCCCACACCATGTGAGACCTTAGTTTTCTGAGCATGGATTAAACCCATGTCACCTGCATTGCAAAGTGAATTCTTAACTGCTGGACTGCCAGTGAAGTTCCACACCCATATGTCTTTAATCATCAAATAAAGACAATACAGTAATACTTTGCCTAACATGGTAAAACTTTCCTGGACACAAACAAAAGCATACTAACGGCATTTAAATATGATTTAAGTTCAATACATCTTATGTTACTTAATAAGTGGAACAGAAAGGAAAGAGAAAAAATATGCTTGCTTAATATATACAAACAATTATACTAGTAATAGAATAAGGAAGAGACACACGACAATTGCACCCCTGTTTTCTGTAGCTGATCATATAGTTATAGCTGATGTTTATAACTACATTTTTATACTACCCATTATGTATCCCCCTTGACCTCAATAAGCACCTCAGCTAGTCATGCTCTGTAACCTTAGACAACCAGTTACTTTACTAGAAAAGAATATCTCCCAGTTAAGTATGAGAATTAAATGTGATAATGAATGTAATGCATATAAAAAGATATGTTTCATGCTCTCATTCAGCCTCCAGAGTAGTTTTAAAATTAAACATTAAATGAATAAGCATATATATAACACTACATAATTAAAATTTTCTTAATAAAAATAAAGTGAAGCATCTAATTAAATGGAGAAATTTTTCTGAGCAAGTAACATTTAAGAAGAAATAAGATTTGAATGGAAATTAGGTAAAGAGCTAAGAAGAAAACCATTACAGTAAAATGAACCATATATAAGATCTTAATGTGGAAAAGAACCTAAAAGATTCAAGGAACTGAAACATATATGTGTCTGCATCTTGTGAGAACATAAAACTAAAATCATTCTGACTTAAGATAACACTAAAAAGATCTTCACAATCAAGATAATCACGATGGTGTGATCACTCACCTACAGCCAGACATCCTGGAATGTGAAGGCAAGTGGGCCTTAGAAAGCATCACTACGAACAAAGCTAGTGGAGGTGATGGAATTCTAGTTGAGTTATTTCAAATCCTGAAAGATGATGCTGTGAAAGTGCTGCACTCAGTATGCCAGCAAATTTGGAAAACTCAGCAGTGGCCACAGGACTGGAAAAGGTACGTTTTCATTCCAATCCTAAAGAAAGGAAATGCCAAAGAATGCTCAAACTACCACACAATTGCACTCATCTCACACGGTGGTAAGGTAATGCTCAAAATTCTCCAAGCCAGGCTTCAGCAATATGTAAACGTGAACTTCCAGATGTTCAAGCTGGTTTTAGAAAAGGCAGAGGAACCAGAGGTCAAATTGCCAACATCCTCTGGATCATCAAAACAGCAAGAGTTCCAGAAAAACATCTATTTCTGCTTTATTGACTATCCCAAAGCCTTTGACTGTGTGGATCACAATAAACTGTAGAAAATTCTGAAGAGATGGGAATACCAGACCACTGACCAGCCTCTTGAGAAACCTATACACAGGTTAGGAAGCAACAGTTAGAACTGGACATGGAACAACAGACTGGTTCAAAATAGGAAAAGGAGTATATCAAGGCTGTATATTGTCACCCTGCTTATTTAACTTATATGCAGAGTACATCATGAGAAACGCTGGGCTGGAAGAAGCACAAGCTGGAATCAAGATTGCCAGGAGAAAATCAATAATCTCAGATATGCAGATGACACCACCCTTATGGCAGAAAGTGAAGAGGAACTAAAAAGCCTCTTGATGAAAGTGAAAGAAGAGAGTGAAAATGTTGGCTTGAAGTTCATCATTCAGAAAACGAAGATCATGGCATCTGGTCCCATCACTTCATGGGAAATAGATGGGGAAACAGTGGAAACAGTGTCAGACTTTATTTTTGGGGGGCTTCAAAATCACTGCAGATGGTGACTGCAGCCATGAAATTAAAAGACGCTTACTTCTTAGAAGAAAAGTTATGACCAACCTAGATAGCGTATTGAAAAGCAGAGACATTACTTTGCCAACAAAGGTCCATCTAGTCAAGGCTATGGTTTTTCCAGTGGTCATGTATGAATGTGAGAGTTGGACTGTGAAGAAAGCTGAGCACCAAAGAATTGATGCTTTTGACTGTGGTGTTGGAGAAGACTCTTGAGAGTCCCTTGGACTGCAAGGAGATCCAACCAGTCCATTCTGAAGGAGATCAGCCCTGGGATTTCTTTGGAAGGACTGATGCT
>NW_011495086.1:3669323-3673097 GCF_000754665.1 Bison bison bison
GACTGCAAGGAGATCCAACCAGTCCATTCTGAAGGAGATCAGCCCTGGGATTTCTTTGGAAGGACTGATGCTAAAGCTGAAACTCCCGTACTTTGGCCACCTCATGTGAAGAGTTGACTCATTGGAAAAGACTCTGATGCTGGGAGGGATTGGGGGTAGGAGGAGAAGGGGACGACAGAGGATAAGATGGCTGGATGGCATCACTGACTCGATGGACATGAGTATGAGTGAACTTCGGGAGCTGGTGATGGACAGGGAGGCCTGGCGTGCTGCGATTCATGGGGTTGCAGAGTTGGAGACGACTGAGCAACTGAACTGAACTGAACTGAACTGGTTATGATGAATAACTATGTGTATATTGACTAGGCTATTCCATTAAATGTTCAATTGAACCTAGTATTCAATCAAAACCAAAATGTAAATATATGTTATATTATTTAAACTGTGCTGAGGTAAAAAATGTTGATTCTTTCTCTTTACTATGTTTAAAATATATAAACAAAACTGTACTGAAGTGAAAGAGGATTTAATTCACCACTTTAGAATTAGCCATTTCCACAACAATCTTTATGCTTACCTTTAATGATTATCCTAATGCCAAACCTCTTTATAGGAGAAAAAAAAAAAGTCATACTCTTGATTATCTCACAACTTTGGTAGTCCTCAAGGTTAGAATCACTCTGATATATCTTAAACCTGGAGAAATGCCCAAATCTTTATCAGGTCCTATATTTTATGCTTGTGTAACATACTTTTCAGAATCTATTACACTAAGTCCCTTGAATGATGAGCATTCAAGTTGCGAACTTCCAAAGATGCAAACGTGTGCTGGCAAGTGTGTGAGTTAGTTTACATGTCTGGTGTACACTGTCACAAGTGTACCTCCTCTATAAGTGGTTGTGCTTTTTGTACTTTACTCTGAGATACTGTACCAAGTACAGTACTACAGCAGCTTTATCTCAAGCCCAGGATTTCCGGAAGCAAGCATAAAAACACCAATGACATACCTGGTATTGCTGAAGAACTGAAGAGATTCATGATTCAGAGAATGGCAAGAGGATTTTCTTTATTTTAGAAGGCACTGTTAGTTTCAAGGCGTAAGACGTGAATGTAGAACAGTATGGGACGGCTGCAGCAGCAGTTTAGAATGCAATCCAATGTTACCCAGTCATCTATGGTGAGAAAAACAAGAGCTAAAAATACTACCCAAACATCACTGGATCCTTTTTCAAGAGAGTAGGAAGAATTGAATCCAGTAAGGAACCAGAATCTGTGCCATCAATGTCAGGCATGAGTGAATCTCCTGCTTGCCCTCCATCTCCTATTGCTGACGATCCTTCAACTCTACCATCTCCCACCACTTCCTTCTCCTCCAGTTATTAATTCTTTTTGCCCATTCATTCTATGCCAGTCCCTGTATATCAACTGCTATACTGTACTGCTGCACTTTTCAAGGTACTATACTATAAGATTAAAATGTCTTCTGTAATTTTTGTGTTTGTTTTTTATGTATTATTTTTATGAAAAAGGATAATAAACCTATTATAGTACTATATAGCTAACTATGTTATTTGTATACCTAAGTATAAATTTGTTGAGCTCATTTGCAAATTGGACTTACAAACATACTATTGGAACATAAGTCATTTGCATGTAGGGAACTTACTGTATCTGCACTTGCTTTCACTTTGTTACTGGGCAAGTGGAATTCCATTTTACTCCAGAAAGACAAAGACACCTAGTTCTTAGAGAAAAGAAAGTCCTACACAGCCCTAGGGGTTGAATCATGATTAGTTGAAGCCAGTAATAATAATCCCATTTTATATGTTCAGTTGTTAATCTAATGGTGCTTTTATAATTCAGTGCTAGTAATGAGGAAAAATCAGCTTTATTAGCTATTGGGGAAAAAAAAAATCTTCCCAAGGCAAATCTTTGAGAGAAGTTATCTTTACACTCTGCCCTTTCTTACTACTATATACTATAAGGTGAATGTTTAAAGCCAGAATCTTCTAAGGCATGCATAAAAAGAATGACATAGATGTGATTGTTGAGTAGCTGAACCAGCGATGCAGCCAACTTCCAGCTACGTTAAAAGGACATCTTATAATTTGTGACAGTCTTATCTTTTTATCAAAAGTTTGAAAAATTGCAGACTTTTATATTGGTGGTAATGGAAGAAAAATGTTTCAGAAACTATCTAATCCATTCTTCAGAATTATAAATTATGATAACTAAGTAAGGACAGTAAAGATGAGCTCTTGGTCTCAAAATGTGTGTTTAGGGCTATGATCTAGAGAAACACTGTATGTTATATTTAAGCTATTCACATATCAACCGTAGTCAGAATTTTACTAAATGGTGTTGTTTTTGTGGAGCAAACACATTGTTATGCCAGAAAAAGTTCTGAAAATTTTGGCTTCATTACATGAAGCTGATTAGGGGATTCTTCACTTGAAAGTATCAACTAAACTTGCCTGGCAATGTGGAAAGCCATAAACTGAAAAAAAAGAAAAAGAAAAAGGAAAAAAAAAAAATATAATACATTGTAGGCAGCATGCCCTGACAAAAGCATCTAATTTTCTCATGGAAAGGGATCATGATTTCTTGGTTAGAGGGCATGTTAATTATTTGGGACCACATCATGCGGAGAAAATTGAGTCCTTCACAAAGTGACTTCTGTGTTCCACATAAAGCCCTGTGGCAGCAACGATAGGCCCATATCACATAATGAATTGGAACCATATCTGAGCTATCACTGTTGTCCCACATCATTTCAAGTCTGTGTTAAGGGTAGCATGACAGATAAGGTAATCCAATGGGAGTTTTTGGTGAAAATTCGACAGCAGCATCCATTATGTATCTTACTGTTCATCATGTCTAGAAAAGCACTTTGACGGTAGAGAGCACATCTTCCTTGTTCAGTGCGGTATCTCCAGTGTTTTTAATAATGGCATCTGATGCATGATAAGTCCTGTTGAATGAATTATTAGTCTATATAACATGCCCTATTATAAAATGTTCTTGGTGTACCTGCATAAATAATGAAGTAGGTGTGTAAGGTATATATGATTATTTATATATAACCTTATTATTTCCATTATAAGCACTAAATATTATAAGCACTACCCTCCATGACTCTCTTTCACTCTTTTTCTTGAACTGTAGAATCATTGAGATTGAATTTCTTACTCTGAAACAAAAGAGAATCCATTTTCTTTTACTTTAAAAATATGTAAATTGCAAATACAGTGTGAAAGTAATTAAGTAAATAAAACATACACAAGTTAAAGCATTAAGTAATATTAGGCAGCAAAAGGAAAAATAAGCCAGTGAGAATACATCGAACTCTAAGACTTCATTGAACTCTAAGACTTCTGAACAGCAGAGACCCATGAACTAAGTTAAAAAAGTCTACCAAAAGAGATAGCATATTTACATGCTCTATATCTGACAATGACTAAATATTCAAAATGTAATAGGCACTTTTACAACTCAGCCTCATTCTCACAAATCTGGATGAAATATGGGCAAAGGTCTAGAAAAGATATTTTCCAAGAAACATCCAAATTTCCTTCAAATTAGAACATGTTCAAGATCAATAAACATCATTCAGTTCAGTCAGTTGCTCAGTCGTGTTCGACTCTTTGCGACCCCATGAATCGCAGCACGCCAGGCCTCCCTGTCCATCACCAACTCCCGGAGTTCACTCAGAGTCACGTCCATCGAGTCAGTGATGCTATCCAGCCATCTCATCCTCTGTCGTCCCCTTCTCCT
>NW_011495086.1:3673197-3692647 GCF_000754665.1 Bison bison bison
GAGTCACGTCCATCGAGTCAGTGATGCTATCCAGCCATCTCATCCTCTGTCGTCCCCTTCTCCTCCTGCCCCCAATCCCTCCCAGCATCAGAGTCTTTTCCAGTGAGTCAACTCTTCCCATGAGGTGGCCAAAGTACTGGAGTTTCAGCTTTAGCATCAGTCCTTCCAAAGAAATCCCAGGGCTGATCTCCTTTACAATGGACTGGTTGGATTTCCTTGCAGTTCAAGGGACTCTCAAGCGTCTTCTCCAACACCACAGTTCAAAAGCATCAATTCTTTGGTGCTCAGCTTTCTTCACAGTCCAACTCTCACATCCATACATGACCACTGGAAAAACCATAGCCTTGACTAGCCATGACTTTGTTGGCAAAGTAATGTCTCTGCTTTTGAATATGCTATCTAGGTTGGTCATAACTTTTCTTCCAAGGAGTAAGCGTCTTTTAATTTCATGGCTGCAGTCACTATCTGCACTGACTTTGGAGCCCCAGAAAAATAAAGTGTGACATGAAAATATAAATCACATGTTAGTGTGGCCATTATTTAAATTAAAAAAAGGTATTAATAGGATAAGGAAGAATTAGAATCCTTGTACATTGCAGGTAGGAATGCAAAATAAAACATCTATTATAGACTACAGTATATATAAAAAATAGAACAACAGCAAGATCTCACAGTAACACTTCTCAGTATTTATTAAAAATGTTTGAAATCAGAATCTTGAAACATCTGCATTTTGATGTTCACTGTAGCACTATTCACAATAGTCAAGATATGGCAACAACTCAAGTGTCCACTGACAGATGAATGGATAAAGCAAATGTAGACACATACATTAGCATATTATTATTCAGCCTTTAAAGAGGAAATCCTGCAATATGTGACAATATTAATGAACCTAGAGGACATTATGTTAAGTGAAATAAGTCAATCACAAAAGGACAAATGCAGTATGATTCCACTTATGTGAGGTATCTAATATAGTCAAACTCATAGAAGCAGAGACTAGAATGGTGCTTGCCAAGGGGGTATTGTTGTGGTTGTTTAGTTTTTAAGTCATGTCCAACTCTTTTGTGACCCCAAGGACTATAGCCCACCAGGCTCCTCTGTTCATGGGATTTCCCAGGCAAGAATACTAGATAGGGTTGCTATTTCCTTCTCTAGGGGATTTTCCTAACCTTGGGATCAAACCTGTATTTCCTGCACTGGCAAGCAGATTCTTTACCATTGAGCCACCAGGGAAGCCCACCAGTGGCTCTGGGCAGAGGTAAATGGGCAATAATTATTCAGTGAATATGATGTTTTAGTTGATCAGGATGAATATGTTCTAGGCGTCTGCTGAACAACATCAAACCTGTAGCTAACAATACTGTGCTGTGAAATTAAAGTGCTGTTAAAAGGGCAGATATCATGTTAACTGTTCTAAATACAATAGAAGCACAAAAGTGCTAAAATAAAAATTAAAAAATAATGTACATTAAGTTGAATATACTATATTTCATGGGGCTAAAATAAATATATTTGGTTCCTTTACTAGGATTTGAATATCTTGTAGTGCCAGCTGGAATTGTAGAAATGAGAAGTCATGGTTAACTAAGTATGAGCACTAGGTATTTTCCGACTAGCATTGAAAAACTTGTCATCTCTCCAAATGTAGGTGTCAGAGTTACTGAAATTCATTTATTTACCAATTCCTTCAGAAAATACTACATGCATGTATATATGTATGAATTGATTGTCTGGACATTGTCTTAAGTACTGGGGTTAGAGAAAGAACTGATTCAGAGAGAAACATCTTTTCATCCAGAGAGAGAAGCTGATATTAGGTTGTCAAAACATGGGAATGAGAATATGCTGAAATGCAAGAAGATGCAAGCAATGTTGATTATTGCTTAAAATTTAGATAATGTAAGAACCCAAAAGTGCCCTTGTATTTAGAAACATAAAGGACCCTGTTGACCTTAGCCAGAGCAATATATATATAAGTATCTATCTATATAAATGGAGGTGGGGATGGATTGTGATTGTCCAAAATTTGAGCATTTTATACTGGCAGCTCTAAATCATAGTTTGATTAGTTAATGACACAATTGACGGTTAAAATAGTCAAGGAGGCAGAGGTACAGTGAAACATGATATAGTCCTATTTTTCCGTCAGCTTCTTGATAAGTGATACCTGGATACACCGAGTACTGGATTCTGTCATGGAGAACAAATAAAATATGCAACCAATTACGTAGAGCAAACATCAAAAATGATGACCTTTCAATTGCTAAATAAAATGGCACAAATCCCAGCTTTGGTCAAAGTGTCCTAGAGGAGAAAATTAGGCACTATACTCTGAAAATTACTTTTTAGCAACTGGTTTATTACTCCAGGGCTTCAGATTAATGTTTTTTTTTTTTTTTTTTTCCCCATAGTAATTAATGAACAATGTTAGTTAATGACTCAGCATTTATCTTGTACAAATAGAACAAGCAACTTCAAGTATATTAATGTCAAACATCATATTGATTACTTGATTTTTTTATTCCAGTTTCCAGCAAAATTAAAAGAAAAAAAATGGCTTTGGAATTATAGGTGTCCTGGAGTTATTTTATTGTGACAGCTTTTCTCAACATAGAATATTATGTACAGGTAATTTATATAATAAATCAATATTGAATATATAAATGTGATATAAATATTTAATATATTGGATATACATTATTTTATATGGAAATATATGAACTTATTAAATATCATGTAATGTGTGAAAAAATATGAAATATAATCACATGTTTTTAACTAGGCAATTTATATCTAGTAAAGATAATAACTGTTTTTCCTAAAGAGTTTAAAGTAGGATATAAAAGTGTTTGAGTCTTATGTTAGTCACTCAGTCATGTCTGACTCTTTGCAACCCCATGGACTTGCAGCCCACCAGGGTCCTCTGTCCATGGAATTCTCCAGGCAATAATACTGAAGTAGGTTGTCATTCCCTTCTCCAGGGGATCTTCCCAACCCAAGAATGGAACTCGCGTCTCATATGTCTCCTGCATTGACAGGAAGGTTCTTTACCTTATGAGCTGCCAGGGAAACACAAAAGTGTTTGACTTGGCTAGTTATTTGATTAGTTTTTTCCTGTGAAACCAACTATAATCTAAAGTTTCATTTCTCTTAATTTTTTAATAAATAAGAGTATATGTAAATAGAGAAAATATTCCTCCTGTTTCCATAGTTTATGCTGACTATAGTTTATTCATTATGAATATTTATTATATCATGTCCCCTCTATTGAGATGTAAGTTACATATATTTTTATAATTATTTCTTTCTTCTTTTTATTATTAAACATGTCTTTCCAATTCATAAAATCCAGTGCTAGGTGGTACATTCCTTTTTGTTCCAGAATAATGCAAGGAACATGAAAAATTTATATTTAGTCACTCTATTAAACTAGAATGTCTTTGTCATTCTGTATTTCAGTAATGAATGTTTTATTTAATTTCCACAGAATACTGTAAGGCAGTCATAATTAATTTAAATTTACTGACATAGTTTATATTTCCATTGCACTTCTTTCTTTTCTGATCTAATTGTTGTTGCTGTTTAATCCTGTTTCTATTTGCTTATCTCTGGTGTAAGAATTCTCCTTGGTACTGGCTTGCTCTCAAAATTTCACTCAGTTTTTTCCCCATAATATCTCTGTTTCAAGATGTGTGCTGCTCATGCTGATGCTTCCCAGGTGGTGAAGTGGTAAAGAATCTGCTTGCCAATGCAGGAGAAGGAAGAGACATGGCTTCAGTCCCTGGGTCAGGAAGATCCTCTGGAGGAAGAAATGGCAACCCACTCTAGTATTCCTGCCTGGAAAATTCCATGGACAGAGGAACGTGACTGATTACAAACCATGGTGTTGCAAAGAGTCAGATGTGACTGAGCATGCATGAGCACGCAGTGACTGAGCATGCACGAGCACGCACCGCAACACTTCTATTTTAAGCTAATAATTACTATTTTATTAATAAAATATTCCCTGGTGGCTAAGAGGTTAAAGCGTCTGCCTGCAATGAGGAAGACCTGGGTTTGATCCCTGGGTTGGGAAGATCCCCTGGAGAAGGAAATGGCAACCCACTCCAGTATTCTTGCCTGGAGAATCCCATGGATGGAGGAGCCTGGTGGGGTACAGTCCATGGGGTCACAAAGAGTCGGACATGAAGCGACTTCACTTTCACTTCATTAAAAATATTATTCTGTTCTTTTATGTTTCAGTCACCTAACAAAATCATTTTATATTTTATCTTCTTTATAATTCCAGTATCTGAAATTCCTACAGATATACTTCTACTGTCTGTTAGTCTTGCTGGTTGTTATTTAAAATTTAGTTTCTCCTCATTGGTATAGTCACTGTAATAGTATGTGGAAAGTGCATTTAAAACATGTCTTCAAGTATTGAAGTATTGAACTTCCAAGCATTGAACTTATTCCAAGTAATGTTATTTTCCTCCTGATATAATGTATTTGCGTATTCCACACATCCCAGGGACAGAGGAGCCTAGCAGGCTACAGTCCATGGGGTCGCAAGAGTCAGACACAACTTGGCAACTAAACCACCACCATTTCAGACGTCTCAGACCATTAATAAACCAAGATCACCATATTTTAATTTCAAGCATAAAAGTAATTCAAAGCTAGTTTTTGGTTAACTGACAGAAAATTCATGCCAAACTCCTTCAGGGTCGCAAAGTAATGATTTTGGTGGTGGGGGTTAGCAGAAATCCCCTGCATGGCTGAGTCTGGTCTTCAAATTTTGTTCCTATATTCCTGTGAGGCTCTTAAAAGCACATCTTAGGTAGTCTGCTGCCTCTTTCATAAACATCAAATGTATACTGGGGAAAAATAGTTCCAAATGCTAGATTCAGATCTCAGAATATGTGTTGTTTTCTTTCTTGGGAAGATGGCCTAGACATTCTTGAGTATTTTGTTAGCTCTTTGATTCCTACAAGCAGATTTTAAAAATACCTATATTGTCAAGGTTTCTTAATTGCCTTCAGTAGAATTGATCTCAATGATCTGATCTACCATTAACAGATGTAGAAATCTTAGATATTCTTTGTAGGATAAAAGAATCTGCCATTTGACTCTGTATAGTAATAGGGCAAAGAAAATAAAAGAACTTTGATAAAAATAACTTGAAAAGGAAACTTATTCAGAGTCTGCCTTTCTTGTAGGTTCTCAAGCATGTGTCTGTAATTGAACCATTTTATGTCTTTCACAATAGCCAATCTAATGTTTTATATGCAAAGATACATTTCATGAATATAGGCAAGTTGAAATATTAATGTCATATATTGTGAAAGTTTTAAAATCTTTGTGCATTATGATTATAGCACATGGACAAATTCTGTCCATTAACTTTCATTAAATGTCATGATATGTTTAATAAAGAAAATATTAGAACTTAAAAAAATAGGAACTTTAATAATTAAATCTACTTAACTGAATTAGCCTGCTGCAGTCCATGGGGTCACAAAGAGTTGGACATGACTGAGCGACTGAACTGAACTGAACTGAACTGAATTTCTTATGCAGTTCAACAAGAAAAAAGAAAAAAATATATATATATATACGACTGAAGTGACTAAGCAGCAGCAGCGTACACGTATAATATATATATATATATATATATATATATATATATATTTAATTCTATGTATTTTGTTGGGAAGTTTTTCACATCTAGTAGCAAAATAGGCTTCAAAATTACCATATGATTAATATTTCTTTTTAAAACATCAAACAAAAATTTTTTTGAGATTTGTTGTTGTTCAGTTACTCAGTCATATCTGACTCTTTGCCAGCCCATGGATGGCAGCACGCACGGCTTCCTGGTCCTTCCCCATCTCCCTGAGTTTGCTCAAATTCATGTCCATTGAGTTGTTGATGCCAATCAACCATCTCATCCTGTGATGCCCCTTCTCTTCCTGCCCTCAATGTTTCCTAGTATCAGGATCTTTTCTAATGAGTTGGTTCTTCACATCAGGTGGCCAAAGCATTGAAGCTTCAGCTTCAGCATCAGTCCTTTCAGTGAATATTCAGGTTGGATTTCCTTTAGGATTGAATGGTTTGATCTTGCTGTCCAAGAGACTCTCAAGAGTCTTCTCCAACACCACAGTTCAAAAGCATCAATTCAAAAAAAAACAAAATAAAACAAACAAACAAAAAAAAAAAACAAAAAAAAAAGCATCAATTCTTCAGCACTCAGCCTTCTTTCTGGTCCAACTCTCACATCCATACATGACTACTGGAAAAACCATAGCTTTGATTATATGGACTTTTGTCAACAAAATGATGTCTCTGCTTTTATTCATAATATGCTATCTAGTTTTGTCATAGCTTTCCTTCCCAAGGAGCAAGTGTCTTTTAATTTTGTGGCTATAATTACTGTCTGCAGTGATTTTGGAGACCAAGAAAATAAAATGTTTTACTGTTTCCATTTTTTCCTCTTCAATTTGCCATTAAGTGGTGGGATTGGTTGCCATGATGTTAGTTTTTTGAATGTTGAATTTTAAGCTGGCTTTTTTAGTCTCCTCTTTCACCCTTATCCAGAGGCTCTTTAGTTCCTCTTCGCTTTCTGCCTTTAGGATGATTTCATCTGCATGTCTGAGATTACTGATATTTCTCTGTGCAAACTTGATTCCAGCTTGTGCTTCATCCAGCCTGGCATTTTGTATTATGTACTCTTCATGTAAGTTAAATAAACAGGGTGATAATACATGGCCTTGACATACTCCTATCCCAATTTGGAACAAGTTCATTGTTCCGTATCTGGTTCTAACTGTTGTTTCTTGATCTGCATACAGGTTTCTCAGGAGGCAGGCTAGGTAGTCTGATATTTCCATCTCTTTAATAATTTTCCAGTCTGTTGTGATCCATACAGCCAAAGGCTTCAGTGCAGTCAATGAAGCAGAAGTAGATGTTTTTCTGGAATTCTCTTGCTTTTCCTATGATCCTATGGGTGCTGTCAATTTGATCTCTGGTTCCTCTGCCTTTTCTAAATCTAGCTTGACCATCTCTGAGTTCTCAGTTCATGTACTGTTGAAGCCTAACTTGATGGATTTTGAGCATTATCTTGCTAACATATGAAATGATCGCAGTTGTGTGTTTGCACATTTTTTTGGCATTGCCTTTCTTTGGGATTGGAATGAAAACTGACATTTTCCAAGCCTATGGCCACTGCTGAGTTTTCCAAACTTGCTGGCATCTTGAGTGCAGCACTTTAACAGCACTAAAGGAGTAACTGTGTACTGTATGGCTATCCTGAAAATACTTTCATAGTGCATGGTGCATTGGTTCATAGTGCATAGACCAACAATATACCACTTACACCTCCTGACTTAGCAGGAAGGCAGACTCTCTGAACTCACCCCACACCTGTCCAATCAGAATCTCTGGTTGGAAACAGATGTCTGATGATCTTTTAAATAATACATTTTGAGAAATAATGGCCAATCATTTTCAAATAAAAAATAAGTAATTTAAACTGTATATTATGGATAGAAATTCAACCTATATCAATAAATTAATTTCAGAGTACATTTTATTTGAGAAACAAAGCATTATTTCACCCACTACACTAATATGATGTTATAGAAAGAGATTTAGACACATATCACATTCTTAGATATATTGGAAACAACATCAAATTGTGTCTTTCTCTGTAAATCAAAAGGAACTTGAGTTTTTCAACTTCCTTTTTATTGTTGGTGACAATAAAATAATTTGGGGTGATATAACCACACATCAAATTTATGTTTTTCAACTGTATATATTGAATTGTGATACTGAAAATTGTGTGGTATAATAGAAGCTGTCCTCTTCATTTCTAAAAGTAGAAGTTCTTCTGAGAAAGTATCTGAACTAAAATGCTCATGTGTTATGCATGGTGTTCTTGTTAAAAAAAAAAAAAAATCAGGGTTACCTAATGGAAAAGACATTAAACTTGTCATCAGGCACATAGCCAGAAGAATTTTCTTGCTCAGTCACTTATCAGTTTATGAGTCTGAGCAAGTCATCCAGCCTGAACCTCTATGTGACTAGACTTTCACTATAACATCATATGATTAGATGATGCACAGATTTTATTTAACAGAAAATATTTGAGGATATAGAATTTCAGGTTCAAGACTGTGGTATCACTGAAAGTCAAGATATATGGGGCAATTTAAAGCCAGGTTTATCTGAAAGAAGAGACTCCTTTGAATTAATATCCCTAACACCATTAGATCTTAAAAAGCTGAAAGTCTAGAAGAGCACAGCATGCACAAGCACATGCTTAGTCGTGTCGAACTCTTTGCGACCCCATGGACTGTAGCCTGCCAGGCTCCCCTGTCCATAGAATTCTCCAGGCAAGAATACTGGAGTGGGTTGACATTTCCTAATTCTGGGGATTTTCCTTAACCAGAGATGGAATCCACATTTCCCACATCTCCTGTACTGGCAGGTGATTTTTTACCACTGAGCCACCTGGGAAGCCTGCGACTGCATGAAAAAGAAAGTGTTAGTTGCTCAGTTATGTCTAACTCTTTGTGGCCCCATGGACAGTAGCCCACCAGGCTCTTCCATCTGTGCAATTTTCCAGGCAAGAATACTGGAGTGGGTTGCCATTTCCTTCTCCAGGGGATTTTCCTGACCCAGGGATTGAACTTGGGTCTCCCTATTGTAGTCAGATTCTTTACTATCTGAGCCACCAGGGAAATAGTAAAAAGAAAACAGAATAAAAAGGAAAGAGGTAAGAAGACACTTTATATAAATACAAATGTGTGTATATATTTATATATAATACATATATACATATATCAGTTCAGTTCAGTCACTCAGTCGTGTCCGACTCTTTGCGACCCCATGAATCCCAGAACACCAGGCCTCCCTGTCCAACACCATCTTCTGGAGTTCACTCAAACTCATGTTCACTGAGTCGGTAATGCCATCCAGCCATCTCATCCTCTGTTGTCCCCTTTTCCTTCTACCCCCAATTCTTCCCAGCATCAGAGTCTTTTCCAATGAGTCAACTCTTTGCATGAGATGGCCAAAGTACTGGAGTTTCAGCTTTAACATCAGTCCTTCCAAAGAACACCCAGGGCTGATCTCCTTTAGAATGGACTGCTTGAATCTCCTTGCAAGGGACTCTCAAGAATCTTCTTCAACACTACAGCATCAATTCTTTGGTGCTCAGCTTTCTTCACATTCCAACTCTCACATCCATACATGACCACTGGAAAAACCATAGCCTTGACTAGATGGACCTTTGTTGGTAAAGTAATGTCTCTGCTTTTGAATATGCCATCTAGGTTGGTCATAACTTTCCTTCCAAGGAGTAAGCGCATTTTAATTTCATGGCTGCAATCACCATCTGCAGTGATTTTGGAGCCCCCCAAAATAAAGTCTGACACTGTTTACCCTATTTCTCCATCTATTTCCCATGAAGTGATGGGACCAGATGCCATGATCTTCGTTTTCTGAATGTTGAGCATTAAGCCAACTTTTTCACTCTCCACTTTCACTTTCATCAAGAGGCTTTTTAGTTCCTCTTCACTTTCTGCCATAAGGGTGGTGTCATCTGCATAGCTGAGGTTATTGATATTTCTCCCGGCAATCTTGATTCCAGCTTGTGCTTCTTCCAGCCCAGCACTTCTCATGATGTATTCATGTATTACATGTATACATGTATTACATCATGTATTACATGATGTAATACATGTAATACATGTATACATGTATTACATCATGTATTACATGATGCATGTAAGTTAAATAACCAGGGTGACAGATACATCCTTGACGTACTCCTTTTTCTATTTGGAACCAGTCTATTGTTCCATGTCCAGTTCTAACTGTTGCTTCCTGATCTACGTATAGGTTTCTCAAGAGGCAGATCAGGTGGTCTGGTATTCCCATCTCCAAGAATTTTCCACAGTTTATTGTGATCCACACAGTCAAAGGCTTTGGCATAGTCAACGAAGCATAAATAGATGTTTTTCTGGAACTCTCTTGCTTTTTTGATGATCCAGCAGATGTTGGCAATTTAATCTCTGGTTTCTCTGCCTTTTCTAAAACCAGCTTGAACATCTGGAAGTTCACGGTTCACATATTGCTGAAGCCTGGCTTGGAGAATTTTGAGCATGACTTTACTAGCATGTGAGATGCGTGCAATTGTGCAGTAGTTTGAGCATTCTTTGGCATTGGCTTTCTTTGGGATTGGCATGAAAACTTACCTTTTCCAGTCCTGTGGCCATTGGTGAGTTTTCCAAATTTTCTGGCACAGTGAGTGCAGCACTTTCACAGCATCATCTTTTAGGATTTGAAATAGCTCCACTGGAATTCTATCACCTCCACTAGCTTTGTTCATAGTGATGCTTTCTAAAGCCCACCTGACTTCACATTCCAGGATGTCTTGCTCTAGGTGAGTGATCATACCATCATGATTATCTTGGTCATGAAGATCTTTTTTGTATAGTTCTTCTGTGTATTCTTGCCACCACCTCTTATGTGTATGCTTAGTCACTCAGTCATGTCCGATTTTACAACCCTATGGATTGTAGCCCACCGGGCTCCTCTGTCCATAGGGATTCTCCAGGCAAGAATACTGGAGTGGGTTGCCATGCCCTCCTCCATATATATATAGAATAATAATTCTTCTAGTTTAAAATGACCTCCAATTAATTTGTTTTGTGGTTAAATATCTAATCAGTTGTAGCTAAAATTGTCTATGAAGACCAAGTCTTCTCATGAAGATATCTGGCTGTACTTCTATAGCAACTTGGTGATTTTGGGTCCACATGTTGCTTTTTGGTGCTCCACTAGTCTCAGGTTTTAGAGATACTACTATCTGGTCCCTATATGTCCAGGATCCATGCCCACAAAACATTATTTTTCCTACCTAAAGCTTTTTAAAAATGTCATCACCCATTTATAATATTAGAGGTCTATGCCTACCTACATGTAATGGCATTATGTGATTTTCTTATTCTTACACCAAGACTTTTCTAGTTAACTAGTTGCTTCATGTTTCTACATCCCCATGTTAAGGTAACTGCTTTGTATCCTGGGGTACCTCAGGATTAGGATTAATGTTAGGGTGTACAATGTAGTGATTCGATATTTCTATACATTTCAAAATAATAACCACAATAAATTCAATTTATATCTCTCACCATAAAAGAAAAGTACATAATTATTTTCTTTATGACATGTCCCACACCATACATGCCATAACTGTGACTCATTCATTGTGTAACTGGAAATTTGCATCTCCTGATCTCCCTCATCTTTTTGTCTCATTGTCCCAGCCACCTCCCTTGTGGCAAGCACTTGTGCTCTGTGTCTATGACTCTATTTCCTTTAAAAAAAATATTGATTTATTTGGCTGTCTTGGGTCTAAGTTGTGGCCCATCAGCTCTCTGTGTGTGGCATGCAGGCTACAGAGCATGTGGGCTTGGTAACTCCTCGACGTGTTGGATGTTAGTTCCCCAAAAGGAACTGAACCCACATCCTCCTGCACGGCAAGGTGGATTCTTAACCAGTGGGTCATCAGTGAAGTCCCATGACTATGTTTCTATTTGTTATATTTGTTTGTTTTAGATTCTGCATATAAATGAAATCATACAGTATTTATCCTTCTATAGTGAATCTCTATATTAACTGTACAATTGGAAAAAAATATTTCAGTAATAGTCCGTGGCATGTATTTTGAAATGTAGATAATTAATAAGTGAATATAAGTGAGAAAGATATGGTTTTTTCCTGGGAAAATACAAAATGAGTAGAAAAATAGCACAATGCAGATAGTAAGCTGCACTGTTTTGTTAGGAGTCACTGAAATGTAATTTTGAGAATAAAAGGTAACCTGCTTTGTGGCTTGAATTTAGTATTTCTAAAACTCATGTTTCCTTAATATTAATAATTAAAATTGTGATATTAGTGGTGTTTCTTCCTGACTCCAGGGTTATTTTGTCATAAAATAAATAAACAAGATGGAACTATTTCTTCACTTGAAAGCTACAACTTAAATGTAAACTGTGAATTCCACAACTTTAATAGGGCATGAAATGTTATTGCCGTGTATAAAAAGAGTGGTTTTATACATGATATAAATCTTTTCATATACAACTATTATAAATTTTAAAGTCTTTGATTACATCATAAGGCAGTTTAAATATTTTATATATAAAAGGAAAATTTATATAATACTCATTTATTAATATATTCTGCCAGAGAAGGCAATGGCAACCCACTCCAGTACTCTTGCCTGGAAAATCCCATGGATGGAGGAGCCTGGTAGGCTGCAGTCCATGGGGTCGCTAGGAGTTGGACACGACTGAGTGACTTCACTTTCACTTTTCACTTTCATGCATTGGAGAAGGAAATGGCAACCCACTCCAGTGTTCTTGCCTGGAGAATCCCAGGGACGGGGGAGCCTGGTGGGCTGCCGTCTCTGCGGTCGCACAGAGTCGGACACGACTGAAGCGACTTAGCAGCAGCAGTGGCAGCCAGTCATTTAAGGAACAGTGGGTATTTCCACAATAACTGGCCACATGGAAGTTACCTATTAGCAAGTGAGGAAAGGAGAAAATAGAAATCATAACTTACATAGTGAGTCAATGTAGAAAATGTAATGTGGGATAAATCACTATGGGAGGTGATTAAATTTTGAACTGGAAGGATGGTGATCCTCACTGAAAAGTGATTTGAAAGGTGATTTTCATGCAAAGTTGGAAAAATATGAAGAAGAAAATACTATATGTCTCTGGTTCATGGATATTCCAGGCAAAAGGATAAGCAAGAGCAGAGGCCCTGAGGTGGGAAAGAGTGAAGAGTGTTCTAGGAACAGTGTGAAGGTCCATGTACCTCATTTGAGTAAGACAAAGAATAGCAGGGAGAGAAGTGAGAAAGAAGGACAGATGGTTTAATGCCCTTTTGGCCATTGCAGAAGTGTTGCTTTTTGTTATTTGTAGAGACAGGAAACAATTGGGGAACTTTGAGTTGAGGAGTGTAGGACAATGTATTTTGCTTGTTCAGTTGAAGTGTTGTATTGAGAATAATATGAAAGAAGTCAAGGGTACTGAGCTGACTGTGGCTCAGATCATGAACTCCTTATTGACAAATTCAGACTTAACTTTAAGAAAGTACAATTATACAGTGAAAGTGACAAATATATTCAAGGGATTAGATCTGATAGAGAGTGCCTGAAGAACTATGGATGGAGATTCCTGACATTGTACAGAAGGCAGGGATCAACACCATCCCCAAGAAAAAGAAATGCAAAAAGGCAAAATGATTGTCTGAGGAGGGCTTACAAATAGCTGTGAAAAGAAGAAAAGTGAAAGGCAAAGGAGAAAAGGAAAGATACACCCATTTGAACGCAGAGTTCCAAAGAATAGCAAGGAGAGATAAAAAATCCTTCCTCAATGATCAGTGCAAAGAAATAGAGGAAAACAATAGAGTGGGAAGACTAGACAACTCTTCAAGAAAATTACAGATACCAAGGGAATATTTCATGCAAGGATGGGCACAATAAAGGACATGGTATGGACCTAACAGAAACAGAAGATATTAAGAGGTGACAAGAATACACAGAAGAATTATACAAAAAAGATCTTAATGACCTAGATAATCACAATGGTGTGATCACTCACCTAGAGCCAGACATCCAGGAATGTGAAGTCTAGTGGGCCTTAGGAAAGATCACTACCAACAAAGCTAGCTAAGGTGATGGAATTCCAGTTGAACTATTTCAAATTCTAGAAGATAATGCTGTGAAAGTGCTGCACTCAATATGCCAGCAAATCTGGAAAATTCACCAGTGGCCACAGGACTGGAAAAAGTCAGTTTTCATTCTAATCCCAAAGAAAAGCAATGATAAAGAGTGTTCAAACTACCAGATAATTGCACTCATCTCACACACTAGCAAAGTAATACTCAAAATTCTCCAAGCCATGCTTCAACAGTACATGAATCAAGAACTTCCAGATGTTCAAGCTGTATTTAGAAAAGGCAGAGGAACCAGAGATCAAATTGCCAACAACTGTTGGATCATGAGAAAAGCAAGAGTGTTCCAGAAAAACATCTACTTCTGCTTTATTGACTATGCTAAAAGCCTTTGACTGTGTGGACCACAAGAAACTTTAGAAAATTCTTAAAAATATTGTAATACCAGAACACCTGACCTGCCTCTTGAGAAATCTGTATGCAAGTCAAGAAGAAACAGTCAGAACTGGACATGGAACAATAGACTAGTTCCAAATAGGGAAAGGAGTACATTAAGGCTGTATATTGTCTCTCTACTTATTTAACTTGTAGGCAGAGTACATGATGAGAAACGCTGGGCTGGAAGAAGCACAAACTGGAATCAAGATTGCCAGGAGAAATATCAATAACCTCAGGTATGCAGATGACACCACCCTTATGGCAGAAAGTGGAGAAGAACTAAAGAGCCTCTTGATGAATGTGAAAGAGTGGAGTGAAAAAGTTGGCTTAAAACTCAACATTCAGAAAATTAAGATCATGGCATATGGTCCCATCAGTTCATGGCAAATAGATAGGGAAACAATGGAAACAGTAAGAGACTTTATTTTTTGAGGCTCCAAAATCACTGCAGATCGTAATTGCACCCATGAAATTAAAAGATGCTTGCTCCTTGGAAGAAAAGTTATGACCAACCTAAGGCAACATATTAAAAAGCAGAGACATTACTTTGCCAACAAAGGTCCATCTAGTCAAAGCTATGGTTTTTCCAGTAGTCATGTATAGATGTGTGAGTTGGACTATAAAGGAAGCTGAGGACAGAAGAATTGAGGTTTTTGAACTATGGTGTTAGAGAAGACTCTTGAGAGTCCCTTGGACTGCAAGGAGATCCAACCAGTCCATCCTAAAGGAAATCAGTCTTGAGTATTCATTGGAAGGACTGATGTTGAAGCAGAAACTCCAATACTTTGGCCACCTGATGTGAAGAACTAACTCTTTTGAAAAGACCCTGATGCTGGGAAAGATTGAAGGTGGGAGAAGAAATGGAAGACAGAGGATGAGATGGTTGGTTGGCATCACCAACACAATGGACCTGAGTTTGGGTAGGCTCCACGAGTTGGTGATGGACAGGGAAGGCTGGAGTGTTGTGGTCCATGGGTTCACAAAGAGTGGTACATGACTGAGTAACTGAACTGAACTGAGTCAAGGGTAGAATTGGGGGTCCAGTGAATAGATGTTTTATCAAACATTGGAGCAGTAGCAGTGGTTTTACATGTCAGATCATTATCAAACTCATGAGACAAGGTAAGATTTACTGAGCACCAGATATGTATAGCTAAAGAGGACAAGGATAGAGCACGCTTAAATGTGGGAACCATATTTTAGTACTTTTCCAGAAATATCTTCTGGAATTTGATCTTACTCGTTCTCTCTTCCTTGTTCACTCTTCACATCACCCCGTGTTCCCCCGTTCTTACCTTAAGTTAGATATCTTAACTGACAGGTTAACATTAGCAAGATGGTATTCCACACTCAACAAATACCTTTATCTCAAAGACCTTTCTTTTTGACTCTCATGTGATTACCCCCGGACCTCCAGGAGGAAGCCTCCTTAATCCCAGAATTATGGTCTTTGTCTTGATTTACCACTCTTAGTTAAAGATTACAAGAAAAGTTACCAATAAACTATGCAGCCAGAGTTTTCTCACTAACCCTCCCTGTGCTGTCTCTCATAATCCTGTGTGTTTGTGAGAATTATTCAGTGTGAAACTGCCACTCTTAATGGCAGCCTGGTGGGAGACATGGGCTCTACCCTGGGATACATGTAGGCAAAGCAAGGAAGCAAGAGCTTCCTCAGCTCTGGGAAGTCAGTAATCTGAATGTTCCTGCTGCTTTAATGACTTCATTGCCTGGTGCAAGAATTTAATCAATTTCAAGTTACTTTCAATAAGTTTTACTCATTAGTTACAGATAACTGAATAACCAATCTCTATTAGATTATATAGGTACTGGATTCCATACATAACACGCAGAGCAGAACTGTGATTTATCTTAGAAACAGCACTCTAGTCTTTGGCTCTCCTTTAATAAGTGTAGCAAGAAGGATTCCACCAAGGATTAAAACCTCAAATGTGCCTGAAGCCAGAAGAAATACTATAGATCTTAAACAATGTTTTTCTTCACCCCCGATCCTATCCTGGGCTTCCCTGGTGGTTGAGATGATAAAGAATCTTCCTGCAATGCTGGAGACCCGGGTTTGATCCCAGGGATGGGAAGATCCCCTGGAGAAGCGAATGGCTACCCACTCCAGTATTCTTGCCTGGAGAATTTCATGGACAGAAGAGTCTGGTGTGCTACAGTCCATGGGATTGGAAAGAGTCAGAGATGACTAAGTAACTTTTGCTTTCACAACCCTATTTTAACTACATTTCAGATGTGATTTCAGGAGATTTTTGATGATTTAATGGCTTAACTCACAAAAGTCAAGTGGCTTCATACTTAGTCTTAAAAGTCTTCCTGAATGGGAATTTTACAGAGCCTCATAAATAGCTGCCTTTTATGGTTGGTACATTAGAACTACTGCAAAACAAAACAAAAAAATGTTACTTTTCTCTGTTTCTTTTTTTATAATATTTCACATGGCAGTCAAAGAAGCTCATGAGCAAACAATATCAATCAACCAATAAACAAGAAAAATACTATCCATGTTCCTACTGCAATATTAGTACACAGCAACTTCCAAGAAATTACATATTGGCAATTATTCTGGAGAGCAAAATGCTAGTTTCCCTCTCTGTGTCAGCCACCATTTCTGTAATTTTCTTCCCCAGTCTTCATTTAGTTTAATGGGAAACATCCCTATTCATTTGAGTCTATATGTGTTACTGCTACAAATTCCTTCTTCTATGAACATATCTTTTATGTTTTGTTATGTAGAGTTATTTAGGGATTGAAAATGCCAGACAAGTTTTGTTAGCTATGAAAGTATCTTGTACAGTCATTAGAAAGAGGGTGTAGTCATCTCCTATTTTCCTCAGCTTTCAGCTAAAATTCTGAGATTATAAAATACACCATTTTTGACAATTTAAAATAATACTCTTTACCATATTTATAAAGCAATTCCATTTTCAAAGTAATTTCATTTGCTAACAGTTCCAATCTATGTAAGATGCTGTCTTTTCTTATGTCATGAAAATACACAGAATGGAAGGTAAGTTGGGTGAACTTGCCTCTTAATGATTTATGCTGTGCTTCATCAAACACTTATTCAGCGGAATCAAAGAGAAGAAAGAAAAGTCAAATTATTTGCAAATTTATCAAGGTATAAATGTTTTGCTTGTAAAATATGCAATAAAAATCTCATACTTCAAAGGATACAATAAATCAGATTCCAGTACATTCTTTCAACACTTGTAAATGACACTTTCTCCTCTCAAGAATCTCATCATTGTGACTCACACAAATCTACTTAGTTAAATGTTAAATCACTCTGCGTAAAATGAGAAACTGCTTGTCAGATTCTTATTTTTAATTTCTTCTGCTGGAGACTTTCTCACACAGTTCTCAGTATCTGTGCCATGGTTTAGAGATCAGAATAGATAACACACAATGTGATACTTTGGTGCTTTTAGGTAACTAGGTACAATACAGTCTTTGGGAACGAAATATTCAAATTATATCTACAAAATCAATACCTCTATTGATTTTGTGAATCAAATCTCTGGCATGTAAAAACTAAATTATGACTAGAGTTAAATGAATGAATGTGCTCATTTTACTTAAAAAATATAAATTTTTTCTAAGAAAGTATCCCTACAAATATTAGAAATTATATTCAAATGTGTCTATATTGGGACTTCCCCAATGGCTCAGTATATTAAGAATCTGCCTGCCAATGCAGGTGATGCAGGGAAACAGGGATTTGATCCAGTGTCAATGCAGGAGACACAGGAACCTGGCAAGATACAGTCCACAGGGTCCTAAAGAGTTGGACACTACTGAGGGACTATGCAAGCACACGTTTATATTGAGACTCTGTTCTTTATATTTATTCAATTAAGCCTTTGAAAAAAAGTAAAATTCAGTAATATATGTAATTGATTAACTGAGGGGACATTTAAAAGGCATTTAATTATATATAGTAAATTATCACATAGTTAATTAATAAAATAGCATAAAAGGAAAACATGAACCTAAGTTAGTAAAATATGTAATTTTTAAGTTTTTTTCTTTGATTTACACATAATTCTAATTTATTGCTACTTAAGGACCAAGGTTAACTGCAGAATAAAATATGAGTAAATGCATGTTTCTCCTATTAAAACCAAAAGGATTAAATTTAACAAAACTATTTCTTTGAATTTCCAGGTGGTTCCTAATAAAGACATTTTATTAATGATATTTTATAATATGATTAACTGCTGCTGTTTAGTCACTAAGTTGTGTCTGATTCTTTGCGACTCTATGGACTGAGCCCACTAGGTTCCTCTCTGGCTATGATATTTCCCAGGCAAGAATACTGGAGTGGGTTGCATTTTCATTCTCCAGCAGATATTCCCAACCAAGGAATTGAAACTGCATCTCATACATCTCCTGCTTGACAGGCAGAGTCTTTACTACTGAGCCACCTGGTAATACTATGAAAAATACTTTCAGTTCAGTTCAGTCACTCAGTCGTGTCCGACTCTGCAACCCCATGAACTGCAGCATGCCAGGGCTCCCTGTCCATCACCAACTCCCAGAGTTTACCCAAACTCATGTCAACTGATACGGTGATGCCATCCAACCATCTCATCCTCTGTTATCCCCTTCTCCTCCTGCCCTCAGTCTTTCCCAGTATCAGGGTCTTTTCAAATGAATCAGCTCTTCGCATCAGGTGGCCAAAGTATTGGAGTTTTGGTTTCAACATAAGTCCTTCCAATGAACACTCAAGACTGATCTTCTTTAGGATGCACTGGTTGGATCTCCTTGAAGTCCAAGGAACTTTCAAGAGTCTTCTCCAACACAGGAGTTCAAAAGCATCAATTCCTTGGAGCTCAACTTTCTTTATAGTCCAACTCTCACATCCCTACATGACTACTAG
Source organism: Bison bison bison (assembly GCF_000754665.1). Classification (NCBI taxonomy): domain Eukaryota; kingdom Metazoa; phylum Chordata; class Mammalia; order Artiodactyla; family Bovidae; genus Bison; species Bison bison. Next base: position 3,692,279 of record NW_011495086.1, read on the forward strand.
AAAAACCATAGCCTTGACTAGACAGACCTTTGCTGACAAAGTAATGTCTCTACTTCTTAATATGTTATCTAGGTTGGTCATAACTTTCCTTACAAGGATCAAATGTCTTTTAATTTCATGGCTGGAGTCACCATCTGCAGTGATTTTGGAGCCCCCAAAAATAAAGTCAGCCACTATTTCCTCTGTTTCCCCATGTATATGCCATGAAGTGATGGGACCGGATGCCATGATCTTAGTTTTCTGAATATTGAGCTTTAAGCCAACTTTTTCACTCTCCACTTTCACTTTCATCAAGAGGCTCTTTAGTTCTTCTTCACTTTCTGCCATAAGGGTATTGTCATCTGCATATCTGAGGTTATTGATATTTCT
>NW_011495086.1:3692747-3710299 GCF_000754665.1 Bison bison bison
CTTTCACTTTCATCAAGAGGCTCTTTAGTTCTTCTTCACTTTCTGCCATAAGGGTATTGTCATCTGCATATCTGTTATTGATATTTCTCCCAGCAATCTTGATTCCAGCTTGTGCTTCTTCCATCCCAGCATTTCTCATGATGTACTCTGCATATATGTTAAATATACAGCCTTGACATACTCTTTTTCCTATTTGGAACCAGTCTGTTGTTCCATGTTCAGTTCTAACCGTTGCTTCCTGACCTGCATACAAGTTTCTCAAGAGGCAGATCAGGCGGTCTGGTATTCCCATCTCTTTCAGAATTTTCCACAGTTTACTGTGATCTACACAGTCAAAGGCATTGGCATAGTCAATAAAGAAGAAATATGTGTTTTTCTGGAACTCTCTTGCTTTTTTGATGATTCAGCGGATGTTGGCAATTTGATCTCTGGTTCCCCTGCCTTTTCTAAAACCAACTTGAACATCTGAAATTTCATGGTTCACATATTCCTGAAGCCTAGCTTGGAGAATTTTGGGCATTACTTTACTAGCATGTGAGATGAATGCAATTGTGCGGTAGTTTAAACATTCTTTGGCATTGCCTTTCTTTGGGATTGGCATGAAAACTTACCTTTTCCAGTCCTGTGGCCACTGCTGAGTTTTTCAAATTTTCTGGCACAGTGAGTGCAGCATTTTCACAGCATCATCTTTTAGTATTTGAAATAGCTCAACTGGAATTCCATCACCTCCACTAGCTTTGTTTGTAGTGATGCTTCCTAAGGCACACTTGACTTCACATTCCAGGATGTCTGGCTGTAGGTGAGTGTGAGTGACAAATACTTACATGTTTTACATATTGGATTCAAACATATGAAGAGTTTCAAAATCACTGTAAATAACTTTGATCCTTCTCTGCTCAGTAGTATGAAGAGCTGATACTCACTGACTGTAGTCATATAGATTACTTATCATGTGTGCTGCGCTTAGTCACTCAGTCGTGTCCGACTCCTTCTGATCCCATAATTATATCCCACCAGGCTCCTCTCTCCATGAGGATTCTCTAGGCAAATATACTGGAGTGGGTTGCTGTGCCCTGATCAAGGGGATCTTCCCAATCCAGGGATTGAACCCAGTTGTCCCATATTGCAGGCAGATTATTTGCCACCTGAGCCACCAGAGAAGCCCAAGAATACTAGAATGGGTAGCTTATCCCTTCTCCAGGAGATCTTCCCAACCTAGGAACTGAACCGAGATCTCTTGCATTGAAGGCAGATTCCATACCAGCTGAACTACTACAGAAGCCATCATAAAGACAAATAAAAACTGAAAATTTTGCATAAATGATAAGCAATCTATATGACCTAAGGCAGTGAGTATCAGCTATTGATACTACTGTACAGAGAAGGATCTAAGTTATTTACAGCGAATTTGAAACTCTTCATATATTTGAGCCCATATTTGAATATTTGCTTAGGAAAATGGTTTTGAAAAGACTCAGAGCAATAATACCATTTCCACAGACAAAAGAGCATCTCAGTGGGTAGAAGAGGAAAATCCTATCCAGGAACCACATGGAATATTTAAAGAGTGGAGAGCATTCATTTTCTCTCTATGACTCAGATAGAAGATACTGCAATAAACTTTTCCCACCCACCATGGGGAAAAAAAAAAAAAATCCAAGTGCAAAAGCTTAGGGACAAAAAAAAAAAAAAATTGAATTTCAAAGAATTTTTTTAATATATTGACTGTACTTCAATTTCTTATTTAAAAAATAAGAAAAGATATACATCTCATAATTAACTATTCAAAACAAATTTATCAATACAAAACAACAACTTGTCAAGGTATTTTGCTCAGGGAGCTTTATTTCAGAAGTCTTTGAATTAAGTTTTCATTCTTCCTGTATTAGTAATTATTGAGGGCTAACTGTACTTTACAAAATAAGATTTTAAAAATTGCATTGATAAATTGTATTTATCTATCAAAAATACCACAGTAAACTGTGGAAAATTCTGAAAGAGACGGGAATACCAGACCACCTGACGTGCCTCTTGAGAAACCTATATGCAGGTCAGGAAGCAACAGTTAGAACTGTACATGGAACAACAGACTGGTTCAAAATAGGAAAAGGAATATGTCAAGTCTGTATATTGTCACCCTGCTTATTTAACTTATATGCAGAGTACATCATGAGAAATGCTGGGATGGAAGAAGTACAAGCTGGAATCAAGATTGCTGGGAGAAATATCAGCAACCTCAGTTATGCAAATGACACCACCCTTATGGCAGAAAGTGAAGAGGAACTAAAAAGCCTCTTGATGAAAGTGAAAGAGGAGAGTGAAAAAGTTGGGTTAAAGTTCAACATTCAGAAAACTAAGATCATGGCATCTGGTCCCGTCACTTCATGGCAGATAGATGGGGAAACAGTGTCAGACTTTATTTTTTGGGGTCTCCAAAATCACTACAGATGGTGACTGCAGCCATGAAATTAAAAGACGCTTCCTCCTTGGAAGGAAAGTTATGACCAACCTAGATAGCATACTCAAAAGCAGAGACATTACTTTGCCAACAAAGGTCCATCTAGTCAAGGCTATGGTTTTTCCAGTGATCATGTATGCATCGGAGAAGGCAATGGCACCCCACTCCAGTACTCTTGCCTGGAAAATCCCGTGGACGGAGGAGCCTGGTGGGCTGCAGTCCATGGGGTTGCTAAGAGTGGGACACGACTGAGTGACTTCACTTTCACTTTTCACTTTCATACATTGGAGAAGGAAATGGCAACCCTCTCCAGTGTTCTTGCCTGGAGAATCCCAGGAATGGGGGAGCCTGGTGGGCTGCCATCTCGGGGTCGCACAGAGTCAGACACTACTGAAGTGACTTAGCAGCAGCAGCAGCAGCAGAAGCATGTATGGATATGAGAGTTGGACTGTGAAGAAAGCTGAGCACCGAAGAATTGATGCTTTTGAACTGTGGTGTTGGAGAAGACTCTTGAGAGTCCCTTGGACTGCAAGGAGGTCCAACCAGTCCATCCTAAAGGAGATCAGTCCTCGGTGTTCATTGGAGGGACTGATGCTGAAGCTGAAACTCCAATATTTTTGCCACCTGATGCGAAGAATTGACTCCTTGGAAAAGACTCTGATGCTGGGAGGGATTGGGGGCAGGAGGAGAAGGGGACGACAGAGGATGAGATGGCTGGATGGCATCACCAACTCAATGGGCATGAGTCTGAGTGAACTCCGGAAGTTGGTGATGGACAGGGAGGCCTGGCCTGCTGTGATTTATGGGATTGCAAAGTGTCGGACATGACTGAGCAACTGAACTGAACAAAAATATATTCAAAGACTGCAACAAGTCAAGAATATTTTTGTAGAATAAGTTGACCCTAATTAGAAGGATAGAGGATAAAAACAGTAAAGAATTACTTAAATTGTGTAATGGAATACAGTGAAAGAAGCCGTGGACTCACATAGAATGTGTGCAATACACACACGAATACATTTATGATTCCACACGTTTTATGTGTGTGTGTTCATGTGCATGTGTGCAAGAGATATTGCAGAGTTGAGGATCCTTAATAAAATTTGCTAAAATTCAATAGATGAAGAAAGTCTATGCTGCGAAGTTGTTCAGTTGCGTTCTACCCTTTGTAATCCGATGGACTGCAGCATACCAGGCTTCCGTGTCCGTCACCATCTCCCAGAGCTTGCTCAAGCCCATACTCTCTAAGTCTTCATGCTATCAAGCTATCTCATCCTCTGTCGTCCTCCTCTCCTCCTGCCTTCAATCTTTCCCAGCATCAGGGCCTTCTCCAATGAATCAGTTCTTCACATCAGGTGATCTGAGTATTGGAGCTTCAGCTTCAGTATCAGTCCAAAATGAATATTCAGGACTCATTTCCTTTAGGACTGACTGGTTTGATCTCCTTGCAGTCCAAGGGACTCTCAGTCTTCTCCAACACCATAATTCAAAATCATTAATTCTTTGGTACTCAGCCTTCTTTATGGTCCAACACTCACATCCATAAATGACTACAGGAAAAATCATAGCTTTGACTATACAGACCTTTGTTGAAAAAGTAATGTCTCTGCTTTTTAAATGCTAAGACATAAGGTAAACTTCAGTTCTATCATTTTCTACCTGAGAGCATTGGAAGAATCATTTAAATTTTGCATTTGTCAGTTTCAACACATTTGAAACATGGTAGCAGTAATGAATAACTTCCTGAAAGAGTTGCTGTAATGGGAAGTAAATATTGCTAAAGAACTTAGAATAGTGACTGGTAATAATAAATGCCAAAGAACTGTTCATTATAAACATATCAGTGAATGTTTCTAAATGACATTTATTGAATATTCATTTATTGCATCTAAGGAAAATGATTATGTGTTGAAAAATAATTTGAAAATTGATATGTCAGTGTTGAATGCAAATGAATCATGTTTAATTTTCACTTTGTCCTTTCAATATCATTATATAATCTTCCATGGATTGATAAGTAATGTAATGTTTCTAAAAACTAAGTTGTTTCTCAATATGTATAGATTTATTTAAATGTTAATTTGACCATTTGGAAGGTCAAAATTGTATTTTCCATTTATTGATATTGCATTCTAACATCTTGAAAGAAATCAGCTCAATTAAGCAAAAGTGTTTGACATTTTAAAATGTTAACCAGTGTGCTTTATTGTCTAATATAATGAACAGATTGCCAAAACACTCAGTCAGTTTTGAATTATTTTAAAAGAAAGAGCACAGTATGAATGACAATATTTTTCTTGAAATTTATAAAGCCCAAGGCAATTAAACAAAGCCATTATGTTGCAGCTAAAAACGAGATAACCCCATATTTCTCAGAAGTAAAGATTCATTTGTCTTAAAGCAAATTTTTAATTGTTTTTAGACAGGAGAAATCAAATATAATTGGAGGCTGGTAATTATAACTCAAATTTACTTTTTCTCAAAACTGTATCTTTATAAATAAGAAAAACAAAACTGTATTTAAAACATGAAAATTTGTTTAAAATCCAGACTACATCAAGCTATTTTATTTATATATGAGTATATACCACATTTTTGCTAATAGTTTATTTTGTCTTTCTCTTGCATTTTAATTATGCTATTGGGTATGTAGTGCTAACCCATTGAGTCTTTAATTCACATTTACCCAAAGACTGATGCCAGTTGTCTTTTTAAACAATTATTGTCAATCAGTATATTTTCCTTTGAAGAGTATCTCTTCAAGTGTTTTTTGCCTAATTTTAGTGGATGGCTTATTTTCAAAAATTATTACCCACATACATATGCAAACCAGACACGTATCTATAAAATATTCATTAGCCCCTTAAGAAAATACTACACACGCTCCAAGTACTGTTTATATATGCAAATATAAATGAGATTATATTTGTCTATATATGAGATTATAATTTGCATAAATTTGTCATTTACAGCTGACCTTAGAACAATGCAGGCTTGATTTGCACTTGTCACTTTTATGCAATTTTTTTCAATAAGGACTCTACCCTCGGTGAATTGGTTGAATCTGTGACTGTTAAACCTTAAATACGGAATAGTGATTATAAAGTTATACTCGAATTTTCCACTATGCGGATGGTCAGTGTGCCCTTAACTCCTGCAGTTTTCAAGAGTCAACTGTATTTTGTTGCTTGAAAATAAATATTAGAGTTTTATATCAGTATACATATTCTGTTAATAACTACTAGCAGAATGTTTTCTTCTTTAGCTCAAAATTAACTTATTCACTCTTTAATTACTGATGATTTTGGCTTACATTGTTTTGCTATTACAAACAAAGCAACGACTATTCCTGCAAAACAAACCTAATCTATTCCCCTTATTTTATAGATTTAATATCTGGTATTATATGCATTTTTTCATGCCAGACTTTAGAGAATTATCTAGTATTCTTGTTAGTAACACTATAGTTTACTAAATGCACCCTTCACATGTCCCCTGGTTATCTAGGATCCCCACAAGGCATTTCCACCATGACCTGTCAGTCAACTTTCCAGTGTTTTATCACTTGTTTGTTCACTCTGTCACATCCAACTCTTTGCGAGCCCATGGATTGCAGCATGCCAGGCTTCCCTGTCCTTCACCATCTCCCAGAGTTTGCTCAAACTTATGTCCATTGAGTCGGTGATGATATCCAACCATCTCATGCTCTGCCGTCCCCTTCTCTCCATGCCTTCAATCTTTCTCAGCTTCAGGGTCTTTTCAAATGAGTCAGCTCTTTGCATCAGCTGGCCAAAGTATTGGAGTTTCAGCTTCAGTATCAGTCCTTCTGGTGAATATTCAGGGTTGATTTTCTTTCATCACCGGATATCTCTGCTAATCTAAAATGCACCCAAAACACAACTGAAATAGGTGTTGTCTCATGAGATTTTCAATTATTAATAATTTTAGCATGTCTAAAGCGGTTTCCATTTTGGTCTCTAGTACAATGATGTCATAGTGAAAGTGTTAGTCATTCAGTTATGTTTGACTTTTTGTGACTCCATGAACTGTAGCCCACCAGGCTTCTCTGTCCTTGAAATTCTTCAGGCAAGAATACTGGAGTGGGTAGCTATTCCGTTGTCCGGGGGACCTTTCATATCCAAAGATTGAACTATTGTCTTGCACATAGCAGGCATATTCTTTACCAACTGAGCAAATTAGCTCAGATAGAAGTGGGAATGCTTTTCTACTCAGATTTCATAACTAGCTGATAGTTCTTCTTGCAGAAGTACATTTCTGCTCTGATCTACATTTCCTGATATCTCTTATCTTTGATTCCAAGCAAAACTGATCTTCCAAGGCCTCTACATGTTTCCATTAATTGTCTGGATACAATATCTAGGGTTCATCACTTTCAGTATAGAGACAATAAGGGTGAAGTATTTGAAACATTTCTGGGTCTTCATTTTCCATTATAGAAATACTATGAAGCAATGAAGCAGTAAATACAGTCATTTTTATGTTTATAGAATTTATTTACAATAGAAAACATATAGACATAACATAAGCAGTTCATTTTGAAGTCAGATTTCCACTTTGGGCAACTGAGAACACTGTCTGGTTTCAAATCTAATATGATTTATGAGTATTTTGATGGGTGATTTTCAACATATTTTGATTTCTTAGGACAAACAAGACAATGAATATTTCACAAGTAGTTCAAGATAAGAGCAGTCTCATACTACTTCATTTCTTTCTTTTCATTTCTTTTCTCCCTTTCTTGGATATGAGAATCATATCAGTTAGTGATCCAAAGTCAGGAAAAAATAAATCAATCTTAAACTCTTTGACTTTGCAGTTAGTGATTATAGAAATAAAGATAAGATGTACTATTAGTACCAGTTAAAATATTAGTAAAATTCTCATTAAATAACCCAAGCTATTAGATAAAAATATGTTAAAAGATGCCTTTGATATGAAGATCCCTAAATATTTAGAAAATATTTAATTAAGAACAGTAGTAAATATTGAATATATTAATTAGAATTAAAGCAACATGGAATAATAAAACATTGCAAAAGTTTTAAAATCATTGCTATTAAACAGTAGTTCTATAGATCTAGCAAAAGCAAGATAAGGTGCTAAAATACAAATGGACAGAGTTGTTAGATACTGAAGGTAGTAGGAATATGAAAAGAGATAAAACCTCCAAATTTTAAATATGGAGGTACAGAATAACCTCAGCAAGGAACCTGAGATGCATAAGACTTGGAACTTGAGGACCAATCTAAAATAAAACAACAAAAATTTGAGAATTTCATAATGAAAGTGATCATAAATTGTAGCAGAGAGGCCTAGAACATCAATGAGTTGTTATAAATGCTACATCCCAATTAAAATATTAATGATTTTTTTGGGAATGGGTAACTTCAGTGGAGCAGTGGCACAGAGCTGTATATATCACAATCAGTTATGGAAAGAAAAGAGGTGAGAAATTGGAGATTATGCATAATAGTCAGTCTTGCTTTGATCTTCACAGAGAGCAAGATGGTGGAATAGGAAATTACAGCCCTCAGTCTCCCACAGACACTCTGATTTAACAACCATTAGTTCGGTCAGTGGCAAAGGCAATGGCACCCCACTCCAGTACTCTTGCCTGGAAAATACCATGGACGGAGGAGCCTGGTAGGCTGCAGTCCATGGGGTCGCTAAGAGTCGGGCACGACTGAGCGACTTCAATTTCACTTTTCACTTTCATGCATTGGAGAAGGAAATGACAACCAACTCCAGTGTTCTTGCCTGGAGAATCCCAGGGACAGAAGAGCCTGGTGGGCTGCCGTCTATGGGGTCGCAGAGAGTCAGACACGACTGAAGCAATTTAGCAGCAGCAGCAGCAGTTCAGTCAGTTCAGCTGCTTAGTGGTGTCCGACTCTTTGTGACCCCATGGACTGCAGCACACCAGGATTCCATGTCCATCACCAACCTCCAGAGCCTACTCAAAATCATGCCCATCTTGTCAGCAATGTCATCCAACTATCTCCTCCTCTGTCGTCCCCTTCTCCTCCCACCTTCAATCTTTCTGAGCATCAGGGTCTTTTCCAACAAGTCTGTTATTCACGTCCAGTGGCCAAAGTATTGGAGTTTCAGCTTCAGCATCAGTCCTTCCAATGAATATTCAGGACTGATTTCCTTTAGGATTGACTGGTTGAATGTCCTTGCAGTCCAAGGGACTCGCAAGAGTCTTCTCCAACACCACAGTTCAAAAACATCAATTCTTCAGTGCTCAGTTTTCTTTATAGTCCAACTCTCACATCCACACATGACTACTGGAAAAACCAAAGCTTTGACTAGATGTATCTTTGTTGATAAAGTAATTGGACCAAAATACCTTTATGATCAGCCCAGATATTAAAAAAATTTATACCACTCTTCTCAATCTCATCAAAAAATTGTAGCAGAGGGAACACCTCCAAACTCATTTGTTGAGTTCAGCATTTGCCTGATACCAAAGGTAAGCTATGATAAAATTATCCACTAATATCTTTGATAAATATAAATGCAAAAATACTCAACAAAATACTAGCAAATGAAATTCAATAGTTTGTTGAAAGGATCATACACCATGTCACATGGGATTTATCCCTAGGATGCAAGAGTATCTATCCCTTGAATCAAGGTATGCAATTCAATTGATATGATATGCTACATTAAGAGAATGAAGAATAAAAATCACATAGTAACCTCATTAGATGCAGAAAAATAATTTGACAAAATTCAGCACTATTTAATAAGAAAAAAATCAAGAAGGTAGAGAAGAAATTTACATCAACTTAATAAACGTAATGAAAGTCATATGTGACAAGCCCACAGCTAACATCATACTCAATGGTGAAAAACTGAACACTTTCCTTCTAATATCAGGAACAAGATGGGGATGTTTAGTTTCACTGTTTCTATTCAGCATAGCACCTAAAGTTCTAGACAGTGATATTAAGAAAAAAATAAGTAAATCCAATGAAAAAGGTAGAAGTAAAGTTATCTGTTTGCAGATGACTTACATTAAGAAAATAAAAATTATAAAAGCATCAAAAAGAATCAGACACTTAGAAAGAAACTTAACTAAGGGGAATGAAATATGTACACTGAAAGCTACAAAAAATGGAAGAAATTATATCAACAAAAATTATATTAAGTTCAATAATTGGAGGACTTAATATAATTAAAATATTCATGCTATCCAAAGTTATCTACAGATTAAATATGTACCATTCAAAATCTGAATAGTAATTGTTATAGAAATGGAAAAAAAATCTAAAATTTATAGGGAACCACAAAAGAAATAGTCAAGCCAATGTTGAGAAAGAATAATAAATACAGAGAGGCTTTCCTGGTGGCTCAGTGGTAAAGAATCCATCTGCCAATGCAGAAGACACAAGCTCAATCCCTGGGTGGGGAAGATCCTCTGGAGAAGGAAATGGAAACCTGGAAATGGGAATGGAAACTCCACTATCCTTACTTGGGAAATGCTATGGATAAAGGAGCCTGGAGGGCTTCAGTCCATTGGGTAGCGAAAGAGTCAGACCTGTCTTAGCGAACAAACAACAATAGCAACATAGCTAGAGGCATTATATTTCTTAAATCCAAAATATATTACAAAGCTGCAGTAATCAAAATGACATAATATCAGCATAAATACAGATCTGTAGACCAATGGAAAAGAATAGAAAGATGTTGGGCTACCTTCATACTTGTAAGCCCAGGCTCAGGAACAAAGAAAGAACTCAGAGCCAGAAACAGAGGCCCTGATGGTTAAACTGTTAGTGGGTTTTACCCCACCCTGGACCTCAGAGAACCAGCAACTTATGGTAACAATCTTTCCTACTAGGGAAAGAAAAAAAACTGACAGTTATAGGGGGATAGTCCTCAGGTTGGCTCATTGGTTACCAGGGAAACTAGCAGAGGATCAAACCTTTCATTGCCCCTTTGATAAACTATCATAATAGAGATAGAGATTATGATAACAGAACAACCACTAACTGGGACCCCAGCAAAGCATTTAGACATTTACTGATTAGAGTCTATGACTGAGAAGGAAGGTCAGCTTCATGAGTAGGGTGTAGGTGAGTCAGGGACTGGTTGTTCAGTTCAGTTCAGTCGCTCAGTCGTGTCCAGCTCTTTGCAACCCCATGGACTGCAGCATGCCAGGCCTCCCTGTCCATCACCAACTCCCAGGGTTTACCCAAACTCATGTCCATTGAGTCAGTGATGCCATCCAACCATCTCATCCTCTGTCATCTTCTTCTTCTCCTGCCTCTCAATCTTGCCCAGCATCAGGGTCTTTTCAAATGAATCAGATCGTCGCATCAGGTGGCCAAAGTTTTGGAGTTTCAGCTTCAGCAAGTAGGGAATATACAGAGCACAAGAAAATAGTCATCTTGAGGGGAATGATCATACAGTTGTGGCCACCTGGGAATAAAGTCTGTGAAATTTCTTCCTGACTTTTCAGTCTCTGTAGCAGATTGCATAGGATTGCACATCAAATTTAAGCTTATTCATTGTTGCTGTTGTTTAGTCACTAACTTGTCTCTGACTCTGTGACCCCGTGGACTACAGCATTCTGACCTTCCCTATCCTTTACTAACTCCTGGAGTTTGCTCAAACTCATGTCCATTGAGTTGGTGTTGTCATCCAACCATCTCATCCTCTTCTCCTCATTCCCTCAATCTTTCCCCAAATCACAGTCTTTTCCAATGAGTTCTTCACGTCAGGTGGCCAAAGTATTGGAGCTTCAGCTTTAGCATCAGTCCTTCCAATGACTAGTTAGGTTTGATTTCCTTTAGGATTGACTGGTTTGATCTCCTTGCTGTCCAAGGGACTCTAGGAGTCTTTTCTAGCACCATAATTTGAAAGCATACATTCTTCAATGCTCAAACTTCTTTATAGTCCACTCTCACATCCATACATGACTACTGGAAAAATCATAGGTTAGACTATACAGATCTTTGTCAGCAAAGTGATGTCTCAGCTTTTTGATACTCTTAGCTTTTCTCAGTACGGGCAATTGCCTTTTAATTTTGTGGCTGCAGTCACTGTCCACAGTGATTTTGGAGTGCAAGGAAATAAAATCTGTCACTGCTTCCACTTTTTCCCATTCTATTTGCTATGAAGTGATGGGACCGGGTGCCATGTTCCTAACTTTTTGAAAGTTGAGTTTTAATCTGGCTCTTTCACTCTCTTACACACTCATCAAGAAGCTCTTTAGTTCCTCTTTGTTTTCTGCCATTAGACTGTATCATCCACTTATCTGAGGTTGTTAATATTTCATTAATGAAGCTGTCTAATGTCTCTTCTACTTTTGTGGAAAGGTTTTTTTTCTGAGTTGGTAGGAGATTTTGTTTTTAATTTCCCAGCAATAATCTACATATTTTAAATTCTAAGAGGAAGATGATGGTTTCCTCTCACTTTGGCACCTAACCATGTTTACATAGAGATGTTGTTATTAAGTCCATGGGAACAATTAATCTACTTTGAAATTTAATGCATTGCCTTGTGTGATAAGGATTGTTAACAAAGTTATAAGATTTTTGGTAGAATAAAATTTTAGGAAACATATACACTTACTTTTAAAGAATCTTACCTGTTGTTCTTTATGTGTATCATCTGATAGCATCTCAAAGATAAGAAGGAAAGTGGCAATTTCTGCAGGTGTAGTAATTTTTTTTTTAATTAGCTAACATGTCATGCAAGTAGTGGAGTACCTCAGAAGTAACAATGAAAGTGAAGGTCATTATCTCAGATATCTAATTAAAGTGACCACACTTCTGAACTGGCCAGGCTTAATTAGTTAGAAAATGTATATTTTCAACCAGCTGGGTCAGTTTTAAAGACAAAATATCATTGCATTAGGCCCCTATGACCTATACAAATGCTTTTGAAAATATCTGGTAAGAGTAAAATTGGATAAATTCTGTGGATTTTATTATGGATGAGTGGCAGAATAATACATCTGGAATTTGTCACAATGGGGGTAAAAATGTGTAAGATCTGATTAAGCAGATAAATGATGTAATTTTATTCACTTTTTGCTTTATCATAGCAATACTTTACATTTTCTATGTATTTTCTACAATATGCATTCTCCTTGAGGGAAAATCCATTAACCCACTCCAGTATTCTTGCCTGGTAAATCCCATGTAGAGAAGAGCCTGGTGGGCTACAGTCCACGGGGTCTCCCAGAGTCGGACAGGAATGAGCAAGTAAAAAACAGCAGCAACACTCTTCTCCTAGTAGTGGAAAGTAGAAAGTCACCACTCTATGCTCAGCTTTTCAGTCTTGGGAGAGTCTTTATGACCCCATAAAGGCTCCTCTTTCTGTGGAATTTTCTAGGCAAGAATACAAGAGTGGGTTGCCATTACCTTCTCCTAGTAAAGTAGAAAATAGGGATGTAAATGAGAAATCAAGGAAAAGAAAGGAAGTAAGGAAATATAAAAACACACGTATTTAAAGGAATGTCGAGTTAGGGGATATAGGTTGTTAGTGTAGGGATATTGACGTGTGATTTATTCAATCATAGGAAACTTATATAGGGATAAATAGTGACCACCAGAGAATTTTTTAAAAATTGCACACGATTTTTTTCTTAGCTTTGGTTAAAGAAGAAAAGGGAATAAAAATTATTTTGGTCTCTCATGTTAATTGAATATAACAAAAAGCAGATATGGCAGAGAATTCAAGTCATTCTTCTCTCAGGAGTGCAGAAAAATCACATTCCCAAGCTTCCCTTGACGTCTGTTTGGAAGTCATGCAACTAGGTTCTGGGAAACTAAAGATGCACCACTTCTGGTTCCTCTTCCCTTTCCATGGTTCCTTGGAAAGACTGTGTTTGATGGCACAGCTATAAGAAGGAGGAGTCACAGAATCATCATTAAAGAGATAGTATCTGTGGAAACAATGTGATCAATAAATAAAACTTTATTTTATTTTTTTATTTATCAAATAAAACTGGGACTCAGAAACTTATTATCATAAGGAAGTCTAGTCTACTGTGATTCAATGCCATTCTCCCAAATCATCCCACCCTCTCCCTCTCCCACAGAGTCCAAAAGACTGTTCTATACATCAGTGTCTCTTTTGCTGTCTCGTATACTGGGTTATTAAATGTATTCTTTTTAATGGCTGAGTAATACTCCATTGTATATATGTACCACAGCTTTCTTATCCATTCATCTGCTGATGGACATTCTTTTAAGATAGGAAAGGATCATCATAAACCACTCAAGGAATAGATGGTCTCCATTCACCAGTTCAAATATGGCCAAGGAGAGGAATGAACAAGGAGTTCTCAGAGGTCAGAGCCAGAGTTCAAAAAGAACTGTGGATGAAGGGCTCCTTCCAGGGAACAGAATCAGTGTTTAATCAACGTAATTTCTTCATCCATGCAGTGTGTATGCCTGTTGTTCAAGTTCATAGTCATGTACAATTCTTTGTGACCCTATGGACTGTTGCCAGCCAGGCCCTCTGTCCATGAGATCCTCCACGTGGGAATACTAAAGTGGGTTGCCCCACCTGCCTCCAGGGGATCTTCCCAACCCAGGAAATGAACCTGTGTTCCTTCTGTCTCCTGCATTGGCCGGCAGATTCTTTAACATTAGCACCACCTGGAAAGCCAGATGAGCCTGGGAGCCTTAGTACAATCTCTTCCCAGGGGGATTTATATCATTGCTTGCTAGTGGATACTATATGCCTCCCATTCTTTGCCTTTTTTAAAGGGAATGATTATTGCATGTACCCAGTGCCTGCTCCATCACTGCCTTCTGGGTGTTTGTCCTGGAAAGGGAAGATAATTTGCATTTACAGTTGTAGGTCTGTAGACTTTAAGGGAGTCACATCTGCATCTGATGGCACCTAGAAATGTGGACTCTAAGCAGTAATCACTGACCAGACGGAACTTTATATCACTTTCTCAGGAAACACTGAATGTGCTGCATATGTGAAATTAGGATAAAATTATCTCATAACAAAAATGCAGTGTCAAAGATAATAAGATATATTCATATCACTATCTTCATGGACACACAAAAATCTTTCAAATCTTTCTTGCAGTTAGGTCAGAGATCATATGATTGAATTTTAGCTAGTAGTATACAGGCATAAATAATAAAAAACACTTTCAGATTAGGCCAATTGTACAACATCCCCCTTCCTCATTTTCCCTTCAGCAGAGAGTTCAGGTCTGAGTGTTCCAGATCTACATCTGCACAATGGAATGGCCTGTTTCCCAAGTCACCAGAGGAAGGACCAGACTGCAGCAGGCTATGATATAATAGGAAGCAAAGACATACTGTGCTAATCCACTGATATTTTGCAACCTATTTGCCATAATAAGAAAGCTACTCTATCCTCTCTAATGAAATTATATAACATACTGATAAATACCAAATAAACACAAAGATATCAAGTCCTAATGCAATGACTGAAATAAAAGAAAAATGTCCACCAAGTTTCATATAATTGTCTTCTGCTGTCACTAAAACCAAAATCTGCCCTTTGTTTTTCCCTGTCTGTTTTCTGTGATGATTGAATAGAGAGGAGCAGTTTCTGGTTACATGTTGGCAATGGGAGGATATAAATATCAGATTTATATCTAGCATTGGTGAAGGCTCAGGAGTGTATCCTGAATTGAAGGATTATCCAGTGTCCTTTTATAGAAAAGAATAAATCTTTGCACAGTACTTTCAATTCAATAACTGAAAAAGTGTAGAGAGTAAATCCAACAATTGAAACTAACAGTAGTCCAGCTGAGCCCTACTTTTCAAGACCATTGAAACACAGAAAACTAGACACCAATGGCTCTCCTAAAAAATGAGGAACTGATGGTAAGGGACATAGTGGACCAACATGAGTGGGGTGCAAAATGAGAAGGACACAAAGGAAATGTAGAACTCATGGCCAAAGAAGAAAAAACAGGAAATATATATCAAAGTAGTAACCCAAGGGAAAAGAAAGCCAGAGTAAAATAAGACAATAGCAATAATGCCAAATATATAGCTCAAAGAAATAATTTTAGTGATATACATTCATTTATATAGAGAAAAATATATTTAGCTATCCCACATATATATGCAGAATGAAGTGAATGAATGGAAAGAAAAAGGCCAAAAAAATGTGAGTATAAGAAATGAGAGAGATCATTAATTTTATATAACATTAATTTAAGAGGAAAAATTCAATGATAAAAATGTAAATTTTCAAATGATGTATAAAAGATTCTATACTGCAGATGTAAGTGACAAGAATGTTTATACACTAAATAACTTTAATAATAGAAAAATACATAAGGCAAATTAAAATGTGCAAATAAGAGACTAAAGACACAAAGGTAAGACTCAGTAAATTATCTATATCTATATCTGAACACTAAAATAAAATATGGAAGAAGGAAAATATATATGCATACATATATATGTGTGTATATATGTTTCTAACCAAATATAAATATTTTAAATTGTGTCATAATTGATATATATTTTTCCACTAGTATATATAATTTTTAAAATTTTGGAATAAAGTTAAAGGAAAAAAAAAGACTTATACCACTGTGTGTTCTGTGTGCCAAGTCACTTCAGTCATGTCTGACTGTTTGCAAACACAGGGACTGTAGCCTGCTAGGCTCCTCAATCCACTGGGGTTCCCCAGGCATAAGTTCCCATGCCCTTCTCCAGAGGATCATCCCAACCCAGGGACTGAATCTGAGTCTTCTGTGGCTTCTGTATTGCAGTGGAGTTTTTACCATTGAGCTGCTGGGGACGCCCCTTATAGCTCTATAAGCACTTATAAAAATATAAAATAATGTAATAATACAATATATATTATGTGCTCACATATATAATACATATCACACACATATCTGTATATAACATATACAGATGTGTATGTATACTCCCATAAGTCACGTAATTAGTAGAAATTTTTCCAATATTCTGCTGTCATGCCACATATACACCCATATTCTGATTAAGTCACGTGAAACTAAACAATTTTTAGCATTTTATTTTTTCACACAAATTTTGCCTCTAAAATTCTTTCAGTGACTAATTTGTCTCATGAAATTGTTATTTTATGCTTTCATTTAATGAAATACTGTTCACACTCAATTTTCTCAGTTTTATTCTATTTGGAATATTTTATTTCATTAACAGTGTTAAATGGCAGGTTTTTTCCTATGTATACATTTTCTCACAGTTATTTTAAGATATCATTTTATTAATTTCTGGTTTCCATTTTTTCCTCTTAAAATATTGTTGTTTAGTCTCATGATTCCTCCTTTTTAGATGCTCATTTGCTTCTCTGTAGCTAATATTAAATGGTAATTTCTAGTGTTTTGCAATTTCTTTATGAGCTTTAGATTTGTCTTCCACTTGGACTATATTGTAATCCTTTAATATATGGATTTATGTCTTCATTCAACTTTGGAAATTTCTCACAATTTTTCAAATTTTTCTTCTCCTTCATTATTTTATGGACTCTACCTAGTTAGGCAGATTAGGGCTTTCTATCATCCTTGGATCTTAAGTCTCTTACATATTTTCTGGGTGACTCTGCTGATCTCTAGCTGAATCAATAGCTTGAGTTTTAGATTTCTTACTCAATGCTGATGGAAATATTTATACAGTGTGTTGAAATAATGTCTAAGATGTCCCATGCAGAAAAAATAAAGGAAATCTCTCTTCTGCTCATGATTGAATTCTGCTGTACGGTGTTTATATCCCTGGCAACTTTGGTCTCATCCATGTTAACCCTGAAAGAAATCAGGAGTTTCAGTGGTTTGCAGTAGGACAGAATGAGCGCATATGGAAAAAGCCATGCAAAGAAATATAAAAATGTAGAGACAGTTCGGTACACATAATTATGAATAGAGTTACTCTAAATAAATGAAGTTTCAGAAGTAGGCAGAATAAAATTTTACCATATAGTTTCTACAGGGAACAAGACAAAAATGAAATAATTCTGGGATAACAGGTAAAATGATAATACACAGTTAGAATAGGCAATTTCAATCCAATGAAATCATACCATAAATTACTAAGAACATAATAAGTAGTTTGGCAATTCCAGA
>NW_011495086.1:3710399-3718771 GCF_000754665.1 Bison bison bison
TCCAGAATTTACTGTAATAATAATTTCAAAGAATGATATAATTGTCTTGAAACTCTGTGTGCCAAAAAAAGTGCATTATACATAGAAAGAATTGTTGAAAATTGTGAAAACAAATTTTTATATACAAAATAAAGGTTGACTCATTTGCCTTGATAAATTAAGCAGACAAAAATAAGTATGGATATAAAATAGAGTGCCATACTGGCGAAACACATCATACTTGTGATCATTCCCTGATGATATGTATATACATTGGCAGGTTTCCTTTGTCATTTATATTAATTTTTGAATCACCACATTTTACGTATTATATTTTTACTGATGACTATTTAGGATAGTGATAAAATAACTAACATAGTTTCCATTTTTCAAAAAAATATTTAATAATTCTTGATTCCCTCTTATCTATGTGATCACTATCATATGAAAAGTTCATGAATATGATTATCTATCATATAATTATATTACTACTGCATGAATTGGTTTTCTACTCCTTATGTTTATATTCTTGCAATAAATCTCATTTAGTAATGATGAATTATTCTTTTAATTCACAGTTTGACATTTTTGCATTTTTAAAAAATGGATTTTGAAACTATTTCTGTTCAAAAGGAAAATTAAGGACCCTGAATTTTTCTTCTGATTTCCCTCTCTCCCTGTGATTTCAATTTTATGCTATGGATATAAAATGTTTTCAAATAGGTTTTTTGTTTTTCTTTTTTCCTTTTTGTCTTGGATGTCCCACACCATTCAAGTGTGGGAATTACTTAATCCTGAATTTCTTTGTTTCATCCTCGTGATGCTAATGCAATATTTGCTTAATGCAATGCTCACATTATCTTGCTTTCTACAGTTACTGTCCTAAAAATTAATATGGGCTCCAGGTGGGCATATTTGGATAGTTTGATCTTGGATTCTTCTGTGTCCATACCTCTCATACCACTTTCAGTTTCCCTTCGATCTTTTCTGATTCTAACACATCAGAAACTTCTCTAAACTTCAGATAGGAATGGGTCAGCTTCTATATTTTGCATCAAGCATGTCTAGGCCCTGTCAACCTGTCATGTCAAGGCCTGTCTTTGGTTTAGTTCCTGTATTCATGATTATACCAGTGGTTTTTGCAGGTATCAGTTTTGATTTCAGATAGAAAGGTAAAATCTTCAAAGCATTCATTTGCAAAAATTGGAATAGCAACAGATAACCTTTAAATGAAATTAGAAATCACCCATGAGCAGGAGCCACAAACTATGAAGAAACACTCATTCAGTTCAGTTCAGTCGCTCAATTGTGTCCGACTCTGCAACCCCATGACCATAGCATGTCAGGCCTCCCTGTCCATCACCAACTCCTGGAGTTTACCCAAACACATGTCCATTGAATTGGTAATGCCATCCAGCCATATCATCCTCTGTCGTCCCTTCTCCTCTTGCCCTCAATTTTTCCCAACATCAGGGTCTTTTCCAATGAGTCAGCTCTTCACATCAGGTGGCCAAAGTATTGGAGTTTCAGCTTCAACATCAGTCCTGCCAATGAACACCCAGGACTGATCTCCTTTAGGATGGACTGGTTGGATCTCCTTGCAGTCCAAGGGACTCTCGAGAGTCTTTTCCAACACCACAGTTAAAAATTATCAATTCTTCAGTGCTCAGCTTTCTTTATAGTCCGACTCTCACATACATACATGACCACTGGAAAAACCATAGCATCGACTAGACAGACCTTTGTTGACAAACTAATGTCTCTGTTTTTTAATATGCTGTCTAGGTTGGTCATAACTTTCCTTCCAAGGAGTAAGCAACTTTTAATTTCATGGCTGCAATTACCATCTGCAGTGACTTTGAAGCCCCAAAACCAAAAGTCAGCCACTGTTTCTACTGTTTCCCCATCTATTTTCCACGAAGTAGTGGGATCAGATGCCATGATCTTAGTTCCTTGAATGTTGAAAATAAGTCAAATTTTCCACTCTCCTCTTGCCACGTTCAATAAGAGGTTCTTTAGTTCTTCACTTTCTGCCATGGAGGTTGTGTTATCTGCATATCTGAAATTATTGATACTTCTCCTGGCAATCTTGATTCCAGCTTATGTTTCCTCCAGCCCAGCCTTTCTCATGATGTACACTGCATACAAGTAAAATAAGCAGGGTGACAATATACAGCCTTGACATACTCCTTTTCCTATTTGGAAGAAGTCTGTTGTTCCATGTCCAGTTCTAACTGTTATTTCCTGACCTGTGTACAGTCTTCTCAAGAGGCAGGTCAGGTGGTCTGGTATGCCCATCTTTTTCAGAATTTTCCATAGTTTATTGTGATCCACATAGTCAAAGGATTTGGCATAGTCAATAAAGCAGAAATAGATATTTTTCTGGAACTCTCTTACTTTTTTGGTGATCCAGCAGATGTTGGCAATTTTATCTCTGGTTCCTCTGCTTTTCTAAAGCCAGCTTGAACATCTGGGGCTCGTGACATAGGAGCAGCTGAGAGGAGCTACCCCATATCCAAGGTCAGGAGCAGTGGCTACACTTTGCTGGAGCAGTAGTGAAGAGATACCTCATGTCCAAGAGAAACCCAAGTAATATGGTAGGCACTGAGAGAGGGCATCAGAGGGCAGACAGACTGAAACCACAGTCACAGACAACTAGCCAATCTGATCACATGGACCACAGCCTTGTCTAACTCAATGAAACTAAGCCATGCCATGTGGGGCCACCCAAGATGGAAGGGTCATGGTAGAGAGGTCTGACAGAATGTGGCCCACTTGAGAAGGGAATGGCAAACCACTTCAATATTCTTGACTTGAGAACCCCATGAACAGTATGAAAAGCCAAAAAGATAGGACACTGAAAGATGAACTCCCCAGGTCGATAGGTGCTTAATATGCTACTGGAGATCAGTGAAGAAATAACTCCAGAAAGAATGAAGGGATGGAGTAAAGCAAAAACAATACCCAGTTGTGGATGTGACTGGTGATTGAAGCAAGGTCTGATGCTGTAAAGAGCAATATTGCATAGGAACCTGGGATGTTATGTCCATGAATCAAGACAAATTGGAAGTGGTCAAACAGGAGATGGCAAGAGTGAACATTCTAGGAATCAATGAACTAAGATGGACTGGAATGGGTGAATTTAACTCAGATACTGTGGGCAGGAATCCCTTAGAAGAAATGGAGTATCCATCATAGTCAACAAACACTCACTAGTGTAATAAATATTGTATCGAGCAATGCATTAATCCAGGTTGCTACAAATTTTTGTAACGCAGAGCTCTTGAAAATAGAATAATCCTTCATGAAGGGTAAAGTCAAGAAATCTTCCTTAATATGGCTGGATGTGTGTCCACTGAAGAATTTTGTGAAGGGTGGCAGTATAGATGAAACAACATTTTTTTTTTTTTCTCAAAAATAGAAGACAAGATACAGAGATTATGGCCTCTTCTCCTGCCACTAGCTTGTTTAATTAGCTGAACCAATGGTACTGTGCAATAAATCCACAAAAACATTCTAAAATATACATTTTCAGTAAAAGAGAAGGCTTTTTACTCAAAACATTGCCTAGAGTATATAGACTGGTTTAGTTATAGAGGTGGTGTGTTGATCAAGTTTTCATCCATAACCTAATCCCCAGAGTGATCACTAGAAAATGGTCAACATAGATCTTAAGTAAATTCATTGTATTAAAATATAATAGTAAATAAGAAAAGTTAATAACATAGATGCATATGTGCATGTCCAACTCTTTGCAACCCTATGGACTGTAGCCCTCCAGCCTCCTCTGTCCATGGAATTTTCCTTGGAAGAATACTATACCATTTCCTTCTCCATCAGATATTCCTGACCCAGGGATCAAACCTGTATCTCCTGTGTCCCCTGCACTGACTGGCAAATTCTTTACCACTGTGTCTTCTGGGAAGCCCCAATAACATCTCATGGTTAATATGAAAATTGACACACTGTCTGCAAGCGATCAAAGAAATAATGTTTGAGCTTATTAGCCACAGGATAAAACATGATCTTTAAATGGCATTCAAATTTTGAAGTTGCAACTGGAGGAAAGAAATAGAAGAGAAATTGCAGGGATGAAAACTCCAGAGAAAAGCAGCGTATTGTCATAGGGAAGGAGAAAAAAATATGAGTAACATAAAATATTAGGAAGATGAACTTCATTGAGACATATTAAAGAAAAAGTCACTAAGAAGACAAAATAATGAATCTCAAATATACAAAATATGTGACGTGGATGAAGAGATTAAAATCAAGGTCTGAAGAACCAGTAGTGTAGAATAAGTTCTTAACTATCTTCCTTAGACTTACAGAATATGTGAAGTATTCAATTAATGGCTGTCCTTATGATGTAAGATTTTAAAGAGATTTTCCCAAGGCATTAAGAAATATTATACTTGATATCCTATAAAATGGAGCTTTTAATATACCTGATTTCAGATGTTAAGCTCTCTTTATCTCTCTTATTCAGGCTAACTTACTCTTTGCTTCAATTAGCCTAATGACACTTGAATTTCAGGCTCCTTATTCAGAATAGGTAGCATATATTTCATGAATTTGCTCTAGGTATTATTGTTACAATTGGGTGAATCAAGCAGAACATAAATATTTTAGGGATAGTTTTGTAAATCCACTGAGTAGATGGGTTTATCATCTCTTTAACTCAATTATACAACTATCAGTGTCATATCTTACACCTAAGTCATGGAAAATTTGAATTTCCCATCTCTTCAGTTACCTGTGGCTACTAAGGTATGTCTTATGAATCTGAAACTTTGTTTTCCTCGATTATATTCCAGATAATTTTCAAGACATGTTTTAATCTAAATTTATCATTAAAGTTACAGAAGAAAAAATAATAAAATTAATTATTTATATCAACTCCATTTCTTCCTCTATCATGGCCAGTGGCAAGGTAATATAAACATCATTCATATTCATTGTGTTTGTTAATATTCTGGCTCCATTTTTATATGATTTCTATAAATCCACAGCTTTTCTCTTCTTTTTCTTCCTTACCTGAATATATTCTGAATATATATTTTGCATAACTATACATATTGTGAAGTACTAAGTGCATAAATACAAAATTAAAACAGATTCATTATACTAATTCATGTTTATGATTTGAGTATGGCTAGGTGGTAGAGGAAGGACATATTTATAAATAGGATATAATTTCTGTTACATGAACTCACAATGTATTGTCAAAGAGAAAGTGATAATAAACTTGCACTACAAATTATGTTATTGTCAAAATGTCCACTGTGGAGGAAGCAGTCCTAAGATAGCAGAGGAGACCACTTTCTCCCCAACAAATTCATCAAAAGAACATTTAAACGCTGAGTAAATTCCACAAAACAACTTCTGAATGCCAGCAGAGGACATCTGGCACCCAGAAAAGCAGCCCATTATCTTTGAAAGGAGGCAGAAAAAAATATATAAAAGACAGAAAGAGAAACAAAAGAGGTAGGGACGGAGTTCTGTCCCTGGAAGGGAGTCTTAAAAAGAGGGAAGTTTCCAAACACCAGGAAACAGTCACTGCCGAATCTGTGGTGAGCCTTGGAACGACAGAGGGAAACATAACTGTGAGGAAAAATAAATAAATAACTAAAACTCACAGATTACGTGCCCAGTGGTAGCTCCCCCAGCAGACAAGCAACACAGACGCCTGCACCCGCTACTAGCAAGCAGGGGCTGGGCAGGGAGGCGTAGGCTGCATTGCTTAGAGTAAGGACTGGGCCTGAATGCCCCGAGGGCAATCTGAGGGAACTAACTTGAGATAACAAACTGGACCATGGGATAGCTACCATGCGAAAAGCCCTAACCTAAGACACAGCCAGGCCCACTCGTAGAACAAAGTATAGAACAGAGCAGGCTGGCTGCAGACCATCCCCCTCCGGTGACATGCAGCCAGAGCTGGAAGGGGGCAATCATGGCCCCAGAGAGGCGTTATCTACCAAACTACAAGCAGGCTTCGTTGCTAGCTAAGACTTCTTGGGGTTCTGGAGAGTCAACATCCGCCTGAGAAGGTGCACTGGTTGTACACCCAGAAAACCAAGTGGCAGGGACTGGGGAGGCTATAAGTTGCAGTGACCCCACTCGCCAAACACCTGATCACCTGAGCTGCTCGGACCTGGGAAGGGCACAAAACGCAGGCCCAATAGAGTCTGCTCCTCTGAGGACCACCTGAGTGCCTGAACCTGAGTGGCTTAACCTGAGAGGTACAGGCAGCCCAGGGCTGGTCTCTGATGGTTCCCAGTGGAGCAACCTAGAGCCTGAGCAGTGTGGGCAGGGAGAGCACATGTGCCGTGAGTGCGATCAGCCCCAGTGTGGTTAAGGCACTGCGAGCAAATGCCAGTGTTATTTGTTTGCAGCATCCGTCCCTCCCCACAGACTGACTGAACAAGTGAGCCTAAAAAAGTGTCCACCACCGACCCCTTGTGTCAAGGCAGAAATTAGACACGGAAGAGACCAGAAAACAGAAGAAGTTAAAACAGAGGAAACTGCCTTGGAAGTGAACAGGTGCAATAGATTAAAACCCTGTAGTCAGTACCGACTACATAGGAAGGGGCCTATAGATCTTGAGAAATATAAGCCGGACCAAGGAACTATCTGGAAATGAACTGACCACACACTGCCCACAACAACACCAGAGAAAGTCCTAGATATATTTTTACTATTTTCACTATCATTCTTTTTAATTTTTTTTTAAATTTTTAAGTCCTCTATTATTCCTTTAATTTTCATTTTTATAACCTATTATTACTTTGCAAAAAAAAGACCTTATTTTTTAAAGCAAACTTCATATATATATATATATATATAATAATTTTTGTGACTTTGTATTTTTTTCCTTTTCTTTAATATTGTATTTTTGAAAATACAACCTCTACTCTAGATTTTTAGTCTTTGCTTTTTGGTATTTGTTATCAATTTTGTACCTTTAAGAATCCAATCTTCAGTACCTATTTTTACTTGGGAGCAAGATTACTGGCTTTACTGCTCTCTCCCACTTTGGACTCTCCTTTTTCTCCATCAAGTTGCCTCTATCTCCTCCCTCCCCCTTCTCTTCTCTACCCAACTCTGTGAATCTCTTTGTGTGTTCCAAATGGTGGAGAACACTTAGGGAACTGATTACTGGCTGGATCTGTCTCTCTCCTTTTGACTCCCCCCTTTATCCTCCTGGCCACCTCTGTCTCCTTCCTCCCTCTTCTCTTCTGTGTATAACTCCATGAACATCTCTGAGCAGTCCAGACTGTGGAGCGCACATAAGGAAGTAATTACTGGCTAGCTTGCTCTCTCCTCTTTTGATTCCACATCATCTCATTCGGGTCACCTCTCTCTCCCTCCTCCATCTTCTCTTCTCCATGTACCTCTGTGAACCTCTCTGGGTGTCCCTCACTGTGGAGAAACTTTTCATCTTTAACCTAAATGTTTTATCAATGGTGCTGATGGAGAAGTCTTGAGGCTACTGTGAAAATAAGACTGAAAACCAGAAGCAGGAGGCTTGAGTCCAAATCCTGAGAACACCAGAGAATTCCTGACTCCAGGGAACAGTAATCAACAGGAGCTCATCAAAAGCTTCCATACCTCCACTGAAACCAAGCACCACCCAAGAGCCAACAAGTTCCAGAGCAAGACATACCATGCAAATCCTCCAGAAACAAAGGAACACAGCCCTGAACTTCAATATAAACGTTGCCCAAAGTCACTCCAAACCCATTGACATCTCATAACTCATTACTGGACATTTCATTGCACTTCAGAGAGAAGAAATCCAGCTCCACCCACCAGAACACTGACACAAGCTTCCCTAACCAGGAAACCTTGACAAGCTACCCATACAACCTCACCCACAGCAAGGAAACTCCACAATAAATAGAACTCCGCAAACTGCCAGAATACAGAAAGGCCACCCCAAACACAGCAATATAAACAAGATGAAGAGACAGAGGAATACCCAGCAGGTAAAGGAACAGGATAAATGCCAGGAAACCAAACAAAAGAGGAAGAGATAAGGAATCTACCTGATAAAGAATTACAAATAATGATAGTGAAAATGATCCAAAATCTTGAAAACAAAATGGAATCACAGATAAATAGCCTGGAGACAGAATTGAGAAGATGCAAGAAAGGTTTAACAAGGACCTAGAAGAAATAAAAAAGAGTCAATATATAATGAATAATCCAATAAATGAGATCAAAAACACTCTGGACGGAATAAATAGTAGAATAATGGAGGCAGAAGATAGGATTAGTGAAGGAGAAGATAGAATGGTAGAAATAAATGAATCAGAGAGGAAAAAAGAAAAATGAATTAAAAGAAATGAGGACAATCTCAGAGACCTCTGGGACAATGTTAAACACCCCAATAT
>NW_011495086.1:3718871-3768201 GCF_000754665.1 Bison bison bison
AAATAAATGAATCAGAGAGGAAAAAAGAAAAATGAATTAAAAGAAATGAGGACAATCTCAGAGACCTCTGGGACAATGTTAAACACCCCAATATTCGAATCTTAGGAGTCGCAGAAGAAGAAGACAAAAAGAAAGACCATGAGAAAATACTTGAGGAGATAATAGTGGAAAACTTCCCTACAATGGGGAAGGAAATAATCACCCAATCCAAGAAACCCAGAGAGTTCCAAACAGGAAAAACTCAAGGTGAAACACCCCAAGACACATATTAATCAAATTAACAAAGATCAAACACAAAGAACAAATATTAAAAACAGCAAGAGAAAAACAACAAATAACACACAAGGGGATTCCATAAGGATAACAGCTGATCTTTCAATAGAAACTCTTCAGGCCAGGAGGGAATGGCAGGACATACTTAAAGTGATGAAAGAAAATAACCTACAGCCCACATTACTATACCCAGCAAGGATCTCATTCAAATACGAAGGAGAAAACAAAAGATTTACAGACAAGCAAAAGCTGAGAGAATTCAGCACCACCCAACCAGCTCTCCAACAAATGCTAAAGAGTCTTCTCTAGACAGGAAACACAAAAAGGGTGTATAAACTCGAACCAAAACAATAAACTAAATGGCAACGGGATCACAGTTATCAATAATTACCTTAAACATAAATGGGTTGAATGCCCCAACCAAAAGACAAACACTGGCTGAATAAATACAAAAACAAGACCCCTATATATGTTTTCTACAAGAGACCGACCTCAAAACAAGGGACACACACAAACTGAAAGTGAAGGGCTGGAAAAAGATATTCCACACAAATAGAGACCAAAAGAAAGCAGGAGTAGCAATACTCATATTAGATAAAATAGACTTTAAAACAAAGGCTGTGAAAAGAGACAAAGGACACTACATAATGATTAAAGGATCAATCCAAGAAGAAGATAAAACAATTATAAATATACACGTACCCAACATAGGAGCACTGCAATATGTAAGACAAATGCTAACAAGTATGAAAGGAGAAATTAACAATAACACAATAATAGTGGGAGACTTTAATACCCCACTCACACCTATGGATAGATCAACTAAACAGAAAATTAACAAGGAAACACAAACTTTAAATGATACAATAGACCAGTTATACCTAATTGATATCTATAGAACATTTCACCCCAAAACAATGAATTTCACCTTTTTCTCAAGCACACACAGAACCTTCTCCAGGATAGATCACATCCAGGGACATAAATCAAGACTTGGTAAATACAAAAAAATTGAAATCATTCCAAGCATCTTTTCTGACCACAATGCAGTAAGATTAGATCTCAATTACAGAAGAAAAACTATTAAAAATTCCAACATATGGAGGCTGAACAACACGCTGCTGAATAACCAACAAATCACAGAAGAAATCAAAAAAGAAATCAAGTATGCATAGAAATGAATGAAAATGAAAACACAACAACCCAAAACCTGTGGGACACTGTAAAAGCAGTCCTAAGGGGAAGGTTCATAGCAATACAGGCATACCTCAAGAAACAAGAAAAAAGTTAAATAAATAACCTAACTCTACACCTAGAGTAACTAGAAAAAGAAGAAATGAAGAACCCCAGGGTTAATAGAAGGAAAGAAATCTTAAAAATTAGGGCAGAAATAAATGCAAAAGAAACAAAAGAGTTTATAGCAAAAATCAACAAAGCCAAAAGCTGCTTCTTTGAGAGGATAAATAAAATTGACAAACCATTAGCCAGACTCATCAAGAAACAAGGGGAGAAAAATCAAATCAATAAAATTAGAAATGAAAATGGAGAGATCACAACAGACAACACAGAAATACAAAGGATCATAAGAGACTACTATCAACAATTATATGCCAATAAAATGGACAACAATAAAGTGGAAGAAATAGACAAATTCTTAGAAAAGTACAACTTTCAAAACTGGACCAGGAAGAAATAGAAAATCGTAACAGATCCATCACAAGCACAGAAATGGAAACTATAATCAGAAATCTTCCAGCAAACAAAAGCCCAGGTCCAGATGGCTTCACAGCTGAATTCTACCAAAAATTTTGGGAAGAGCTAACACCTATCCTACTCAAACTCTTCCAGGAAATTGCAGAGGAAGGTCAATTTCCAAACTCATTCTATGAGGCCACCATCACCTTAATACCAAAACCTGACAAAGATGCCACCAAAAAAGAAAACTACAGGCCAATATCACTGATGAACATAGATGCAAAAATTCTTAACAAAATTCTAGCAATCAGAATACAACAACACATTAAAAAGATCATACACCATGACCAAGTGGGCTTTATCCCAGGGATGCAAGGATTCTTCAATATCTGCAAATCAATCAATGTAATGCTGTGCTGCGATTCATGGGGTCGCAAAGAGTCGGACACGACTGCGCCACTGAACTGAACACACCACATTAACAAATTGAAAAATAAAAGCCATATGATTATCTCAATAGATGCAGAGAAAGCCTTTGACAAAATTCAACATCTATTTATGATAAAAACTGTCCAGAAAGTGGGACTAGAAGGAACATACCTCAACATAATAAAAGCTATATATGACAAACCCACAGCAAACATTATACTCAAAGGTGAAAAATTGAAAGCATTTCCCCTAAAGTCAGGAACAAGACAAGGGTGCCCACTCTCACCACTACTATTCAACAGTTTTGGAAGTTTTGGCCACAGCAATCAGAGCAGAAAAAAAATAAAAGGAATCCAGATTCGAAAAGAAGAAGTAAAACTCTTACTGTTTGCAGATGACAATATCCTCTACATAGAAAACCCTAAAGACTCCACCAGAAAATTACTAGAGCAAATCAATTAATATAGTAAGGTTGCAGGATATAAAACCAATACACAGAAATCCCTTGCATTCCTATACACTAATAATGAGAAAATAGAAGGAAAAATTAAGGAAACATTTCTGTTTACCATTGCAACCAAAAATATAAAATACTTAGGAATATATCTACCTAAAGAAACTAAAGACCTATATATAGAAAACTCTAAAACATTGGTGAAAGAAATCAAAGAGGACACTAATAGATGGAGAAATATACCATGTTCATGGATTGGAAGAATCAAAATAGTGAAAGTGAGTATACTACCCAAAGCAATCTGTAGATTCAATGCAATCCCTCTCAAGCTACCAACGGTATTTTTCACAGAGCTAGAACAAATAATTTCACAATTTGTATTGAAATACAAAAAACATCGAATATCCAAAGCAATCTTGAGAAAGAAGAATGGAATTGGAGGAATCAACCTATCTGACTTCAGGCTCTACTACAAAGCCACAGTCATCAAGACAGTATGGTACTGTCAAAAAGACAGAAATATAGATCAATGGAACAAAATAGAAAGCCCAGAGATAAATCCACGCACATATGGACAACTTATCTTTGACAAAGGAGACAAGAATATACAATGGATTAAAGACAATCTCTTTAACAAGTGGTGCTTGGAAAACTGGTCAAAGACTTGTAAAAGAATGAAACTAGAACACTTTCTAACACCATGCACAGAAATAAACTCAAAATGGATTAAAGATCTAAACATAAGACCAGAAACTATAAAACTCCTAGAGGAGAACATAGGCAAAACACTATCTGACATAAATCACAGGAGGATCCTGTATGACCCACCTCCCAGAATATTGAAATAAAAGCAAAAGTAAACAAATGGGATCTAATTAAACTTAAAAAGCTTCTGCACAACAAAGGAAGCTCTAAGCAGGGTGAAAAGACAGCCTTCATAATGGGAGAAAATAATAGCAAATGAAGCAACTGACAAAGAACTAATCTCAAAAATATACAAGCAACTCCTGCAGCTCAATTGCAGAAAAATAAATGACCAAATCAAAAAATGGGCCAAAGAACTAAACAGACATTCCTCCAAAGACGACATACAGATGGCTAACAAACACATGAAAATATGCTCAACATCACTCATTATCAGAGAAATGAAAATCAAAACCACAATGAAGTATCATTTCACACCAGTCAGAATGGCTGCTATCCAAAAGTCTACAAGCAATAAATGCTGGAGACAGTGTGGAGAAAAGGGAACCCCCTTACACTGTTGGTGGGAATGCAAACTAGTACAGCCACTATGGAGAACAGTGTGGAGATTCCTTTAAAAACTGGAAATAGAACTGCCTTATGCCCCAGCAATCCCACTACTGGACATACACACTGAGGAAACCAGAATTGAAAGAGACATGTGTACCCCAATGTTCATTGCAGCACTGTTTATAATAGCCAGGACATGGAAGCAACCTAGATGTCCATCAGCAGATGAATGGATAAGAAAGCTGTGGTACATATACACAATGGAGTGTTACTCAGCCATTAAAAAGAATACATTTGACTTAGTTCTGATGAAGTGGATGAAACTGGAGTCTATTATACACAGTGACGTAAGCCAGAAAGAAAAAAAATGAATACAGTATACTAACGCATCGGAAAAGGTGATGGCACCCCACTCCAGTACTCTTGCCTGGAAAATCCCAAGGAGGGAGGAGCCTGGTAAGGTGCAGTCCATGGGGTCCCGGAGAGTTGGACACGACTGAACGACTTCACTTTCACTTCTCACTTTCATGCACTGGAGAAAGAAATGGCAATCCACTCCAGTGTTCTTGCCTGGAGAAACCCAGGGATGGGGGAGCCTGGTGGGCTGCCATCTATGGGGTCACACAGAGTTGAACACGACTGAAGCAATTTAGCAGCAGCAGCAGCATACTAATGCATATATATGGCATTTAAAAGTTGGAAAAGATAACCCTGTATGCGAGATAGCAAAAGAGACACAGATATAAAGAACAGTCTTTGGAATCTGTGGGAGAGGGAGAGGGAGGGATTATTTGGGAGAATGGCATTGAAACATGTATAATATCATATATGAAACAAATCACCAGTCCAGGTTTGATGCATGATACAGGATGCTTGGGGCTGATGCACAGGGATGATCCAGAGGGATGGTATGGGGAAGGAGGTAGGAGAGGGGTTCAGGATGGGGAACACGTGTACACCCATGGTGGATTCATGTTGATGTATGGCAAAACCAATACAATATTGTAAAGTAATTCAGTTCAGTTCAGTTCAGTCTCTCAGTCATGTCCGACTCTTTGCGACCCCATGAATCGCAGCACTCCAGGCCTCACTGTCCATCACCAACTCCCAGGTTCACTCAGACTCACATCCATTGAGTCAGTGATGCCATCCAGCCATCTCATCCTCTGTCGTCCCCTTCTCCTCCTGCTCCCAATCCCTCCCAGCATCAGAGTCTTTTCCAGTGAGTCAACTCTTCGCATGAGGTGGCCAAAGTACTGGAGTTTCAACCTCAGTATCAGTCCTTCCAAAGAAATCAAAGGACTGATCTCCTTCAGAATGGACTGGTTGGATCTCCTTGCAGTCCAAGGGACTCCCAAGAGTCTTCTCCAACACCACAATTCAAAAGCATCAATTCTTAGGCACTCGGCTTTCTTCACAGTCCAACTCTCACATCCATACGTGACCACAGGAAAAACCATAGCCTTGACTAGACGAACCTTTGTTGGCAAAGTAATGTCTCCGCTTTTGAATATGCTATCTAGGTTGGTCATAACTTTCCTTCCAAGGAGTAAGTGTCTTTTAATTTCATGGCTGCAGTCACCATCTGTAATGATTTTGGAGCCCAGAAAAATAAAGTCTGACACTGTTTCCACTGTTTCTCCATCTATTTCCCATGAAGTGATGGGACCGGATTCCATGATCTTCGTTTTCTGAATGTTGAGCATTAAGCCAACTTTTTCAGTCTCCACTTTCACTTTCATCAAGAGGATTTTTAGTTCCTCTTCACTTTCTGCCATAAGGGTGGTTTCATCTGCATAACTGAGGTTGCTGATATTTCTCCCGCCAATCTTGATTCCAGCTTGTGCTTCTTCCATCCCAGCATTTCTCATGATGTGCTC
The DNA here is from genome assembly GCF_000754665.1 of Bison bison bison. Taxonomy (NCBI): domain Eukaryota; kingdom Metazoa; phylum Chordata; class Mammalia; order Artiodactyla; family Bovidae; genus Bison; species Bison bison. Next base: position 3,724,857 of record NW_011495086.1, read on the forward strand.
TGCATATAAGTTAAATAAGCAGGGTGACAGCCTTGATGTACAGCCTTGATGTACTCCTTTTCCTATTTGGAACCAGTCTGTTGTTCCATTTCTAGTTCTAACTGTTGCTTCTTGACCTGCATATACATTTCTCAAGAGGCATGTCAGGTGGTCTGGTATTCCCATCTCTTTCAGAATTTCCACAGTTTATCATGATCCACATAATCAAAGGCTTTGGCATAGTCAATAATGCAGAAATAGATGTGTTTTTTTAGAAATCTCTTGCTTTTTCGATGATCCAACAGATGTTGGCAATTTGATCTCTGGTTCCTCTGCCTTTTCTAAAACCAGCTTGAACATATGGAAGTTCACAGTTCACATATTGCTGAAGCCTGGCTTGGAAACTTTTGAACATTACTTTATTAGCGTGTGAGATGAGTGCAATTGTGTGGTCGTTTGAGCATTCTTTGGCATTGCCTTTCTTTGGGATTGGAATGAAAACTGATCTTTTCCAGTCCTGTGGCCACTGCTGAGTTCTCCACATTTGCTGGCATGTTGAGTGAAGCACTTTCACAGCATCATCTTTCAGGATTTGGAATAGCTCAGTTGGATTCTGTCACCTCCACTAGCTTTGTTCGTAGTGATGCTTTCTAAGCCAACTTGACTTCACATTCCAGGATGTCTGGCTCTAGGTCAGTGATCACACCATCGTGATTATCTGGGTCGTGAAGATCTTTTTTGTACAGTTCTCTGTGTATTCTTGCCATCTCTTCTTAATATCTTCTGCTTCTGTTAGGTCCATACCATTTCTGTTCTTTATTGAGTCCATCTTTGCATAAAATGTTCCCTTGGTATCTCTCATTTTCTTGAAGAGATCTCTAGTCTTTCCCATTCTGATGTATTCCTCTATTTCTTTGCACTGATTGCTGAAGAAGGCTTTCTTATCTCTTCTTGCTATTCTTTGGAACTCTGCATTCAGATGCTTATATCTCTCCTTTTCTCCTTTGCTTTTTGCTTCTCTTCTTTTCACAGCTATATGTAAGGTCTTCTCAGACAGCCATTTTGCTCTTTTGCATTTCTTTTCCATGGGGATGGTCTTGATCCCTGTCTCCAGTATAATGTCATGAACCTCCAACCATAGTTCATCAGGCACTCTATCTATCAGATCTGGTCCCTTAAATCTATTTCTCACTTCCACTGTATAATCATAAGGGATTTGATTTAGGTCATACCTGAATGGTCTAGTGGTTTTCCCCCCTTTCTTTAATTTCAGTTTGAATTTGGCAATAAAGTGTTTTTGATCTGAGCCACAGTCAGCTCCCAGTCTTGTTTTTATTGACTGTATAAAATTTCTCCGTTTTTGGCTGCAAAGAATATATTCAATCTACTTTTGGTGTTGACCATATGGTGATGTCCATATGTAGAGTGTTCTCTTGTGTTGTTGGAAGAGGGTGTTTGCTATGACCAGTGCATTTTCTTGGCAAAACTCTATTAGTCTTTGCCATGCTTCATTCCATATTCCAAAGCCAAATTTGCTTGTTACTCCAGGTATTTCTTGACTGCCTGCTTTTGCATTCCAGTCCCCTATAAAGAAAAAGACATCTTTCTTGGGTATTAGTTCTAAAAGGTCTTTTAGGTCTTCATAGAACCGTTCAAATTCAGCTTCTTCAGCGTTACTGGTTGGGGCATAAACTTGGATTATTGTGATATTGAATGGTATGCCTTGGAAATGAACAGAGATCATTCTGTCGTTTTTGAGATTGTATCCAAGTACTGCATTTCGGACTCTTTTTTTGACCATGATGGCTACTCCATTTCTTCTGAGGGATTCCTGCCCGCAGTAGTAGATACAATGGTCATCTCAGTTAAATTCACCCATTCCCATCCATTTTAGTTTGCTGATTCCTAGAATGTTGACGTTCTTTCTTGCCGTCTCTTGTTTGACCACTCCCAATTTGCCTTGATTCATGGACCTGACATTCCAGATTCCTATGCAATATTGCTCTTTACAGCATTGGACCTTGCTTCTACCACCAGTCACATCCACAACTGGAAAGTAATAGTAATTACTGTAAAGTAATTAGTCTCCAGTTAAAATAAATAAATTTATATTAAAAAGAAAATAAAATGTCCACTGCACATTATAATAATCTAGAGACTAAAATTAGCAATGAATAATTTTCAGAGATGATATCTTTGTGCCTGCTGGCGAAGATGAATAAGTCTTTTTCAAATAGATAATAAAAAATAATAAGTATCATATACAGAGTCATCACAAAATCAAGAATATTGATGTAGAAAAAAATAATTAAAATTTCAGTACAGCTGGAGGTTAGAGTCTCTGTTAGCAAATTGTGGGATGCTTCCAGTATCATGTAATGTTACCTATAGTATAAAGTTTGTTTTTTTATTCCAATATATATTTTTTAGAATCCACTTCACCTTTTAGAATCCACTTCACTTTTTAGAATCCACTTCACGCTGTTTAGAAGGAGCGTTACACAAAAGAGTTCTGTCCTTGATGACTTGATTTATGTATACCTTGTAAAATAACAATCACAATCAATGTTAACATATCCATCACCTCTCACATTTACCTTTTTCTTTTCTTTTTTTTTTTTGGTTTGATTTTCTTTTTTCATAGTGAGATCACTTTAAAAATCTGCCCACTTAGCAGTTCAATTATGCAAATCAACATCGTCAACTATTATATTATTGTACATTAGATCTCTGGAATTTATTCATTCTACATAACTGAAGCTTTCTTGATCAACGTTTTATTTGTACCCCCAAGCAGCCTCCAGCTACTACCACCCACTCTTTGCTTCTATGAGTTTGACTATTCTAGATTCAACACGTAAGTGAGGTATAGTATTTGTCTTCTGCATCTGGCTTCTTTCATTCAGGGCAATGTGAACAAAGTTTCATCTAATTTGTCGCAAATGGCAGGAAACACCCTGTTTGTCAACCAATGAATAGATGAAAAAATGCAGTATACATATACAATAAAATAGCATCTCAGTATTTTGAATATATACTCATGGTTACATCCTCACTAATGGAAGTGTCTGTAGCAGTTGTAAGCAGTATGGGTTCACACAAAAATTATTCAATTGCAGGTTAAATAAAACTCTTTCATTAATAAATACAATGCTGTCTAGAATAATTCAGATAGAAGTTCATTTGTGGCACTATGAATATGCTGTTAGTTTGATGTGCAATTATGATTTTTTCCAGTCACTCTATTATATTTCTAGGAGGGGATTCATAGAAAATAAAATTTTAAAAAAATAGCTGGAGTCAGGGTAAGGAAGATGAAATTAATTTTAACGTTGATAAAGGTGATAGAGTATGACAATAATGAGCTTCCTATGACTGCACCCCAAAATTGAACATAAATCACTCACTCATTCTTATCACTTTCAAGCCCTACTGCAAGCAATTTTCCCTGAGGAAGAAACTGTAATAGCTTTTAAATGGAGTAGCAGAAAGAACCTCTCTAGCAATCAACAAGATTTTGCAAAACAGACAAGGCAGAATTCCTACCTTTTCAGTTTATCCTTACAAACATCTAATAGAGCAGTGTTGCCATTCTGGTGAAAGGTACACTTGTCTTTATTTAGTGGTGCCCCCTACACATGAAAATATGAGTCCAGGAGAAAGGAAGATTTCTGACAACAAGGTTTAAAGAATTAACTGTATTTACATGTGTCTTTCAAATAAGTAGGTAATGCTGACAGTATATATTTTTTTCACTAAGATCATATATATATAAATATATATATATTTTTTCACTAAGATCATATATATATATATATCATTCATTGCCCCAAATAAATAATTATTCTGTAGCTAATACAGAAATTTTTGATGTAAGAAAATGCTACTCATTACGTATATATTTCCATCTTTATCAAAATACATTCTGCTATATGAGATGTATTTATATAACATAAACATTAATGAGTACATTCTTTGTAATACATGCATATGTAGGATGTATTATATATGTATGAGTCAGTGAAAGATGTTCAGTCATGTCCAGCTCTTTGCAACTCCATGGGCTGTAGCCTGCCAGGCTCCTCTGTCCATGGAATTCTCCAGGTGAGAGTAATGGAGGAGGTTGCCATTTCCTCCTCCAGGGGTTCTTTCCAACCCAGGAATTGAACCTGGGTCTCCTGAATTGTCGTCAGATTATTTTTACCATCTGAATCACCAGGGAAGCCTAACATTATATACATAAATGAATATAATTTCTAATAATTGTGTAGGTTTGATAATGAGTTTTCAATAGACTGGCAATTTCCTTTTTCTTTCTGAAGTAGGACATAAAGTCATCTGTAAGAAACAAACAATGAGGGTGGAACATAAATTTGGATACACTAAGTAACTTTTATTCTGATTATCTGTTATTTCTATAAACATAAAGTCCACGTAATTAATTTACATTTATATATATGTATAAAGTATTTTAATTTTTTTCAAAATAAATATTTTAATATTTTATTAAAGTATACCCAGTTGAATAGGATTCCCATGTGGCTCAGTTTTAAAGACTCTGCCTGCCAAGGTAGGAGACAGAGATGCAGGTTCAATCCTAGGGTTGGGAAAATCCCTTGGAGAAGAAAATGGCAACCCATTCTAGGATTATTGCCTAGGAAATCTCATAGACAAAAGAGCCTGATAGGCTAGAGTCCATGACGTCACAAAAGAGTTGGACATGACTTAGCGACTGAACAACAACCCAATTGAATATATTAATATATTTTCTCTGAATTATCAAATTCTAATAACATGTCACATGGGAGTCAACATAAATGGGAAAGTTTCAGTCTGATGCAAATAATTAAATCTAAGGCACAAATTATATCTATATGTAGCTAATTGCTTTTTTAGAAACATGTATTCCAAGTTTATTTCTGTGTCAGAAAATGAAAGTAAATACTTTTACCATAGCTGTATGAGTCTGCCAATTTTATATTTATCCACAAAAAATAAATAAAATAGGCAAACCATACTAAATTTCCAAACGCGTAATGAGATGAAAAATTATATATAGATTTCATGGCTTGGATAATGTCATTTTTGTTTCATTGTTTTAAAATCTCCTTCCCTGGTAAGTAACGTTTCCATTAAAAGGGAAGGTGCAATAAAACACATACTCTTGGATGCACTGCAATAATTGGCTAAACTAGGTCTTTAGTCATAGTAAGTTTAACTTTTTATTTTAATTTAAATAGCAGAAGGCAATGGCACCCCACTCCAGTACTCTTGCCTGGAAAATCCCATGGATGGAGGAGCCTGGTAGGCTGAGGTCCATGGGGTCACTGGGAGTCGGACATGACTGAGTGACTTCGCTTTCACTTTTCACTTTCATGCATTGGAGAAGAAAATGGCAACCCACTCCAGTGTTCTTGCCTGGAGAATCCCAGGGACAGGGGAGCCTGGTGGCTGCCGTCTATGGGGTCACACAGAGTCAGACACAACTGAAGTGACTTAGCATAGCATAGCGTAGCATGATATAAACTCTTAACAAAGTAAAGAATACTATGCTCAACTCCAGTCTATATATCTCATTTCAAAATTTAAATGCACACATTTGTAGTTTAAAAATGTATCTACTTATTTATATTTTATATGGTTTTTGGTTTTGTACAAATTTTAAATTATTCTTGCCATAATTGGAATTACTATTATTTTTAGATTAAAAGCAAGCATCTTTTCCAAATGCAGTTATTGATTATTATCATCAAATACATTATTCACAGGAATATACTAGGTTCTTAATAATGATAACAATATAACTCTTACTCTTCTGAGAATTTAACAGTCTATTTATAGATGTGCGACAAAGGCAATAGAATAAGTAAGATGATGTATGTCACCTCTATGGTTTATATAGAAATTCAGAAAATAAAATAATTCCTACTAATTGTAAATCCTTGAGGAATGAAGCTATATTTGTCTTCATTTTATTTTCAAGGCCTAATTTAATATAAAGCCTACTTAAGCATGTCATAAGTACATGATAAAATTAACAAAATAATGGTGAGATTACAAGGAAAAGATTGACTTTAATCCATGCATGAATGGAAGATTAGAGAATAAATAGAATAGCAGATTTTTTTACAGTCATGATTTTGTTTTGATACACATTCAGAAAATAGTTTCCAGTAATAATAAAGAAGGTGTGGTACATGTACCCAGTGGGATATTACTCAGCCATAAAAAGGAACACATTTGAGTCAGTTCTAATGAGCTGGATGAACCTAGACCATATTATACAGAATGAAGTAAGTCAGGAGAAAGATAAATATCATATACTGACACATATATATATATAGAATCTAGAAAGATGGTACTGATGAATTATAGAGAACAGACTAATGGACATGGGGAGAGCGGAGGAGAGGGTGTGATGTATGTAGAGAGTAATACAGAAACCTGCATTATCATGTGCTAAATAGATAGCCAACGGGAATTTGCTGCATGTGTCAGGCAACTCAAATAACCTAGAGAGTTGGGAGGGGGAGGGAGATGGGAGGGAGGTTCAAGAGGAAAGGAACATATGTACACCTATGGCTGATTCATGTTAATGTTTGATAGAAAACAATAAAATTCTGTAAAGCAATCATCCCTCAATTAAAAATAAGTAAATTTTTAAAAAAGAAAAGAAAACATTTTCCAGGAATACACGGTAACTATAAATAGAGACTGTGTTTACTATGATGTTCATCATATTTATACTTAAATTTTAGATTTAGCCATATTTTCAGTATAGGAGAATACATTTCATAAGTATCCCATTAACTTTAAAAAATAACTATTTTAAAAGTAATCAGTTATGTATACAAATCAATTGGAAAAGATATGGCTTGTTTAGTCTTAATCTTTCCACACAGTTCAGGGAAGAATTAGTTTTCTGTTTTACTTTTATTTCTTTGTGTGTGCTCAGTCACACAGTTGTGTCCAACTGTTCGTCACCCTTTACACTGTAGCCCACCAGGCTCCTTTGTCCATGGGATTTATCAGGCAAAAATACTGGAGTGGGGTGCCATTTCCTCCTCCAGGGACTCTTACTGACCCAGGGTTGAACCCGCATCACCTGCATTGCAGGTATCTTCTTTACCTGCTGAGTCACCTTTATAAATACCAATAAAAATGTGTATTTTCTTCTAGATAGTGGATATATTCCAGACAAGAAAATGGTAGGGATAAATGGAGAACAAGTAACTGTGCAAAAACCAATCAGTTTTTAACATTAGAAAATTACCCATTAAACTTTGTATTAAAGATGTTTACATTTGATATAAAGTAAATAAATGCCATCAGACTGGCTTAAAATGCTCTACTATAGCAGAATGGACATTGAATTGGGTGAATTATCCTACTAACTACTGGTATGAACTTAGGAAACTCTTAGAAATTTTCTATGCCTCAAGAATCTAAGCTGTGGAAAAAGAAGTGTGGAATAGACTACATTAAGGCTCTTAGAGTTTATGAACCAGATTCATTCAGTTCATAAACTGTTCTTCACTATTTAGAACAGTGCCTTTGGAAGCTGCATTAACTCTTTCTAGCTAATTAGCTTAATTTACGTGTAAGGCATAACTTTATATGCAAGGATATTTGGCTTCATTGAATTCCAATTATTTTCCCTTATGCTAAACAATTTAGTTTTTTTGGCCTTTTTCCGCAAATAAACTAAACTCATTATGAGATTCACAGCAAATAAAATGAGCCACCTGTATTGAAATCATTTGATGGGCACTAATCAAAGTCATTCTATATTATTCACTTTTCATTTCATTGATTACTGTGTTTCAAATATTCTAGAAAAGAATGGAATAAGTTATTACAGATATTTTGCATAAGCTCTACATTTGATCCTCAATTTCAAATCATGCTTAGCCTTGATAAAATTCAAATTTACTTCCTTATCAACTTATCGTAATTTTTTCCAAATTTAATGACATTATGAAACCTCTAGCCTTTCTAGAAGGCTAGCAGCTTATGAAAATTTATTTTGAAAACTAACCTTGCTTGTCAATTTTGTTTTGTATTTTTTTTACCTTGCATCCAGTTCATTATTATTGTTTTTTTTTTTCCTTTAATATTTATTTCCTTCTTCTGTGCTTGCTTGTTTTTAATCTGTTCATTTAGTTCTAGTTTCCAAAAATGGAAATGTAAAGTTTAAGAATTCTTCTCAAATGTGAAAATTTAGAACTATACACTATTCCCTTAGCACTGCTGCTGCTAAGTCGCTTCAGTCGTGTCCGACTCTGTGGGACGCCGTAGACTGCAGCTCACAAGGCTCCGCCGTCCCTGGAATTCTCCAGGCAAGAACACTGGAGTGGGTTGCCATTTCCTTCTCCAATGCATGAAAGTGAAAAGTGAAAGTGAAGTCGCTCAGTCGTGTCCGACTCTTTGCGACCCCATGGACTGCAGCCCACCAGGCTCCTCTGTCCATGGGATTTTCCAGGCAAGAGTACTGGAGTGGGGTGCCATTGCCTTTTCCGATTCCCTTAGCACAGCTTTGGGTAATTACATTAATTAATTTTGATATGGTATGGCTTCCTTGGCTTGCGATTCAAATTTTAGCAAAATACCTCATTACTTCTTCTTTGAACATTGGTAGTTGACTTGCCAAGACAGGGTGAGTGGCAAAATAAAATAGCTCTGTTTCTATAGAGGAAAGAATTTTTTAAAGAATGAAGAGACAAACCCACTTAGGTCAATTGGCCTTGTCACTTAAAGTAAGGAAGTCAGCTGGAATTTAAGGGAGGGAGAAAAAAAAAAAAAACCATAAACCTGAGTTCAGGGTCCTAGCTGGGAGAGCAGGTGACTAGTTAGCAATTTAATGGAGAAATCCTAGAAAATTTGAGAGATATTAAGGTTTTTCAGTTCAGTTCAGTTCATTTCAGTCACTCACTCCTGTCCGCAGTCCTGTCTCTGCAACCGCATGGACTGCAGCATGCCAGGCCTCCCTGTCCATCACCAACTCCCTGAGTTTACTCAAACTCATATCCATTCAATCCATGATGCCATCTAACCATCTCATCGTCTGTCGTCCCCTTCTCCTCCCGCCTTCAATCTTTCCCAGCAGCAAGGTCTTTTACAATGAGTCAGCTCTTCACATCAGGTGACCAAAGTATTGGAGTTTCAGCTTCAACATCAGTCCTTCCAATGAATATTCAGGACTGATTTCCTTTATTTTTTTTTAAACATTTTTTTAAATTTTATTTTATTTTTAAACTTTACAATATTGTATTAGTTTTGCCAAATATCGAAATGAATCCGCCACAGGTATACCTGCATTCCCCATCCTGAACCCTCCTCCCTCCCCTACCCTCCTTTATGAACTGGTTGGATCCCCTTGCTGTCCAAGGCACACTTAAGAGTATTCTCCAACACCACAGTTGAAAAACATCAATTCTTCTGTCCTCAGCTATCTTTATAGTCCAACTCTCACATCTCTACATAAATACTGGAAAAAACATACCTTTGACTAAATGGACCTTTGTTGACAAACTAATGTCTCTGCTTTTTAATATGCTGTCTAGGTTGGTCATAACTTTCCTTCCAAGGAGTAAGCATCTTTTAATTTCATGGCTGCAGTCACCATCTGCAGTGATTTTAGAGCCCCCAAAAATAAAGTCTGACACTGTTTCCATTGTTTCCCCATCTATTTCCCATGAAGTGATGGGACCAGATGCCATGATCTTCGTTTTCTGAATGTTGAGCTTTAAGCCAACTTTTTCACTCTCCTCTTTCACTTTCATCAAGAGGCTTTTTAGTTCCTCTTCACTTTCTGCCATAAGGGTGGTGTCATCTGCATATCTGAGGTTATTGGTATTTCTCCTGGCAATCTTGATCCAGCTTGTGCTTCATTCAGCCCAGCGTTTCTCATGATGTACTCTGCATATAAGTTAAATAAGCAGGGTGACAATATACAGACTAGACGTACTCTTTTCCCTATTTGGAACAAGTTTGTTGTTCCATGTTCAGTTCTAACTGTTGCCTCCTGTCCTGCATACAAATTTCCCAAGAGGCAGGTAAGATGGTCTGGGATTCCCATCTCTTTTAGAATTTTCCAGAATTTGTTTTGGTCCACACAGTCAAAGACTTTGATATAGTCCATAAAGCAGAAATAGATGTTTTTCTGGAATTCTCTTGCTTTTTTGATGATCCAACGGATGTTGGAAATTTGATCTCTGGTTCCTGAGCCTTTTCCAACTTGAACATTTGGAAGTTCATGCCTCACGTACTGTTGAAGCCTGGCTTAGAGAATTCTGAGCATTACTTTAGTAGTGTGTAAGATGAGTTCAATTGTGTGATAGCTTGAGCATTCTTTGGCCTTGCCTTTCTTTGGGATTGTAATGAAAACTGATCTTTTCCAGTTCTGTGGCCACTGCTGAGTTCTCCAAAGTTGCAGCATGTTAAGTTCAGAACTTTCACAGCATCACGTTTTAGGTTTTGTAATAGCTCAACCGGAATTCTATCACCACCACTAGCTTTGTTCATAGTGATGCTTTCTAAGGCCCACTTGACTTCACATTCCAGGATGTCTGGCTCTAGGTGAGTGATCACACCATCGTGATTATCTGGGTCGTGAAGGTCTTTTTTGTATAGTTCTTCTGTGTGTTCTTGCCACCTCTTCTTAATATCTTTTGCTTCTGTTAGGTCCATACCATTTCTGTCATTTATTCGGCCCATCTTGCAATGAAATGTTCCCCTGGTATCTCTAATTTTGTTGAAGAGATCTGTAGTCTTTCCCTTTCTATTGTTTTCTTCTGTTTGCATTGATCACTGAGGAAGGCTTTCTTATCTGTCCTTGCTATTCTTTGGAACTCTCCATTTAGATGGATATATCTTTTCTCCTTTGCCTTTCACTTCTCTTCTTTTCACACCTTTTTGTAAGGCTTCCTCAGACAACCCTTTTGCCTTTTTGCATTTCTTTTCCTTGGGGATGATCATGATCACTACTTCTTGTCAAATGTCATGAACCTCCATCCAGAGTTCTTCAGGAACTCTGTCTATCAGATTTAATCCCTTGAATCTGTCACTTCCAGTGTATATTCATAAAGGATTTGATTTATCTTACCTGACCTGATCTTTAAGGTTTTAAAGATCTCTTAACATGTCCTTGGGCTCTCCTGGTGGCTCTGCTGGTAAAGAACCTGCCTAGTTGGGAAGACTCCCTGGAGACAGAAATAGCAACCCACTCCAGTATTCTTTCCTGGAAAATTACATGGACAGAGGAACTAAGCAGGCTATAGTCCATGGAGTCCCAAAGAGTAGACACAACTGAGCACACATGAATACACACACACTTACCTATCTTTGGGAATTACAAGCATGCAAAGGGGAGAAATAAGAGTGAATACGGGCAAGGTAAACTTGAAGTACATTTTTAGTCCTTTTGGGTTTGATTGTTCTACACAAGCTACACTCAGATCCATTGGCAGTAATGGAAAACTTCTGTGCTTGCTTGTGGCATTGGCATACAACTGTTGTCCAATTACAGGTCCACCAGAAACACAGGCAACTCCTGGGAGGCAAAGCTAAAAATTTAAATAAGAAAAATAAACATCAAAAATAGAGCAGAAACAACAGCAACCTCAAATAACAAGCGGGACTTCTTACAGAATAAGTTCAAACAAGTTATAGACACAGAAATAAATAAGTAAATTAAAACCAACTCAGGAGGACTTACTTGGCATTCCAGTGGTTAGGACTCTATTATTCTACTGCAAGGAGCATGAGTTGTATCCCTTGTCAAGGAACTAAATCTTATGTGCTGTCATTGTGTGGCAAAAAAAAAAAAAACTAAAAAGAACCTAATACAAAATTCAGAGTTGCTGCAATATGCTAAGTAAAATATCCTATAAAGAGAAAAGAGAGACAAAGGGTTTGAAACAATATTTGATGAAGCAATGTTTGATAAAAATAATAATCATAAGTTCCATAATGCTGATGAACCTCAAATAAATTTAATACAGGCACCCACACATAGTACATAACTACTAAAATTAAAGTGTAGAAAGTATTGAAAACAAGAAACAATTCTTATTACATAGGGAAACAAAAATATTATAAATATATGACTTTTCATCAGAAAGTATGGAGGCCAGAGGATAGTGGAATGAATTATTCATTCACAGAACTGAAAAACCACAAACAGAAATTGTCAACCAAGAATTCTATATATAACAACATATCCAAAATCAATGTGAATTAAAACATGACCAGAAAAGGAAACATGGAGAATTTGTTACTAGAATAATTAATTTATAAGAAATGTTATAGTAAAGATGAATATGTGGTTAGTATGAAAGATATATACATATATCTTTCTATGTCCTTTTAGAAATTTCTTTAAAATTACTTCTTTAAATCGTTAGTTGTAACACTTTGTCAGATTATAGTGTGTGTAGATTTAAAGCATATGACTATTTATAAAATAACACTAAAAATTGAGGAGGAAAAAGCTATACTTTAATAAATTATGTTTCATTTCTTAGAGGAAACATACACAAATGCATCTACCTTGAATTTTCATTAAAAACCATCAATGTATGAAAATATACTCTGAAATGTATGAACTTAATTCTCTGAAATGTCAGTATAGTATTATACATTGCAAATATTATAACTTATATACATTTTTCCTATATTGATCATATCTACTTCTGACTTTTTAATTTTATAATAAAACTACATTGGAATGCTTCATAGATGTATTAGCACTCTATTAGAAAGATTTATAACAGAAAATACATTTTTTATATAAAATTGACATAGACAATGTGTAAACATTTTAGTTTTGAGAGGAATTTAAATTGTCCCCATTATACACTGAGAGAAACAATTTTTCCCATTTTTTTTCCAACATGGAACATTCTTAAATTATTATTTCCTATACCTGTGAACATAAGCAAATATATTTCATGGACTTTTTTTTTTTTTTTAATGTTCAATTGCCTGAATCTTAGTTTGAAGTTGAACTAGTTTTCATATGCATTCGTTTTTAATCTATTTTATCAGGGACTTATATATATCTGTGATTTTTTGACTTCCCTAATATTAACTTTTGATCACATATATTTTCTCACTATTTTTTTCTTTGCCTTTAACCTTAGTTATTGGTGTTTCTCATTATGAAACAGTGTTAACTTTTTCTGTAGTTAAAAGTGTCAATATATTTCTTGTGGATTGGTCAAAACAAAGAGCAGCAGAAACATTTGTGAATAGATGCTGTGGAAAGCTCAGAGCTGAGCACTTTTATAATGAGGACAGTGGCTGGTTGAAACTGGAGAGATGGACAGGACACAATTTTAATGGAATGACAATATCTAGGATCAGACCAGGGCAGTTACAATAGAACCTTCTAATCGGGTACAAGCCATCCTGTGAGAGAAGAGGAGCTCCCGTTCGTGAGAACACTGTAAAGCCTTTAAAATGTTATGAGATTAAAGAAAGAATGGTGCAAGAGAACAAAAGCCTTCAGTTCTACATTGGAGATTATTGAGGTGGAAGATAATGAAAATATTGTGTCATCATCTACTTAAGAAGATATCTATATTACCTTCTAAAATACCTTTCCTATGCACTGATACAACACTGAATACAAATGAATATCTGTGTATTCTAAAATAAATTTGAGGATGGTATATATGTAACATTTTGTAGCCTGCTTATTTTAAATTATCTGTAAATTGTAAAGCTTTTCTCAAGTCATTAGCATATTAAGTTCTAAGATTAGAGTGTAATTTTGATGTTTATAAAACATCACTATATTATTAGGATTGCATATTATTTCTTAGATATTTAATTATAACAAGCTTAGTTGTTTCTATTCATTGATTACATTAGAAGAACTATTATAAGTAAAATTAACTTAATTTTAGATTAATGTGAAAATAAACCTATACATAAAATTTTTGTGGGCTATTGCATAGATAATAGATAAAAAATAACATTCATACTTAGAACTGAAACAGGCTCAGAATAATGTTCTCTGGTATAATATTCTACTTGAGAGCTTTTAGAGGTAAAGAACTTTTCTCACCATCCATTATGTGTTATCATTAAAGTTAATTTAAATAAAATTTAGTTAGCAAAGAGAATATCCATCTGGTAGAAAAGTCAAATATACAGTAAATACTCCAATTATAATTGAAATGTTTACCTCACCATGCTTTCAAATAATTCAGAATTTAAATACTATTTCTGTAACTTTAGTGAGCATCTTATGATTTAGGGGAAAAAGTATAATCTATTTCTGGACTGCATTTTGCTTATGTTTGCGTTATTAGAATTTTATAAAATGTGCAGTCGTACTTAAAGTATGAATCCACATTTTTTTGAGAGATTGTATCAGGTGAGAAGATCCTATTTCAATACTCCAGCACTGTTCAACCACTCAGTTTCCTGATATTTTTATCTTCCTGGGTAGCATCAAAAGTCAGTATTGTGGGTGTTCTGAGATCTTTAACTCTGTAACTTTTCCAGTTTCTGACCAATCATGCTGTTGGCTATATTGTGGGTATTAAGAAACATTTATTTCCTCTGTGGCATTTCTTAGATTTCCCTTGAGAGGCAGTTAACAAAACCTTGACCAGAATTATTCAATGCTAGAGTTGCTTTGTCGATTAAGAAAACTGTGGGGTTCCCAGTGTGTTCCAAGATGTTGTGTATTATTGGAAGCAAATACAGCCATTCTTTTACCACTGGCTTCAGAAACCTGCCTTGCATATTGGTTAAAAAAATATTCCTTCAATTTCATGTTGAAAATCATTCTTGAGATCTTGCCAACTCTCAAGAAAACATGGGTGATGGCCTTTGGACTTCATACAATAAATCCAAATACTGAATGAACATGTGCATTGTTATTTAACCCAGAAATATTCTTTCTCACAATTGCTATTCATAATCTTTAGGGTACCATCAACAAAGATAGTTACAATAGAGAAATACCCAATGGTAACACTCTACAGCATAATGACACTTTTGAGCCAAAATTTTGTATATATGTTTTAAATGATTTTAAGAAAATGTTTGCAAAGCAATCAAGTTGCTTGAAAAGAAGTTCAAATGTCAACATAAATTATATTAAGAAATAAATTTGGGGTGGATTATAGAAGGTTACTTTATTATTTTATCTGCAATGATCTACTGCATGCTTTTTGACAATTCCACTATGTCTCATATTTCCTGTCTATAAAGTTAAGGAGTTTTATAATTTTCCAAAGTTCCAGTGAAAGTGCTAAGAAAATATGTCTTATCTAAACATTATATTTTAATTTTATGAAAATAATTTCTGTTGTATTTAAATTAGAAAACTTCACTTAGAGTTATTCGAGTTGAAATTATATCTATGGATAAAAATAGACTGGTGAATATTGGAGTTTTAAAGGAAAATAATCTTGAGAAAAATTTTAACCATCAAGTTTTAATTTGTGTATCTGTGGTTGTATCTTCTTTTTGACTAAACTTTATATTTATCTCTCCAAATGCTGTATTTTTTACCTTATATCATCATTTCTGAAATATATACATGCAATTACATAAAATTAATTATCAAAAAATCAGATTTAAAGCTTTAGCAACATAATGATTTTATTAAAGATATTTTGCCTTCAGCAGTTTGTATTTCCTGAAATAGACACTAAAATATATGTGTCTATATTGAAGACACACAGAGGGCAGTGGAAAAGCAGCATATAGTACAGCCAAATTTTCCTGGTGGGATAGAGAATTGTATATACAATGTTAATTTTTCAACTTGAAATATATAAAGTTTTATATGAATAAAAGGGTGCATTTTTTTCCAGTAATAGCACACTATCTAAAGCTTGGAGCTGTAAAAGTCCCACTACTTCAGATCATGACACAACAGTCTGTGATGAGTGGAAAATATAGCTGGAAAGCTAATATGGAGCTGGGAGCTTTGAGTGCTTCAATAAAGAAATTTAAAATGAAAAATCCTGACATTTATAATAAGAATGGGTAAGAGTGAAATCATTAGGTAAAGACTGATCTTTAGATAAATAACTACTGGACAATGTAAGCAAAAACAGTTTTATATTATTTGTGTAACACCAGCCTAATGGATAACTTGAATATAATCTGAGTAAGATATTATTTTAAAACTAACATAAATGTTAGGTTTCTAAAAGTCTTTGCATCAAGTCATCTGGTCTCAGGGCTATAAGCTATTCTACACTACTCTGCACAGTCTGTATGTCATACATTAACACACACACACATCACAATCATCATTGTCATCCACTTAACCATCATCAAATAAAATTATCAGAGATTAAAATAGATACTTCCAGAAAGTATCTGGAAGTATCATATTTTATTCACCCCACAAAAAAGAATACAGCTTTCTTATTCTAACTATTTACAGTGGCGTACAATTTGAAAAAATAGATGAAAACCGGACATTTTTCAGTGAAATAATATGAATGGAAAAGTAAGGAAGATAAGATGAGAAATGCAGGTGTTCACATTGCAGAATAGTCTCCCAGATTCTAATGAGATAGCAACAGGGTCAAAAAATCAATAACTGTCATTCTGTATTTACATGTCACTTTAGAATTGAAGTTGTTATAAATTTGCTAGGTAATTTGATTCCCCAATTGTTTTGAGGCAGATAGAGAAAAAGAGACTTGAAATGAAACTGCAATTCCTGTAATAGGGTGCATTATGCACTAAACTATAAAATTGCATGCATTCATATTCTTTTAGTTCAGTTCAGTTCCATCACTCAGTCATGTCCAACTCTTTGTGACCCCTTTGGACTGAAGCACACGAGGCTTCCCTGTCCATCATGAACTCCCAGAGCTTCCTCAAACTCATGTCCATTGAGCGATGGTGATGCCATCCAACCTCATCCTCTGTGGTCCCCCTCTCCTCCTGCCTTTAATCCTTCCCAGCATCAGGGTCTTTTCCAATGAGTCAGCTCTTTGCATCAGGTGACCAAAGTATTGGATTTCAGCTTCAACATCAGTCCTTCCAATGAATATTCAGGACTGATCTCCTTTAGGGTTGACTGGTTTGATTGTCTTGCAGGCCAACAGACTCTCAAGAGTCTTCTCCAACACCACAGTTCAAAAGCATCAATGCTTCAGTGCTCAGCTTTCTTTATAATCCAACTCTCATATCCATACAAAACTACTGGAAAAATCATAACCTTGACTAGATGGACCTTTGTTGGCAAAGTAATGTCTCTGCCGTTTAATATGCTGTCCATGTTAGTGACAGCTTTTCTTCCAAGGAGCAAGTGTCTTTTAATTACATGGCTGCAGACACCATCTGCAGTGATTTTGGAGCCCCCCAAAATAAAATCGCTCACTGTTTCCATAATTTCCCTATCTATTTGCCATGAAGTGAAGGGACCGGATACCATGATGTTAGTTTTCTAAATGTTGAGCTTTAAGCCAACTTATTCACTCTCCTGTTTCACTTTCACGAAGAGGCTCTTTAGTTCTTCTTCACTTTCTGCCATAATGGCGGTGTCATCTGCATATTTGAGATTATTGATATTTCTCCCTGCAATCTTGATTCTCTAGCCTGGTATTTTTGCATGTAAAATTCAACATTCAGAAAAAGATCATGGCATCTGGTCCCATCACTTCATGGGAAATAGATGGGAAAACAGTGGAAACAGTGTCAGACTATTTTTTTGGGCTCCAAAATCACTGCAGATGGTGACTGCAGCCATGAGATTAAAAGACGCTTACTCCTTGGAAGAAAAGTTATGACCAACCTAGATAGCATATAAAAAAGCAGAGACATTACTTTGCCAACGAAGATTCATCTAGTCAAGGCTATGGTTTTTCCAGTGGTCATGTATGGATGTGAGAGTTGGACTGTGAAGAAAGCTGAGTGCCGAAGAATTGATGCTTTTGAATTGTGGTGTTGGAGAAGACTCTTGAGAGTCTCTTGAACTGCGAGGAGATCCAAACAGTCCATTCTAAAGAAGATCAGTCCTGGGTGTTCTTTGGAAGTAATGATACTAAAGCTGAAACTCCAGTACTTTGGCCACCTCATGCAAAGAGTTGACTCATTGGAAAAGACTCTGTTGCTGGGAGGGATTGGGGGCAGGAGGAGAAGGGGACGACAGAGGATGAATCAGCTGGATGCATCACTGACTCGATGGATGTGAGTTTGAGTGAACTCCAGGAGTTGGTGATGGACAGGAAGGCCTGGCATGCTGCGATTCATGGGGTCACAAAGAGTCGGACACGACTGAGCAACTGAACTGAACTGAACTGAACTGATGATGCATATAAGTTAAATAAGAAAGGTGAAAATATACAGCCTTGATGTACTCCTTTTCCTATTTGAAACCAGTCTGTTGTTCCATGTCCAGTTCTAACTGTTGCTTCCTGACCTGCATATAGATTTTTCAAGAAGCAGGTCAGGTGGTCTGGTATTCCCATCTCTTTAAGAATTTTCCACAGTTTATTGTGACTTATGCAGTCAAAGACTTTGGCATAGTCAATAAAGCAGAAATATATTTTTTTCTGGAACTCTCATGGTTTTTTGAAATTTGATAATAAAGCCCATCTTTTAATATGAAGCATTTTGTTTACACATGCATTTGACTTTATTCATGATATATGTACATGCAATAACTATTCACAACATTAAAATAAATCTGAATAATTTATATAATATCTTAATATGTTAATATAATTCAAATAGGAGATAGCATCTTACATACTGTATGAGTTTCCTTTTGATTGTTGTAAAAATTAGTACAAACATGGTGGCTTAAATAATAAATATTTATTCTTTCATAGTTCAGAAGGCCAAAAATTTGGACATCACTATCACTGGGCCAAAGTTAGGCTGTGGTGGCAGGGCCACAATTCCTCTGAAGACTCGAGGTCTAATCTGCCCTTGTCTTTCCAGCTGATATCCCAGCATTTTTGGCCTGTATACGTCACTCTACGTCACTCTTGACTCTACGTCACTCTTGTAGGCTACAGTCCATGGGGTCGCAAAGAGTCGGACACGACTGAGCGACTTCACTTAACTTCACTCATGTTACTCTAACATTTGTATCCATAGGCAGATTGTCTTATTTGCTCTGTGTCTAATCTCCATGTCACCTTTTCCATATGGATCTTTTGTTGTTTAATTGTTGTGTCTGAGTCTTTTGTGACTCCATGAACTATAGTCTGTCAGGCTCCTCTGTCCATTAGATTTTCCAGGCAAAAATACTAGAGTGGGTTACCATTTCCTTCTCCAAGGCATCTTTCTGAGCCAGGGGTCAAACCCAGGTCTCCTGAACTGGCAAGCTGTTTCTTTACCCTGAGCCACCAAGGAAGCCCATTTCCATATGTATACATATGATTAAATTTAGGGATCACCCATATAATCTGGATATCTCCTCATTTCAACATGTTCATTTTAATCAGGTCTGCAAAAGCCTTTTATTTTTCCCAAATAAAGTTATAAATACCTTGTGGGTATTTGCTCAAGGGACTAGATCTTAATATATTTAGAGGACTCAATTCAGCCTTCTATAATCTTCACTCTAGCCTTCAATGATTCATGTCTATAACAGATACAAAATATATTCACCAAGGCCAAGATCTCCAAAAGTATCAACACTATAAAGCATCAACACCAGCCTAAAATGTCATCTAAATACCTGTTACAAAATTCCAAATCTCATTATCTAAATCATTTAAATTAAGATTAAATGAGATATTGGGTACAACCTATTCTGAGGTCAATTTTTCCTCACTCTCCAAACCTGTGACTTAGATAACTTGGAAAGTTATCTGTTACCAAAATACAATTGTGGGATAGACGAAGTATAATATTTATAGATGTTCCCATTGCAAAAAGAAGAAAATGGTTTCAGAAAGAGAATATTCACAAATTCCAAGCAATTTTGAAATCAAGCAGGTAGATTCCATTAAGTTTTAAGGCCGGGGAATGATCCTCTGTAGCTCTAGATAGCTGCAACACAGCTCTATCTTCAGCTGTTATGTATTGACTTACAATTCTTCTGAGCCCACTGTTATGGCCTCTGAGCCCAAGTCTCTGGCCTCAGCATCATCTTTCCTTTTACTTGAGAGTGAACATATGTGTTTATCAGTAGTTTTATCACCCTACTTTCTGCCTGTAGAGTTTTTGTAGTCCAAAGGCCTTTTTCGTTTTATATTGTGTTATTCATTCCACTCCAAGCTGGTCATGTTTATGGTGTATGACATTCTCAGAAACCTCTGTGGGTTGCCCATGTACATCAGAGAGATTCACACCTTTAAACACAGCATCCTCCACAGATCTTTGTTTAGTAACCCATCTCCATTCCAGACTTCTGTGGTTGAGTGAATTCATGAATCACTTATATAATCTCTTAAGCAATAAAGACAGTTTTCCAGCCTTATCATTGGCCTTCTCTCCAAAGTATGTTTACAGTTTTGTTGTTATTCAGTCACTAAGTTGTGTTCAACTATTTGTGAACCCACAGACTCTAGGAGGCCAGGCTCCTTTGTCCTCCACTGTCTCCCGCAGTTTGCTCAAATTCATGTATTGAGTGATGGACAGTGATGCTATTCACACCATATCATTCTCTGTTGACTACTTCCTCTGCCCTCAATTTTTCCCAATATCAGGATCTTTTCCAATGAGTCAGCTCTTCACATCAAGTGACCAAATTTTTGGAGCTTCAGCTTCAGTATCAGTCTGTCCAATGAATATTCAGGATCGGTTTCCTTTATGATTGAGTAGCTTGATTTCCTTACAGTCTTAGGGATTCTCAAGAGTCTTCTAACAGTTATTATCCTAATTTTATCATATTTTGCAATCTGAATAGCTGTTTCCCAAATCATTAAGTGCTGATTTCCTTATTTTATATCTGTCTACCTGTGTTTTGCTACTGTCAGCTAACACTTTCAATGTTTTGCTTAGAAATATCCTAAGCTAAATATCGAAATTCCTTGTTTATGAGTTTTTTTCTTCAAACAGTTGGAGAGCATAATTTAGGTAAGTTCTCTATCTCTATATACCAAGATCTGCCTTTCCTTTGGTTTCCAATGATGTACTCCTTCTGAGCCCTTGCCTTTAAACCACTCTTTAACCAAAAGCTCATTTATGTGGATAGTCATTTTCTATAATGTGTCATAGAATTCTTCCAGCCTCTGTACTTTATTTGATTCCAAAGCCCCTTCCATATGTTTGGCATTTATTACACAATACCATATCCATGTGCTTAAATCTATATTAGTTTCCTATGGGTCGTTAAACCACTATAAACTTGGTGATCAAAAATAACATAACATTTTGTTGTCTCATTTTTCTGGAAGCCATAAGTTCAAAATCAGTGTTAGTGGACCAAAATCAAAGTGTCGGTAGGGCTGGTTTTCCTCCAAAAGCTCTAGGGGAAATTTGGTAGACTGCCTCCTCCAACTTCTGGTGGCAGTCAGCATTCCTTGGCTTATGTTATATTACTCCACTCTGACTTTATTTTCACAATACCTTGTGTATTTCAAATCTCCTTTTGTATCTCTTATAACGATATATGTGCCTGCTTTTCAGACCCATGACTTAAGATCCTTAACTTAAACACGTGTGTAATTTTTTTTTCTCTAAATAAATTGATATTTACAGGCTCAAGGTGTTAGAACTTGATATTTTTAAGGAGACTTTTTTTTCGGTTTACTATACATACTTTGTCTATGGGGTCGCACAGAGTTGGACATGACTGAAGCGAATTAGCAGCAGCAGCAGCAGCAGAAGCATACATACTTTGCATAACGTTACATTTCAAGAAGAAGTTTCATTTTATTTAATTTCATGAAAATTTTGCTATCATTACTCTTTAAAGATCATCAGTTTTCCCTTCTGAATAAATCATTTAAGGGGTGTTAGAGCATGAGCTATTTTATTGTTTTCTTTTCTTATTGATACACAACATGTAGGCTTTCTCTAGAATAATGATGCTATCTTAATGGGCTGTTAGACTTATTTACATACTATTTTCAGGCATTCAGTAAATGGTGTATCATGTGATTATCATTACAGACTTAAAATGTTACGTTATAAAATGGACAATTCTATTTATATTTCAAATCACATGACAGTTCATTACCTTATGAGAAAAACCAAGCTATAACATTAATGCATATATTTAATATTCTTTGTTAAGTAGCAAGTTATTTCAAGACAGCCTGCTGATTTGAAGTAATAGGATGATATAAAAATAAAGCAATTATAGGTATACTATGCTTCAGAAATTGCCAGTCCCTGTATTTCAGTTCATTATCTACACACTTCTTCAAAGGACCAAATGAGTCTCTATCATTTGCTCCTGGGGAGTGAAACTGTTGCAATTTGATTTTTGGAATGATATTTCCAGAAGTATAAAATACTTGTACTTTGAAATGCAGATACTTATTCTTTCACAGATATGCCTGGTGATACTCTGCTTACCATAAGTGTATGTTCAGTATGAATCACTTAGGGAATTTGAACCAGCAAAGAGCGAGATCCTTTCTGCTCACTTGTTAAATGCAAATGCAGAGTGTAATTAGGGTCTTGTTTCTGGGGTATAAGATTAAGTATATTTGAAAAAAGAAGTGTCATAACACAAAATAGTATCAGACATAATAAAGTAGACTTTGAAATCACATTGCTTGAGGTGAACTCTACTTATGCCTCCAGCCAGCCGCATGACATTGATAGAGTTATTTATCTTCTAAAATAGGAAAAGTGCCTTTGGTCAATTGTATTATTGTTTCAGATTATTTTCTTCTTTCATGAGAAACTCATACAAAACTCCTAGGGTCATAGTGCTTGAAGTCCCCTTCTGCATGGGAAGAATGCACATCACTACACCACTGGCATTAGAATCAATCACGTGATTTGCCTTTGGCCAATCAAATATGAACAAGGTGGTAATTACCACAGAAGCTTTTTTGTCTTCTCCTCCCCCACTCTTCCCAGGTGACTACAGTGGTAAAGAACCTGTCTGCTAATGCAAAAAATATAAAAGATACTGGTTTGATCCCTAGATTGGGCAGATCCCCTGGGGAAGGAAATGACAACCCACTCCAGTACTCATGCCTGGAAAATCCCATGGACAGGGGAGCCTAGCAGACTACAGTTCATGGGGTTACAAAGTGTCAGACATGACTGAAGTGTCTTAGCACGTGCCCTACAAGTAATCCCCCACTCTTGCACAAGGACAGTATGCCTCAGATAGAAGTTGTTGTTTAAACCTGAATCTTAGAGTTAAGAAGCTGTGATAAACAGAGCCACAGCCAACCCACAGACAGAATATCATGAGCAAAATATACACTGCTTTTTTGTAAGCTAATAAGCTACTGAGGGGTTTCCCTGGTATCTCAACTGGTAAAGAATCTGCCTGCAATGCAGGAGACCCTTTTGGGAAGATCCCCTAGAGAAGGGATAGGCTACCCACTCCAGTATTCTTGAACTTCCCTGGTGGCTCAGATGGTAAAGAATCCACCTGCAATGCGGGAAACCTGGTTTTGATCCCTGGTTTGGGAAGATCCCCTGGAGGAGGGCATATCAACCCACTTCAGTATTTTTGTCTGGAGAATACCCATGGACAGGGGAGCCTGGTGGGCTACAGTCCATGGGGTTACAAAGAGTTGGACATGACTGAGCTACTAGGCACAGTCTAGCACAAGATACTGTGGATAGTGGAGAATTGCACATAATCCAGCAAACCTGAATATAATAGTAGTATCTACTTCATGTTCTTATTTTGAGTAAGGCTCAGAGAAAGCACTTAGTAATAAGGTGGATTCTTATAAGTATAGAAAGAGGTTTTGTTATTATTGTTACTGTTATATTTAGAAATCCAAGGAGTGATGGTGTAAAGATGGCCACATGTTACAGTGTAAAGGTATAAGGAAAAAAATATGTTTCACTAGTTGTAATATACTATACTGGGTCTTGTGGCTCCCTGGTGGCTCAGAGGTTAAAGTGTCTGCCTACAATGCGGGAGACCAGGATTCGATCTCTACGTTGGGAAGATCCCCTGGAGAAGGAAATAGCAACCCATTCCAGTGTTCTTGCCTGGAGAATCCCATGGATGCAGGAGCCTGGTGGCCTACAGTCCACGAGGTCACAAAGAGTCGGACACGCCTGAGCAACTTCACTTCATACTGAGTCTAGGAGTAATGAGCATAATTTTCCAAATTATATTGAGGAATAACAATAGACTGACCTTTGAATATGTGGGGTTTCAAATACTCATAAGATTTATTCATTCAAAAAAATAGACTCCCAAATTTTTCATATTTCAAACTCTGCCATTTCCCTTTACCCACCCCTCCTGCAACAACAAAACTGGCAAAAACATTATTTCCCAGGCTGTATTCATTCTTTGTACTCTCAAATACATTTAACAAGGTTTCATTTGGAATAGGATAAAAGAAGCCTCACTGGTAGCTCAGTTGCTAAAGAATCTGCCTATAATGCAGGATACCCTAGTTCAATTCCTAGGTCAGGAAGTTCCCCTGGAGAAGAGATAGGCTACCCACTCCAATATTCTTTGGCTTTCCTGGTGGCTCAGACAGAATAAAGAGTCCACATGAAATGTGGGAGACCTGGGTTTGATCCCTGGATTGGGAAGATCCCCTGAAGGAAGGCATGGCAACCCACTCCATTTTTCTTACCTGGAAAATCTCCATGGACAAAGGAGCCTGGTGGGCAATGGTCCATAGGGTTGCAAAGAGTCGTACACGACTGAGCAACTAAGCACAACACAAAAATAGCTTTCAGTAATTATTCTTTAATAGTTAAAATTATCTGTAGATTGACTAGATGCTCAATCACATAACACACAGGCACACGGGATTAAAAAATTGTTTGAGAGAGTCACAGTAATGCCCTGTTTTGCCACTATATTAAAATCCTGTCTCTTGAACTGTCACCTATTTGAAATTGAAGTGGCCACGCTTGCCTTCTAAATTTGAAGTATTCATTGTTCTATAACTTAGTACATACCAGTCTATCATTAGATTCTTACAAGCATGAGTTAATCATTCTATTTTTCTGTATCTATCTCTATCATTGGCCTTATATGACAGTTAATTTAACAAGTTACAGGAAACCCTCTATATATGCAAGTTCTGGATTGCAGATTCAACAAACTGCAGATCAAAAGTATTAAAAAAAAATTCAGAAAGTGCCAAAAAAACAAAACATGAATTTTATCTTTGATAGGATATTTTTTTACATAGCATTTACAATGCAATGTTGATTTTATTTAAAACATAAAGGAATATGTGCATAGGTTATATGAAAACACTATACCATTTAATTGGCTCTGTACTGTAGGCCAAATTCAGATTTAAATTGAAAGTATGGAAAACCACTAGGCCATTCAGGTATGAACTAAATCAAATCCCTCATGATTATACAGTGGAAGTGACAAATAGATTCAAGGGATTAGATCTGATAGAGTGCCTAAGAACTATGGATGGAGGTTCATGACATTGTACAGGAGGCAGTAATCAAGACCATCCTCAAGAAAAAGAAATGCAAAAAGGAAAACAGATGTCTGACAAGGCCTTACAAATAGGTGAGAAAAGAAGAGAATCTAAAGGCAAAAGAGAAGAGCAAATATATACCCATTTGAATGCAGAGTTCCAAAGAATAGCAAGGAAAGATAAGAAAGCCTTCCTCAGTGATCAATGCGAAGAAATAGAATAATAGAATGAGAAAGACTAGAGATCTCTTCAAGAAAATTAGAGATACCAAAGGAACATTTCATGCAAAGTTGGGCACAATAAAGGATAAAATAGTATGGACCCAACAGAAACAGAAGATATTAAGAAGAGGTAGCAAGAATACACAGAAAAAGATCCAGATAACCAGGATGGTGTGATTACTCACCTAGAGCCAGACAACCTGGAATGTGAAGTCAAGTGGGCCTTAAGAAACATCATTACGAAAAAGGTTAGCGGCAGTGATAGAATTCGAGTTGAGCTATTTCAAATCCTAAATGATGATGCTGTGAAAGGTCTTCACTCAATATGCCAGCAAATTAGGAAAACTCAGCAGTGACCACAGGACTTGAAAGGTAAGTTTTCATTCCAATCCCAAGGAAAGGCAATGCCAAAGAATGTACAAACTACCACACAATTGAACTTATCTCACACACTGTCAAAGTAATGCTCAAAATTCTCCCATCCAGCCTTCAATAGTATGTGAACCATGAACTTTCAGATGTTCAAGCTGGTTTTAGAAAAGGCAGAGAAACCAGAGATCAAATTGCCAACATCCATTGGATCATTGAAAAAGCAAGAGAGTTCCAGAAAAAAATCTATTTATGCTTTATTGACTATGCCAAAACCTTTGACTGTATGGATCACAACAAACTCTGGAAAATTCTTAAGGTGATGGGAATACCAGACCACCTGACCTGCCTCCTGAAAAATCTTTATGGAGGTCAAGAAGCAACAGTTGGAACTGGACATGGAAATATAGACTGGTTCCAAATCGTGAAAGGAGTACATCAAGGCTGTATATTGTCACCCTGCTTACATGCAGAGCACATCATGTGAATTGCTGGGCTGGATGAAGCACAAGCTGGAATCAAGCTTGCTGGGAGAAATCTCAACAACCTCAGATATGGACATGACACCATCCTATGGCAGAAAGCAAAAAAGAACTAAAGAGTCTCTTGATGAAAGTGAAAGAGGAGAGTGAAAAAGTTGGCTTAAAACTCAACATTCAGAAAACTAAGATCACTGCATCTGGCCCCATCACTTTATGGCAAACAGATCAGAGAAAAATGGAAACAGTGAGAGACTTTATTTTCTTGGTCTCCAAAATCACTGCAGATGGTGACTGCAGCCATGAAATTAAAAGACACTTTCTCCTTGAAATAAAAGTTATGACCAACCTGACAACACATTAAAAAGCAGAGATATTACTTTGCTAACAAAGGTCTGTCTAGTCAAAACTATGGTTTTTCCAGTAGTCATGTATGGATTTGAGATTTGGACTATAAAAAAAGCTGAGCACTGAAGAATGGATGATTTTGAACTGTGGTGTTGGGGAAGCCTCTTGAGAGTCCTTTGAACTGCAAGGAGATCAAACCAGTCCATCCTAAAGGAAATGAGTCCTGAATATTCATTGGAAGGACTGATGCTGAAATTCCAAAACTTTGGCCACCTGATGTGAAGAACTGACCCTTTGGAAAAAAAACCCTGATGTTGAGAAAGACTGAAGATGGGAGGAGAAGGGGATGACAGAGGATGAGATGGTTGGATAGCATCACCGACTTGATGGACATGAGTTATACTAAGCTCCAGAAGTTGTTGAAGGCCAGGCAAGCGTGGCATGCTGCAGTCCATGGGGCTGGAAAGAATTGGACATGACTGAGTGACTGAACTGAACTGAACTGAACTGATAACATTTTATAGAAGGACCTTGGGTATCCGAAGACTTGGGGGCATTTTTGGGGATCCTTGAACAAATCCCTTATGAGAAATTAGTGTCCTGTTTGTGGAATGTTGGGCTTCCCATGTGACACTAGTGTTAGAGAACCCTCCTGCCAATGCAGGAGGTGAAAGAATATGGGTTTGATCCCTGGGTCAGGAAGATCCCCTGAAGGGCATGGCAACCCACTCCAGTATCCTTTCCAGGAGAATTTCATGGACAAAGGAGCCTGGAGGGCTATAGTCCATGGGATCACAAATAGTCAGACACCCCTGAGGCAACCTAGTACAGCACAGCACAGCACATATGGAATGTTAATATGATGCAACTAAGAAGAAAAAATGTATTTCCTTATTCTTATGGCATGCTTGGTTCCACCAGTTTCCAAAATTTATCAGCCCGACTCTTCTAATGGTCTCCCTGGAGAAGGAAATGGCAGCCCACTCCAGTACTCTTGCCTGGAAAATTCCCTGGACGGAGGAGCCTTGTAGGCTACAGTCCATGGGGTCGCAAAGAGTCTGACAGGACTGAGTGACTTCACTTCACTTCACTTATAAAGGAAAAATTTCTAGATATCATATGTAGATATTTTGGTAGCACTCTCCTTCTAGAATGTTTATTAAATCTAAAACTCAATAATAAATTAAATAAATATTTGATTTGCAAAAGTGCACTTCTTTAAATGTTTATAATCAATGTAAAAATAACTAGAGATAAAATTGATCTGGTAATGTCAAACAAATTGAATGCTCTGACTTGTCTAATTGCCATTTAGAAATTATAAGTATAAATCAATTGAACTTTTCCAGGGCTAATTGTGCTTTTAAAATATTTTTATTTATTATTAATATGTGTTGAGTACCAGTGACACACAAAATATTAGAAAAGAGCTAAATTTGTACACAATGAAACTTTGATTGAGAAGCCTGGCCGAGCTACAGTCCATGGGGTCACAAAGAGTCAGACGCAACTAAGCGACTGTCACTTCACTTCATCCTCATAAAACACTGCTAATTTGATGCATAAGAACTCTATCGTGTAAATTTTGATTTCTTTTTTGATTTCTTCTGTGATTTGTTGGTTATTCAGCAGCGTGTTGTTCAGCCTCCATATGTTGGAATTTTTAATAGTTTTTCTCCTGTAATTGAGATCTAATCTTACTGCATTGTGGTCAGAAAAAATGCTTGGAATGATTTCTATTTTTTTGAATTTACCAAGGCTAGCTTTATGGCCCAGCATGTGATCTATCCTGGAGAAGGTTCCATGTGCGCTTGAGAAAAAGGTGAAATTCATTGTTTTGGGATGAAATGACCTATAGATATCAATTAGGTCTAACTGGTCTATTGTATCGTTTAAAGTTTGTGTTTCCTTGTTAATTTTCTGTTTAGTTGATCTATCCATAGGTGTAAGTGGGGTATTAAAGTCTCCAACGCATATATATGGAATTTAGAAAGATGGTAACAATAACCCGGTGTACGAGACAGCAAAAGAGACACTGATGTATTGAACAGTCTTATGGACTCTGTGGGAAAGGGAGAGGGTGGGAAGATTTGGGAGAATGGCAATGAAACATATAAAATATCATGTAGGAAACGAGTTGCCAGTCCAGGTTCGATGCATGACGCTGGATGCTTGGGGCTGGTGTACTGGGATAGCCCAGAGGGATGGTATGGGGAGGGAGGAGGGAGGAGGGTTCGGGATGGGGAACACATGTATACCTGTGGCGGATTCATTTTGATATTTGGCAAAACTAATACAATTATGTAAATTTTAAAAATAAAATAAAATTAGGGAAAAAAAAAAAAGAACTCTATCGTGTTATTATACACAATAAATATCATTGTATTATTACACTTAGAGTGTTTTCTATTTTGAAAAAAAAAGAAATATTCATTGGCATTACAAGTGTGTGGTATTTAGGCAGAATGCCATGAATGCTAGGTCAAAAGGAATGAATGCTTTTAAGTTTCTACACAGCTCTTGAACAATTTGCATTTTGAAAGATACATAAAATGCCATGTGTAATGCAAGTAAAAGATACAAACAGATGCAAAGGAATTTAGAGTAACTTTTACCTTGAGACATATTAGAGCTATTACAAAGGAGGAACTTTTCAATGGAATGTTTGAGAATAAGAATTTCTATAGTAATAACTCTATAAATGCTAGCTAAATACCTCTCATAAGCAATCCATTACGTTGTGCAGTTACTGATACTATTATTCAGTCAGCTGCCTTTTCTCAGTCTTGTTATCATTCTGTGAGATTTTAAATTGTTACATGGTTTGGTTTTTGACATTTTTAATTGTATATTTCTTTGGTCATTAAATCAGCATATATTCTATTGTGAATTATATAGCAGGTATCATTCTAGGTGGGAGAATACAGGAAACAAAATAAAACTGGCAAACAATGAAATCTGGCTTTCACGTTGCTTTTAATTCACTGGTAATGGCACCCTTGACTACACAAGAAGGGGTAAACGTTTGTATCAATGGAGCTATAAATTCCTGGGTTTATATATATTTTCCTAATATTCTCTTCAACTGATTTAAATAGTGAAATGAAATATTCATTGTGCATAGTAATTTTCTCAAGTAAAAGGATGAGAAAGATTCATTAAAATGTGTCATGGGACAGAGTTATAATTGGAACATTGTCTTCAGGTAACAATGAACTATACATACATGCACATACACTTAGTCGATCAGTCGTGTCTGACTCTACAGACCCATGCACTGTAGCCTGCCAGGCTCCTCTGTCCATGGAATTTTTCAAGCAAGGATACCAGAGCGGGCTGCCATTTATTCCTCCAGGGGATCTTCTTGACTCAGGGATGAAACCTGCATCTCTTATGTCTCCTGAATTGGCAGAGGGTTCTTTACCACTAGTGATACCTGGGAAGCCCCAGTAGCATGGTACAGACTCTAAAATGTTATAGGGGAAGAGAATTATCATATTTTTTGTTCTAGAGAGGTAATTTGGTGACACTGGGGAGCTAGGATATGAGTGAGCATGGGGTAAAACCATATAAGTGAGACTGGGAGACATTATTCAACTACCACTAAAGTCAAAGTCAAAGTGTGGTATTGCAGAAGACTCTTGAGAATCCCTTGGACTGCAAGGAGATCAACACAGTCAATTCTAAAAGGAAATCAGTTCTGAATATTCATTGGAAGGACTGATGCTGAAGCTGAAACTCTAATACTTTGGCCACCTGATGCAAAGAACTGACACCTTGGAAAAGATCTTGATGCTGGAAAATACTGAAGGCAGGAGGACAAGGGGATGACAGAGGATGAGATGGTTGGGTGGCATCACCAACTCAACGGACATGAGATTGAGCGAGCTCCAGGAGTTGGTGATGGACAGGGAAGCGTGGCATGCTGCAGCTCATGGGGTCTTAAAGAGTCGGACACCAGTGAGTGACTGAACTGAACTGAAAGTCAAAGTGTAACTTGATGGTTCTGAATTAATACCATGACAGTGAAAATGGAAAAAAAGTATATAATCAGAAGAAAATCAATATTTGGTCAAAGATGCATTTAAAAAACATGTTTTAAGGTATTTTGAGATATTATTCTTCTTCTATGCAGAGGTTTTTCTTAGTTTCTTGTCAATCTCTCACCTTTATGTGTTCAGTGCATCCTGCTGTGCCAAGGGCATGGCATGGTATTGGAGCTGGAGGAACTTTTTTTGAAATATTTTCCTGGTTTTTTATTAATTTTGTTAACCTTTGACTCTATTGCATAGTTTACAAAGCCTTTGTTTCAGAACCTAGAAGTAGAGAAATAATTATGCCATACTCACAGCATTATAGGTATATTAAAACAGATTATATACCTGAAGTATTTTGTAATGTATATATTGCTTTATATAACTTTTGAGAATAAGAGAGAATTATGTTTATACATAGACCACCTTTTTTATTCATTCATATTAATAAATGATCTTGATACTTATCCTCTATTTATAAATGTATTCAGAATTATTTAAAAGACTTTTTGTGTTCATATTGTGGGTTTTATATGGTAATTGTCTCAACTGCAATACAGCAAAGGTGAGAAAGCAAATATTTCATTCTTTAAGGATTAGTGCATTTTTCTGTCTCCTTGCTGACCTATAGCACAATTATAGTCTATATTTAAAAAAATGACTATATTTTAGTCTACCTCTCTGTTTCTAATTAAATACCTTGTCACCTAAGTGTCACTGTGGAAGGAAGTAAATTAATCCCTTTAGATATATTGCCAATTGATATTGATTAATCCCTCCGTTTTATTTGCTTCTTAATTTTGTCACATTCATAGTGAGAACAGGAAGTGATAATAGGGTGTCAGGGAAGGTATTTTGGACAATAGGTTCCTTCCTTCTAATACATAAAAGTGTAAAGAAGAAAATGCCACACAATTACAGGATTTTAATTATTGGTAAAAATTTCTGCATGATTTACTTGCCTAAATGAATCTTTTTCTAGCTTTTCTAAGAAAACAATAATAAATACTATGTACATTTATTGCTTTATGGTCAAAATAAAGTTATTTCAAACAAATAGAGTTTAAAAAGAGTCATTGAATCTGGATATGCAGGCCAAAGAAGATATGCTAATGTCTAAAACATATGAGAATATATTAAACAAAGATTTTCATGAATAAAATAGATATAATTTCTGTCAGCTAAATTCTCAAATTAATCAATTTTCCGAAGAATATTGTGAAAAGGCACTGCATACAGCTGCTGATTAAATCAATTAGAAGCTGTGAATAGTAGCTTCCTAGTATATCTCTAGAGATTAACATATGTTTATACCCTTTGTCCTATTATTTAGTTTTTAATATTATATATTATGCAGAAATATCATCTAATTGTAAGGTCACAAAATCTGCTTTTATTCAATTCTGAAACAACCCAAGTTTAATAATAAGCTTATATTTATTTTAATATGTCTGAATTAGTCATTTTGAAGGTTTTGAATAGACTGGAATGTGAAGTATGGCAAAAGGACAAAAGAAATACTCATATATTATGTAACATATTCAAGTAAATCACAATGCATTTAAAAATAAAATTCTATCACCTTTAATTTACATATTCAGGATAAAATAAAATATCTTCTCTTACTAACCTTTACTGTTTTCTTTACATATATTTTCTCCCATGACTACAATCTAAGATAAAGCAAAAGGTTAGCATGACATCTTCTTAAGCCAAGGTATAAAAATAAAGTTTGCTAAAAGAGTAACATAAGTATCGCTGCTATTGATAGTTTTCTGCAATGTTCTATAAATCTAGGCTCCTTTAAACGTGCCCAGAAGCCACATGTGGCAATTAAGTTTTGAAATGTGAGTAATTATTTCCTTTAAACTTCAGTGTAAAGGCTTGTGGCTATCATTTTGGATAGAGCAGGTCTAAACTTTGAATGAAGCAAAACTATATGAAACAATGTGGGGATGGTAAAGTAAAATTGTAAGGACAACACCAAAGAAAAAGTCAGTACGAGTTATTGAGTAGAAATAAGAAAATGCTCAGGAGGAATGTGGAATCCAAAACCATTCAGTTATGGAAAGCTGAGGAAAATGATTAAAAATCAATCATCACAGAAGAACAGATCCTTTACTATTCTCATTTGCCACTGATCAAGTTTGCATACTTGATATTGCTAATAAAAATATATAACTCTGTTAATTCTAATTCCCTAATGCATTTTGGGAAGAGATTTCATCAAAAATGTTATGCAAGTTGAAATTCTACCACATTTTACTATTCACTACCAGCTCTAAAACATTTACTATCATTTAAAAGTTCATTTCTGTTAAACTGATGTGTATTTTTTTGTTGTTGTTGTTAATTTTTTTGCTTTTTTGGCATGTGTGTGTTTTAGCATTATATAAAAAGTTCTATATCGACTTTATAAAAAGTGATTCATATGCATATCAATTTTATTATATCACTGTTTTACCTCTCAGGCATAATTATATCAATATTAACTATTATGGCTTTCTAAAGCAATTTTTGGGCTTTCCTGGTTGCACAGTGGTAAAGAATCTGCCTGCCAATGCAGTGGACACAAGAGACATGGGTTTGATCCCTGGGTCAAGAAGGTCCCTGGAGAAAGAAATGGCAGCCCATTCTCCAATATTCTTGCCTGGCAAACCCTAGGCACAGAGGATCCTGGCAGTCTACAGTCCATGGGGTTGCAAAAGAGTCTGACTCAACTTGGCGACTAAACAATAATAGTAATTTTTAACCTGTTTTATTGTTATATTATTATAGATATATAACAAAACAGAGAATTGTATTTTCTGCATGTAGTAAATATATATATATTTACTGTATATATATATATATATATATATATACAGTAAACACAACTCTACTAATCAGTTTTTGGGTCATTTTCAATTCATTGATAGATATGAATTTGGCCATGTTTTATCAATTTCTATTGCAAGATAATTCCCAGTGAGTAATCAGAATAAAAAGTACTCAAAGGTAACTTTGTTTCTCTAAAATACAATCATATTTTCACACTTAATGGGATATGAGTAACATTTAAACTGTATGACTTCATAGAAGTTGCTCTGTGGCTTTGCTTGTTGAATATATATATATATGCATAGATGTTTCATATAGTTATAAATAAAAACTATATATATTTTTATAGCATTAGTTACATATTTTAAAGTTTGAAATAATAAATGATAATCACAAAGAAAAAAACAGTTTTAAAGTAAAAAATTATAGCTTCATTTCATCTCTCTCTATAGGTAATAATTTTAATAGGTCTGGATATATTCTTCCAAATCTTACTCAACAATCCTATATATACGTAAATCTTATAGCAACAATATTCTTTATCTTTTTATTCAACTGGCTATTTTAACTATATTTTTCATTGACTTCTTCCCTTGCTTGTTAAAATATGGAGTGTAATGACTATGTAATATTCCAGAGCATAGACACACCATGTTCTATTTAACCAATGCCCATATGATACATGGGCTTCCCTGGTGACTCAGGCAGTAAAGAATCTGCCTGCAATGTGAGAGACCTGGTTTCGATCCCTGGGTTGGGAAGATCCCCTGGAGGAGGGCATGGCAAGCCACCCCTGTATTCTTGCCTGGAGAATCTCCATGGACATAGGAGCCTGGTGGGCTACAGTCCATGGGGTCACAAAGAGTTGGACACAACTGTGCTACTAAACATATCACACACATGTGATACATATTTAGGTTATCTTTATAGTTAGATATTAAAAAGCAAGAAAGACCTATGGAAACTTTTGTGCCTATATCCTGCACATATATATGATTCATCCTTGGAATATACTATCAAAAGTTTAATGGTTGATTCAAATAATAGTCATGCTTTAAATTTTGTTCTCAAATATCTGTACCATTCTAAATAGTTATATGTTCAACCACATTTTTTCCCCCGAGCTCACAATAAATTTTATAATAGGACAATTTTAAATGACAATCATAATTCATAATTAGTATTTTTGGTTTTCATTATATGTCTGATTATTAAAGTGATTGAACATCTGTCCATATATTTACTAATTTACAAAAAGTAAATTCAAGTTTCTAGTTTTGAAATAATTTTAATCTTAAACAAACCTCTTAGAAAAATATAGAAATATTAAAAAAATATATAGACATTTTTTCCCTTAACCAGCTGGCTTGATGTTTGGCTTTGCTGATAGAGGGTGCTAGAAGGAGGAAGAATGCATTTTCTTTCTTCTTTCTTGTCTCTTGAAATGGGCTGTTTTTCTGCACAGTAGTCATAGACTTTGCTGGAACAGACGTTGTCCCTGGTAACCTTCTCTGCAGTGATCCTGTTGCAGGAAGATAAACCTCTTCCAGGGCCCACGAATAGACTTTTGTCTAACATTCTAAAATGAATTGTTCAAGGAGACACAAGTGCTGACAAAGCAAAAGACTGGGAAGTGATGCCTGGGCAGAGACCAGTAGGTAAGGGAAACCCCAGAGAACTGCTCCACCATGTGGCTCACAGTCTCAGGTTTCATGGTAATGGAGTTAGTTTCCAGGTTGTCTCTGGCCAAGCATCTTACTTGTGCCCATATTTGGCCTGATTCAGGGTCCTCTCTGGTGGTGCATTGGAGAAGGCAATGGCACCCAATTCCAGCACGCTTGCCTGGAAAATCCCATGGGCGGAGGAGCCTGGTAGGCTGCAGTCCATGGGGTCGCAAAGAGTCGGACACGACTGAGCGACTTCACTTTCACTTTTCACTTTCATGCATTGGAGAAGGAAATGGCAACCCACTGCAGTGTTCTTGCCTGGAGAATCCCAGGGACAGGGGAGCCTGGTGGGCTGCCATCTATGGGGTCGCACAGACTCGGACACGACTGAAGCAACTTAGCAGCAGCAGCAGCTGGTGGTGCATACGCTATCAGCCAAGATAGATTCCAGTATGAGGATTTCTAGGAGGTTTGTAGGACATATCATCTCCTCTTTCATCCTTCTTGCCACTCCTTAATTCTCCCCAATAGCTTTCAGTGGCAGCACCACAGCATTTATCCTGACCTCCTGTTTTGAGACAACTCAGTTCAGTTGCTCAGTCGTGTCCAACACTTTGTGACCCCATGGACTGCAGCAAACCAGGCTTCCCTGTCCATAACCAACTCTTGGAGCATGCTCAAACTCATGTCCATTAAGTCAGTGATGCCATCCAACCATCTCATCCTCTATCGTCCCCTTCTCCTTCTGCTTTCAATCTTGCCCAGCATCAGGGTCTTTTCTAAGGAGTCAGTTCTTTGCATCAGGTGGCCAAAGTATCAGAGTTTCAGCATCAGTCCTTCCAATGGATATTCAGGACTGATTTCCTTTAGGATTGACTGGTTGGATGTCCTAGCAGTCAAACGGACTCTCAAGAGTCTTCCCCAACACCACAGTTCAAAAGCATCAATTCCTCAGCCCTCAGCTTTCTTTATAGTCCAGCTCTCACATCCGTACATGCTGCTGCTAAGTCACCTCAGTCGTGTCCGACTCCGTGTGACCCCACAGACAGCAGCCCACCAGGCTCTCCAGGCAAGAACACTGCAGTGGGTTGCCATTTCCTTCTCCAGTGCATGAAAGTGAAAAGTGAAACTGAAGTCGCTCAGTCGTGTCCAACCCTTAGCGACCCCATGGACTGCAGCCCTCCAGGCTCCTCTGTCCATGGGATTTTCCAGGCAAGAGTACTGGAGTGGGGTGCCATTGACTTCTCTGATCCGTACATGACTACTAGAAAAACCATAGCTTTGATTACATGGACCTTGGTCTGCAAAGTAATGTCTCTGCTTTTTCCATCAATGATTCTTTATCTGTCCAACAGTCCAGATAGATAAGTCAAGCTGACACTTACTGGCAAAGTTCTCCATCAGCCAGTAGTGGGCATCTCCTCAGACCTGCTGTGGTTCACAGACTTCAGCCCCCACATCCATCGTCAGTCAACGGACATCTTTTACAGACCAGAGGTGACCTGAACACTCTAGCATTTCTCATTCTCACCAGATGGTTGCTGCTTATTTGGTGGCTATTCTTCTCTTTAGTTGCCTGAAACTCAGTGTTGAGTTCCCTGGCTTGAATTTCTAAGTCTATCCTTATTCATTCTTTGTCAGCCTTAGAAAAGTAATTGTCTTGTGAAATTTCAACTTATGTACTCCTGGAAGTTCTCTGTCAACCTATTACTAAAATGTAAAATTTAAGTAAAATCCTTTTTAGATAAAAAATGATCCTTTTACTGGTGTGGTTTTCACCTCCCAGCAGGAATCTGGCTGATAAATTGTTTGTTTTGCTTTGTGTTCTGTTGTTTTCTTTTTTCTACATATTTTCCTGTTTTTAAGCTTTTACTCAAGTCATGAACAAATTTATCCAACAGTGATTATTGAATGGCCAAATGTCTTCCTATTACTTTGAAAGGACACTTTTGTTCAGTTAAATATCTCATAGCTTGCTCTTTTTGTTTTACTAAAGCGCCTTTTTGTCACTTCAATGCTGATTAAGCTATGTTTTCTTTATTTTATATGTTAATCTACTTTCAAGCAAACTAACCTATATTATCCTGCCCTCAACTGAAAATAAATAAATAAATTGACCTGTAGACTTTCCAGGATATTATTTTAGTATTGTTTAATTTTTTTGTAACCACTATTCTCTTCTGTTTTTATACTTTTTAAAAAAATCAACTTCTTAATCTGTCTTTTTTCCCCCAGACTACAAAGTGTTTTATGTGTTTGTTATTGAATTGCAAGGCAAATTTGAAAAGTAGATTTTAGTACTTCATCAATAAAGTTTTAAAAATGTCGATTTTCCTCCTAAAAGTTGCCCAAATTACTGATTTCCAAGTTTCTCAATCTACACAAGAGACATCCTAGCAGGTATTGGGGGCATATTAAACTCTTTCTGTATTATATCAACTGGGGGAATGTGAACTTTAGCCTTTGTAATCCCCACAGGGATATATATATTCTCTTCCCTCACTTAGAAGAAAGTTTGGTGGAATTTTACTGCATTCCCTCTGAAGTACACTGATTTAGTTTCCTGGACATCTCTTCCTGGAGTTTATTGCTGAATTTCAGCCAAATGTATAATTATTCTCCAAACAATTAACAGTAGGAGGCTGATCACAGTTATTTTAATAGTCTATTCAAGAAATTCTGCCAGTTTTTCAAACAGTGTATTATTAGCTTAATTTTGGTCCCAAGGATAAGCTATATTTAGACTGTATTTCTTAATCAAATCATATCTAATCTACCTCTAATTAGACATGTACTGTGGCATTATAGAACAGTTTGCCAAATCCAAGGGGATATCACCATAAAAATTATATAAAGAAAATATTTCTAAGGGAATAGGATAGGGCTCTTAGGTGATAACTTTCATCATGTATATTCACACATTATCTGAACAGATAGAAATGTAAATCTGCTACTCTGTACATTAGGTAAGCCTTAGTGCTCTGTTGTGTCCAGTTCTTTGTGATCCATGGACTATCGCCCGTAAGGCTCCTCTGCCCATGGGATTTTCCAGGCAGGCGAGAATACTGGAGTGGGTAGCTGTTCCCTTCTTCAGGGGATCTTCCCGACCCAGGGATTGAACCTGGGTCCCCTGCTTTGCTTTGATTCCAAGTTTAAGAAGTAGCCAATGAAATGTAAATATATTTTGGACGGAAAATAGCAATGCATTTTTTAAATATAATTTAATTGTTCAGAAATTATATGAATATGCTTCCATAGCTTCTTCTTTCTCCCAAATTTAGTGTACAGAAAGGTACATGGGTGATGTTACCCTATCAGACATGTTGCACAATATCACATTAATTATATTAATTATAACAATTATATTTGGGCTTCATTTGTAGTTCAGTTGGTAAAGAACCTATCTACAATGAGGACACCTGGGTTAAATACCTGGGTCAAGAAGACCCCCTGGAGAATGAGATGGCTACCCACTCTAGTATTCTTGCCTGGAGAATCCCATGGACAGAGGATCCTGGCAGGCTACAGCCCATGGGGTCACAAGAATCAGACATGACTTAGCAACTAAACCACCACACACCTGCATTGTAGGTAGATTCGTTAACGTCTGAGTCACCAGGGTACTCAGGAGACCCTGAATTGGGTACCTTTGTGACTAACACTAGAATAACAAAAAGAGGCCAAAAAGTTAAAACACTATATATCTTTAAAGGAGTGTGTCCAAAAACTATAGTGAACAATTAGCATAAGCATCTGAAACCTTAATGTTTAGTGAAATGCTACCCAAAAAGGATTGATGAGCCTCACCTCATAATAGAGAAAGCAAATACAGTAATTCGATAGATTTTATTATGGTTTCCCATTATCCACTGCCTTTATTATAAAAGGATTTTATGTCTTGGTCTTTTGTCAAATTAAGTGCCCCTTTATGGCAGGAGTTTAATTTCCTGCCCCATTACCACCATACTTGGCCATGTAACCTGCTTCCATCAATGAAATGTGAGCAGAAGTGACCACATGCAGTGTCAGAGCAGAAACTTCCATAGATATCACATCATTCTGCTCTCTCACTCTAAGTCCTAAAATAAAAACAGGTAAGGAGTAGAATCTCAGTTAACAGCAAAGCCAGCCTGTAAAGCAAGATATATGTTACCTTGATAGAGTTGGGGAGGCGTGGTATTTGTTGTAGCACAATCAGAAGGAAGCTATCAGTATACTTACTCTCCTGCCTAACGTATGGACGTGTCATATAACCTCAGCCCATTGAAAACACTCATGAAGTAAGAGAGAGTGACAAACATGCAGGAAAAGTGGAGAACATATCCTGTTGGAGGTGGCACATGCATTTTCCATGGGAAAGCGTATCCATTGCTTGATGCTGCAATGGAAGCAACAGTGAAAGTGTTCCTCTAGCTTCTCACAAGAAGCAGATCTCTGTAGTCTCTGTCACTTGGTTTTGACTGCAAATCCAGATTCTGTCCAGGTTCTTTTCCACCAGATCTAATATCTCATCTATTCTGTGAACTAAGCAACAATCCTTGGGCTTAAATCACACAGTCAGCTTTTGGGCCTTGCAAATAAATATCAACTGTTCAAAAAAATGTCAACAAAAGGAGTTCTGAGTAACCATTCAGGGAAATGGAAACAATCCCTTATTAATTGTTCATATTAAAGATGAAGGCATTTTACCAAGCTCATAGATACAGAGGACAGATTAGGGGTTGGCAGAGGTGGAGGTGGGGGAGCAGGGTGAGAGAAAAAGGTGAAGGGAGACAGAATTTGCAAATTTGCACTTATAAAACAAATGAATCATGGGGATGTAATGTACTGCATGGAGTTTCTCTGATAATTCAGCTGGTAAAAACTCCCCCTGCAATACAGGAGACCTCGGCTTGATCCCTGGGTCAGAAAGATCCCCTGGAGAAGGGATAGGCTATCCATTCCATTATTCTTGGGCTTCCCTGATGGCTCAGATGGTAAAGAATTTGCCTGCAATGCGGGAGACCTGTGTTCAATCTATGGATCGGGAAAATCTCCTGGAGGAAGGCATGGCAACCCGCTCCATTTTTCTTACCTGGAAAATCCCCATGGACAGAGGAGCCTGGCAGCTACAGTCCATGGGGTCGCAAAGAGTCAGACACAATTGAGCGACTAAACATAACACAGCACAGTGTACAGCATGGGGATAATAGCTGTGTGTGAAAGTGACTCAGTCATGTCTGACTCTTTGTGACTCCATGGACTATAGTCCGGCCTTGGAATATTCCAGGTAGGAATACTGGAGTGGGTAGCCACATCCTTCTCCAGAAGATCTTTCTGACCCAGGGATTGAACCTGGGTCTCCTGCCTCAGAGGCAGATTCTTTACCATCTGAGCCACCAGTTAATACAGTTAAAGATTCTGTATTGCATATCTGAAAGTTGCTAAGACATTAAATTAAAAGGTTTCATCATCAGAAAAAAATTCTGTAGCTGTGTATCATGACATATATTAACTACACTTATTTTGCTGATCATTTCACAATATATACAAACATCAAATAATTTTGCTGTACACATGCAACTAGTATAATGTTGTATGTCAATTATGCCTCAATGTCAAAAAAAAAAGAAGAAGAAAACATTTAAATTCTGCTCGTCTTTTTGGGTGATTTTCAAGCATCTTGGCCCACAATGGGAGAAAAAAAAAATTAATCTATCATCATCTAGAAAAGGTGTACAAAGAAAGAAAAGACTTAAGAGACTGAATGAACACTCTCAAAGAGCAGTATGAAAAATATAAACAGTATAAAAACAATGAGGTGAGGGAACTCTTCCCAACATTTTGAGTAGCTTAAGAAAATTTTTTTAAAAAGGTAAACTTTTTAAATATATTCCTCAAGGCAATGGCTGAGGTCTAAGAGCATTCAAACCTATACTAAGGAACCACTTATTGTTTGGATCAGCTGAGTTGCAACGGATACTAGAAGTGGAAAGTTTGAATTTGTGAATTGTCAAATGGCAACTTTGATTCAATTTACTATCTGACTAAGTTATTGGGCATTTTTCTGATGTTTTTATTTACTTTTGTATCTCAATATCTCCCCAAGTTCCAAACACTCTGAAAGAAATGAAACAATATCCATTATAATCTTAATATGAAAAGAATTCTGAATCCTACCTCTTAAATGGTAGAATGTTACTATCCAATTTCCTAGAGCCGTTGCTGATACTTTATGACAATCATAAATACCTTCTCTAGAAATGAAATGAGAATTTACTAAAACTAGAAATGCATTATTCCTTTCTCCATCCAGGTCAGATTCTTGATCCTATCAAATTTTATATCTAGTGAAATTTGGTTCTAGTAGTGGTAGAGTTGTACACAGTATACATCAGGCTCAGCTCAGTTCAGTTCAGTTGCTGACTCTTGTCCAACTTTTTGTGACCACATGGACTGCAGAAGACCAGGTTTTCCTGTCCATCACCAAATCCCAGAACTTACTTAAATTCATTTCCATTGAGTTGGTGATACCGTGCAACCATCTCATCCTCTGTCATCCTCTTCTCCTCCAGCCTTCAATCTTTCCCAGCATCAGGGTCTTTTCTAATGAGTCAGTTCTTCACTTAAGGTGGCCAAAATATTGGAGTTTCAGCTTCAGCATCAGTCCTTCCAATGACCACTCAAGACCGATTTCCTTTAAGATGGACTGGTTGGATGTCCTTGCAGTTCAAGGGACTCTCAAGAGTCTTCTCCAACACCACAGTTCAAAAGTATCAATTTTTCCATGCTCAGCTTTCTTTTAAGTCCAACTCTGACATCCATACACAACTATGGGAAAAACCATAGCTTTGACTAGACTGACATTTTTTGGCAAAGTAATGTCTCTGCTATTTAATATGCTGTCTAGGTTAATCACAGCTTTCCTTCCAAGGAGCAAATGTCTTTTAATGTCATGGTGGCAGTCCCATCTGAAATGATTTTGGAGCCCCCAAAAGTCTGTTTCCATTGTTTCCCCATCCATTTGCCATGAAGTGATGGGACTGGATGCCATGATCATAGTTTTCTGAATGTTGAGTTTTAAGCCAACTTTTTCACTCTCCTCTATTGCCTTCATCAAGAGGCTCTTTATTTCTTCACTTTCTGCCATAAGGGTGGTGTCATCTGCATATTTAAGGTTGCTGATATTTCTTCCTACAATCTTGATTCCAGCTTGTGCTTAATCCACCCCAGCATTTCACATGATTTATTCTGCATATAAGCTAACCAAGCACAGTGACCGTGTAAAGCCTTG
This sequence comes from Bison bison bison, assembly GCF_000754665.1. NCBI lineage: Eukaryota > Metazoa > Chordata > Mammalia > Artiodactyla > Bovidae > Bison > Bison bison. The sequence continues at coordinate 3,767,543 of NW_011495086.1, forward strand.
ACATACTCCTTTCCCAATTTGGAACCAGTCTGTTGTTCCATGTCCAGTTCTAACTGTTGCTTCTTGACTTGCATATAAATTTCTAAGGAGGCAGGTCAGGTGCTCTGGTGTTCCCATCTCCTTAAGAATTTTCCAGTTTGTTGTGATCCACACAAAGGCTTTGATATAGTCCATAAAGCAGAAGTAGATGTTTTGCTGGAACTCTCTTGCTTTTTCAATGATTCAGTGGGTGTTGGCAATTTGATCTATAATATAAAACTGTGGAGTCATTGTTAAGGTTAAAATCATCAATTTGACACTGGGATCCCAAAGCAGGAGTAGACAGAAATTCCTCTTCAACACTACCCTCTTCTTCTACACGGACCTGATGGATTTAGATCCCTTCACTGCAGATGGTGACTGCAGCCATGAAATTAAAAGACACTTACTCCTTGGAAGGAAAGTTATGACCAACCTAGATAGCATATTGAAAAGCAGAGACATTACTTTGTCAACAAAGGTCTGTCTAGTCAAGGCTAAGATTTTTCCAGTGGTCATGTATGGATGTGAGAGTTGGACTGTGAAGAAGGCTGAGCACTGAAGAATTGATGCTTTTGAACTGTGGTGTTGGAGAAGACTCTTGAGAGTCCCTCGGACTGCAAGGAGATCCAACCCTGTCT
>NW_011495086.1:3768301-3769710 GCF_000754665.1 Bison bison bison
AGACAGCTTTTGAACTGTGGTGTTGGAGAAGACTCTTGAGAGTCCCTTGGACTGCAAGGAGATCCAACCAGTCCATTCTAAAGGAGATCAGCCCTGAGATTTCTTTGGAAGGAATGATGCTAAAGCTGAAACTCCAATGCTTTGGCCACCTCATGCGAAGAGTTGACTCAATGGAAAAGACTCTGATGCTGGGAGAGATTGGGGGCAGGAGGACAAGGGGACGACAGAGGATGAGACGGCTGGATGGCATCACCAACTCGATGGACATGAGTTTGAGTGAACTCCGGGAGTTGGTGATGGACAGGAAGGCCTGGCGTGCTGCGATTCATGGGATCGCAAAGAGTTGGACACAACTGAGCAACTGAACCAACTGACTGACTGACTGATAGAAACAGAGTATACTCTGTTTCTTGTTATTTTCTCCAAATTTACTTAAGTAAATTAGTCTTCTTTCCCAGTTAAGAAAAGACAAGAGGATCGATGGAGACCAGGAATGTGTTTGGAGAAGAAATCCCTTCTTAGAGAGATCAAAAGTAAAAAAAAAAAAAGGCAAAGAAATGCCATGTAAATAGGAACTAATAAAGAAAGTATATGCTAATATCATAGTACCATAGACTAATACAATAGTTAATAACATAAAATATGGAATTTTGGCAGAGGAGGCTCAAGTAAAATAAAGTATTATTGAAAATGCCAGAAAACTGTGCCACTGGGAACTGCTCGTTTTGCATGAACCTTTTCTGGAGAGCAGTATGACAGTAACTGAAAAAAATAAAAAATAATCATTGCATGAAATCTATACTGATATTTTTTGTCCTCTAAGGAATAACCAATAAATGTGGTATAAATTTGACAGAAATCCACAATCGCAGTACAAACTTCATGTCTCCAAGTAAAGAGTAATGGCTGAAGGATGAAGAAAGGTGAGCAGAGATCCCATCTACAGAGAACAATATTTGGAGATTCAATATAATCCCATTATAAAGGCTTGGAAAACATTTATTATTCTGTCAAAACCCCAGAAGGATCATCTTTTTATGATAATAGCTATACCAAAGCTATAGATTCACTCCCACTTTAAAAGTTAAATATAAACAAAAAATAAAATTGATATATCCTAGCAAGACTGATTAAAACAAAACTAGAGAAAGTACTAATTATCATGATTAAGAATAAAAGAGACATTACTTACAAATCCTTTACAAATTAAACACATAATAATGGGAAATTATGAATAATACTTTGCTAATTATATGAAAAACTTAGATATAATGGAAAAATTATTTTTAAAAGAATTAATGGAAAGATATTAATAACTCAAGAGCAATCAAATAAAGTGAATACTAGTCCAAAACATTCTACTCATATACACACACACACACACACACACACATATATATAGATATATT
>NW_011495086.1:3769810-3771268 GCF_000754665.1 Bison bison bison
ATGTTTGTAGTGTATGCTGCTGCTGCTGCTAAGTCGTTTCAGTCGTGTCCGACTCTGTGCGATCCCATAGATGGCAGCCCAGCAGGCTCTGCCATTCCTGGGATACTCCAGGCAAGAACACTGGAGTGGGTTGCCATTTCCTTCTCCAATGCATGAAAGTGAAAAGTGAAAGTGAAGTCGCTCAGTCGTGTCTGACTCTAGCGACCCAATGCACTGCAGCCTACCAGGCTCCTCCACCCATGGGATTTTCTAGGCAAGAGTACTAGAGTGGGGTGCCATTGTAGTGTATATATGTATGTAAAATATAAAGTTACATATACCCTGTATTTATATATAATAGTAGTGGTGTTAGGCATTCAGTCATGTCCAACTCTTTGCCACCCCATGGACTGTAGTCTGCCAGGCTCCTCTGTCCATGGGTTTTCCCAGCCAAGGATACTTTAGTGGTGTGCCATTCCTTTCTCCAGGGGATCTTCCTGACTCAGGGATCGAACTCAGATCTCCTGCACTGCAGGAAGATTCTTTACCATCTGAGTCACCAGGGAAGCCATCAGGGAAACCATATATATATATATATATATTTAAATAAATAATTATTGATCAATATCCCTCATAAATATAACAGATGCATTTATACTCAATATTAGTATAGTATATTCTATCTCAGTAATATCTAAAATGTTTAATACATCATGCACAAATCAGGTTTGTTCCAGAAATACAAGATGAAATTAATGTTTGGAATATTAATCAAATCTATTTATATGTTAACACATAATAAAATATATAATTCTTAAATGGATATTAAATTTTGAGGAAGTCAAAAACTCATTAATGAAAAGAATGCTCAGGAAGGTAAGAATTAAAGTGAATATCTTCAAATAGATCATGATTATGCATGAAAATCCTACATGTACATTTGATGAAATATTAAGCTAATTCCCAGTAAGCATGAAAAAAAGATAATAGTTTCCACCCGCTTACTGTCACTACTTCTTTTCAATATTGCACTGAATGAGCTAGACTTTAAGATATTTAAAAGAAATATATGTATAAAGTATAAAGATAATAGCAAAAAAATTATGTAAAATTAGTATTAAAACTATTCCTGTTTCATCCACCTCATTAGAACTGATTCAAATGTATTCTTTTTAATGGCTGAGTAATACTCCATTGTGTATATATACCACAGCTTTCTTATCCATTCATCTGCTGATGGACATCTAGGTTGCTTCCATGTCTTGGCTATTATAAACAGTGCTGCAATGAACATTGGGGTACACGTGTCTCTTTCCCTTCTGGTTTCCTCAGTGTGTATGCCCAGCAGTGGGGTTGCTGGAATTTAGAAAGATGGTAACAATAACCCGGTGTATGAGACAGCAAAAGAGACACTGATGTATAGAACAGTCTTATGGACTCTGTGGGAGAGGGAGAGGGTGGGAAGATTTGGGAGAATGG
>NW_011495086.1:3771368-3783810 GCF_000754665.1 Bison bison bison
TAAAGGTGGGAAGATTTGGGAGAATGGCAATGAAACATGTAAAATATCATGTAGGAAACGAGTTGCCAGTCCAGGTTCGATGCACGATGCTGGATGCTTGGGGCTGGTGCACTGGGACGGCCCAGAGGGATGGTATGGGGAGGGAGGAGGGAGGAGGGTTCGAGATGCAGAACACATGTATACCTGTGGCGGATTCATTTTGATATTTGGCAAAACTAATACAATTATGTAAAGTTTAAAAATAAAATAAAATTAGAAAAAAAAATAATAAAAAATAGAATTGAAATCAAAAAAAAAAAAACTATTCCTATTCAAAGGTAAGATATTTATATTAAAATACTAAAAAAAAATGCTAAATATCTACTAGAATAAGTAAATAAAGCCAGTTTTCTGTATGAGAATCAAAACAGAAAACATTATTGTACTTTGAAATACAAATAACAAGCAACTGGAAAAAAAATAAAATAAACCAATTGAAGTATTATATTCGCCATAAAATAGTTAGGAATGTGTATAATAAAATATTTAAGTTCTCTACACTGTAAACTACAAATATTGCTAAGAGAAATTAAGAACTATGTAAGCTGGGAATTTCCTGGTCCAGTAGTTAGGACTGCACTTTCATGGCCAAGACAGGGGAAATAAGATCCCATAAGCCACGTAGTACAGCCAGAAAAAAAGAAACAACCCTAAGTTGTTGGAGACAAATAACAAATAGTTGGAATACTCAATATTAAGACTAATAAATTTTATATAGATTGCTTGATGCAATATTGGTCAAAATTCCAAATGTGTCTTTTGTAGAAATTCATACTATACTGTAAGAAATGTATGGAAAAATTTAAGCAAACTTTGTTTTCCCCTGGGCTTCCCTTGTGGCTCAGCTGGTAAAGAATCAACCTTCAGTGCGGGAGACTTGGGTTCGATTCCTGGGTTGGGAAGATCCCCTGGAGAAGGGAAAGGCTACCCACTCCAGTATTTTGGCCTGGAGAACTCCATGGACTATACAGTCCATGGGGTCTCAAAGAGTCAGACACGACTGAGCGACTTTCACTTTCACTTTGTTTTCTCTTAGAGTTAGAGACAGGCACCATCTAGCAAATGTTTCAGATTAGTATTGTCACCAGTTGTTCTGAGGGACAACTTTCTTTACTGTCTTTCATTATAAAAACTTCCATTTCCTCTTATGCCCTGATTTCGAGGACCAGGAGCTGTTCCATGCTGGACCCACTCCCCAACGTTCTCTTTACCATCTCTTCAGATAGCATTTTTGAGTCCTGTGCCTTTTGTGATGTCTCCACTGCCTTTTGTTAGAGAATTTCTGTCTGTAAAGAACAAGGAGTGTTTCTTCTTTATCTTCACATCTATATCTACTGTAGACTTGTCCTCAATAGATTCCAGAGCTGAAGCTGTGATAAATGTTGAAGCTTGAGTCCCAGGAGTCCTGTAGGTTGCTCAAATTGAATGACTTCCTTTCTTTGCTTTTTCTTTTTTTATCTGATTGAGGCACCTTTTTTCCTAACATCCACTTACAGATTTGATATTTTGGTGTTTTTTATCATAGAAGCATGAAGTCAAATCCTCATGTTTCTCCCAGAAGCATCTGTTATTCAAATAAATCTCGCCTACCTTTTTCTCTTTTAACAAATCCACAGCAAAATATTCTTCCATTGGTGCAGCCAGGCATATACTTAATAGATAATTATCTTGACTGAATTTCCTTTAGTATCTTTCATATATTTATGCCTTTCTAAGGCTTACTTTTATAATTTCCCCAACAATCACTCAAATTCCCAGCAGTATATCAACATCTTCATCTGCAGTGACTCTATCCCCTTGAGAACACCTAATATCACTCTAAGTATTTTCTACTAAACTTCATCTTTTCTTCCCTGGTAACTTAGAGGTGAAGAACCTGCCTGCCAATGTAGGAAACGTGGGTTTGATTCCCAGATTGGGAAGATCCCCTGGAGAAGGAAATGGCAACCCACTCTGGTATTCTTGCCTGGAGAATTCCATGGACAGAGGAGCCTGGCAGGCTAGTCCCTGGGGTCAGACATGACAGTGATTGAACAACAGCCTTCATCTTAGACTTGTATTGATTTTTCTCTAATCACCAGTTATGGCTGTTACCAGTCTTTAAAGATGAATTCCATATAGTAATGAAATCTTCTGTCCTTTCTCTAATGTTCTCTTTTATAGCAATTTAGCATGGCACTTTTTTTCATTTTATTTTTTTTAGTTCAGCATGTATATTCTAAAAAAAAAAAAAGACTTCACTTTTGCTCTGTAACAGGAGAAAGTTAGCTGCTTTGCACTTTTAAAGCATCAGATACCATTCTGCACACTGATATTTAAGGGGCACATAGGAGCTCTTCTTTCTTGTACAATGAAGCTTTTGCTTCAGCCAAGCAAGCTTTGTGAAAGCCGTGCCTAGATAATAAGATGTGACAGGCTACACACTGAGATCCTCTCTGCTCTTAAGGAAGTTTCCCTTGTTAACATTTCTGTAGTCCTTGCACCTTAATTTGTAGACAATCATTTGTAAACAAATATTCTTTGTCCTGTAATGAGCCACCAAGATTAAACACCCTGTGATCAGGTTAAAGACCTTTATTCTAGTACTGGGAAAAAAAAAAGAATCACTAAGAGAAAAACCCACTTATTGTAAAAAGAAGCTTCTCAAAATACTTAAGAAAAATACCTATCTGTCAAAATATAAAATTCTAACACCAGTGCCAGACTTCAGGCTCCACCAAATTCTCTCCATATAAATACTGTGCTTTTGTGAATTCTACTATGTTGTGTGTTTGTTTTTTATCAGTATTAGCCTGCTGTAGAGGACATTAAGGACTTTTGGATATTAGCACCCATCTTACCTACCCTATCTGTAATATAAAACTGTGGAGTCATAGTTGAGGTTAAAAATATCAATTTGATACTAAGAGCCCAGAGAAGGACTAGACAGAAATTCTTCTTCAAAACTCTCCTCTTTTTCTACATGGACCTGATGGTTCATATCCCTTATAGAAACAGAGTATACTCTGTTTCTTGTTATTTTCTCCAAATTTACTAAAGTAAGTCTACTTTCCCAGTTAAGAAAAGACAAGGTATGGATGGAGGCCAGGAATGTGTTTGGAGAAGAAATCCATTCTTAGAGAAATCAAGAGTAAGTTAAAACAAACAAACAAACAAAAAAGGCAAAGGAAAAGAAAGCATATGCTAATATCATAGTACCATAGACTAATACAATAGTTAATAACATAAAATATGGAATTTTGGCAGAGGAGGGTCAAGTAAAATAAAGTATTATTGAAAATGCCAGAAAACTGTGCCACTGGGAACTGCTAGAGGCATACTCCTCTCTGGAGAGCAGTATGACAATAACTGATGAAATTAAGTCTGTATCCACCTTACAGCTCAGAAATTTCAACCTTGAGTATTTGCTCTAGAGAAAGTTACATTCTGGACCATATATGTCATATACAAGAATAGCAGAGAAAACTGGTTTATAACAGTAAATAATGGTGACTGTATGTCCTAGAATGTACAATATTTAGAAACAATGTATTAAAGGTAGATATAGTACCATGCACTATTTTTTTTTAAAGTGAAGTTCTCAATGAAACATGAAAGACACAGAATCTATAGAGGCATATAACTTAGGTTTATTAAAACACATAAACACTGAAACCAGTACTATATATTTCACAAGGACACATGGAATCCACACATATCTCGACAGTAAAATGAAGGTCCAGGGAAACAAGAAAACAGGGAAGGATCTTGCAGTGATCTGTGAAATTGATTTGCCTTGAGCCAGGAGAGTAATCAATGATCTTCACCAGAAATTGTTCACAAATAAATTGTAAGCAACAGCAAAACATGAATACACAAGAGAAAACATGCCATTAATAAATTAACAAAAAATCATAATGGAGACACAATAACAATGAATATGTTATGAAATTGTCAAAATCACTATTGATTGATGCAAAGAAAGTAAAAAGAATAAGGTATCAAGTTTTACCATTACATTGTTAAAATAATTTAAAGATAAGAAAGTATTATGTTTGCAAAGTTGTCTGTGAAATAAGTGGTGTTCTCTGATGGTAGAACTATAAATTTTGATACTCATTTTGGAGAAAAATAGTGGAAGAATTAACAAGCAACTCCATTACAAGTTCATATCATGTACATATGCATAGGGCATAAAAAGAATAAAAATATCTATTATAGTTTTGATTACTCTTTGCGACCCCATGGATTGCAGTACGCCAGGCCTCCCTGTCCATCACCAACTCCCGGAGTTCACTCAAACTCACATCCATCGAGTCGGTGATGCCATCCAGCCATCTCATCCTCTATCGTCCCCTTCTCCTCCTGCCCCCAATCCCTCCCAGCATCAGAGTCTTTTCCAATGAGTCAGCTCTTCACATGAGGTGGCCAAAGTACTGGAGTTTCAGCTTTAGCATCATTCCTTCCAAAGAACACCCAGGACCGATCTCCTTTAGAATGGACTTGTTGGATCTCCTTGCAGTCCAAGGGATTCTCAAGAATCTTCTCCAACACAACAGTCATAGGCCCCCAAAAATATATATCCAGCAAGGGGAATACTATTGAATTTGTTTAAATAGGACTACAATGAAAGCATTTAAACAAATTCCAAATTAAAAAAATAAAAGAATGAAAATGCAATTAAGTTGAATTAAATCAACAAATGGGCTTCTCAGTCTTCTTGCCTAGATGATCCCATGGACAGAGGAGTCTGGCAGGCTACAGTTCACAGGGTCGCAAATAGTTGGACATGATTGAATGACTAAGTGTGCATGCAAATTAAGGAATAGGGAGATAGATATAATGTCTTCTTTTTCCTTTATCAGGTCTTTTCTGGCGGTTTGGATGGTAAAGAGCCTGACTACAATGCAGGAGAACTGGGTTCAGTCCCTGGGTTGGGAAGATCCTCTGGAGAAGGGAATGGCTACCCACTCTAGTATCCTTGCCTAGAGAATTCAATGGACAGAGGAGACGGCAGGCTACAATCCATGGGGTTGCAAAAAAGTCGGACATGACTGAGTGACTAACACTTTTATTTTATTGACTTTGTGAAATGCATTTAGTAACAATATTTTCTTATTGCTATCTCAGAGCTCATCTATGTAGATGTTCATATTCTTCTCATGGTACTGCCTGTGCCCAGGCAAAGATAAACTTATGTTAACCCATTGATTTACCTGGTGCATCAGTTAAGATAGACTAGGCTATGCCTGTATAACAAATGACTTCCAAATCTTCTTGGGTTACAAAGCTAAGGTGTGTTTCTCACCTATCCCACATGTTTATCCCAAGTCACCTGTAACTTGTCTTCACTTAAGAAAGCATGATGACGAGACTGTCCTGGAATAGTGAAGATAAGACTAACTGAGCCCTGACTTAAAGTTTCTGTTCAGAAATGTCACATTCCTGTCCATATTTAATTGGCTAATGGAAGTTACATGAAGATCTGGAAACTGTTATTGGAGGTTGGAGGTATTATTCTTTCCCAAGGAGAAGCAGTGAATAATTTTTAATCACAGATTAATGTTTAATCTAAGCTAGACGGTTAGTGAACATAGTTTGCATTATACAGAAATAGACTTCCAAAAGTAGATTCATTTAAGTCAACACTACAAATATTCTTAACTAGTTGTAAAATGATGTAGTTTACAACACAAATTGTGTCATAAGTGCTTATTAGAGTCACTTGAAGTGTAAGTCATAAGCAACAGCATTTGCAGATAGTGAGGACAATGCTCTGTGACTGATGGCATCAGAGCTGGGAGGGTGGTAAAATTTGACCACTTACTGCAGCTCTTGTAAGACTGCTGATTGTTTCATTTTCTGTGTATTATGAAGGGCTCTGGATAATGGGTACTGTCAAAGGTAAACACAACTGGACATTAGCTAAAGTGGTGAAAGCATACTTCATTCATTAATTATTGACAATAGGGGGCTTCCTCAGTAACTCAAACAGTAAACAATCTCCCTGCATTGCAGGAGACCTGGGTTCAATCTCTGGATCAGGAAGATCCCCATGGTGAGGGGCATGGCAACCCACTCCAGTATTCTTGCCTGGAGAATTCCATGGATAGAGGAGCCTGGCAGGCTACAGTCCATGGGTTCTCAAAGAGTCAGATATGATGAGAGACTTTCACAAACATACATAGAGATTACCTTCAAAGGTGCTGTACCATATACTTTAAAACTGCTATAAGACTAGATCTGAAATGTTATCATAATAACAAATAATTCTGTGATGTGATAGACATATTATCTAACTCTACATTGATGACCATATTACTATATATGTGTATCAGATCTGCAGATTATACACCTTTAACATACACAGGGTTATATGTTAAATATAACATTGGTTATTTAATTAATTGAGAATGAGACAGCAGGGAGGAAGATTGGCCAGACCTTAAACAGAATTAGGAAAGGGAAATTTTATAAGCAGCAGCAAAGAGAGCCTGTGCATGTGAAACCCATCTGGGCTTGCTGACTGTTGCTTACTGAAGTTAGCTCACACCCTCTCAGGAGTGGGAGACAGAGGTCCTGAGCATCAGGTGTTGGCTGGAACAAACAGTAAATTATTTTGGCAGCCTGGAATGTTTCTCAGTGCATCTTAGTGGTATGGACTTGAGCCGTTAGAAACTATGTTAGTGTTTAAATCTATATAAGGCAAGCTGAGACCAATCAAGATGAGGGTCTGATGATTAGATTGTGGTCAAGGAGAGATTGCTTGTAAATAACTCCAAATGGAAAGTTTTATGTTGCATCCCAGGAAGAAAAAAAAATATACTGTTTTCGTCCCTCAAAAATGAGATTGTTTTAATGTTTAATCAGAATCATGTAATTATGTGGATATCATCCCATATATTCTATTTATCAACATTTCTAATTTTCTAATAAAGAATGAAATTCTTTCAGAAAGAGATTTTTCCCTTTTGATAGCCATCTGATATTTTTATATTATTAATTTTTATGCCTCATTAGTCAATCCCCACTGATGTATAATAATCCTGAGTTATTGAATAATTATCCTATTAGATGCACATTGGGCTTCCCTCGTGGCTCAGACGGTGAAGAATCCATGTGCAATGATCCCCTGGAGAAGGGAATGGCTGCTCTTTCCAGTTTTCTTGCCTGGAGAATTCTAAGGACTGGTTACTGTCCATGGGGTTGCAAAGAGTCCGACATGACTGAATAACACTTTCACTATGTGCACATTACTTTTTTTTAATTGTAATTTTTCTGACTAATTAGCTAAAGGTCATGATTTGTGTTATTACTAATAAAAAACTGGCTGAATATGTTGTTCAATGGCTGTCACCTTTATCAAGATGCTCTTTAGTTTCTCTTCACTTTCTGCCATTAGAATGGTATTATCTGTATATCCGAGGTTGTTGGTAGGACCTTGACAAATATCTTAAGTTATTAAAGAGAAATTACATCACATATATTTGTCAAAATATTTAGAATTATATAGTTTTGCTTAATATGGAAAGATCTTGACATAGAAATTAGCTTATGATCATCCATATAAACAAAACAAAGAAAATCAATGGAACACAAATCAACTGACGTATAGAACAGTCTTATGGACTCTGTGGGAGAGGGAGAGGGTGGGAAGATTTGGGAGAATGGCATTGAAACATGTAAAATATCATGTATGAAACGAGATGCCAGTCCAGGTTCAATGCACGATACTGGATGCTTGGAGCTGGTGCACTGGGACGACCCAGAGGGATGGTGTGGGGAGGGAGGAGGGAGGGGGGTTCAGGATGGGGAGCACATGTATACCCGAGGTGGATTCATTTTGATGTTTGGCAGAACTAATACAATTATGTAAAGTTTGAGAATAGAATAAAATTAATTAAAAAAAAAAAAAACAAATCAACAACAACAAAAATCTCTCATGTTTCCATTTAGTCCCAGGTTTCTTAAGCAGGGGAGACTCATGATGCAGCTGTATCATTCTAAGGAAAGTGACACAGCATTGAATTCCTGGGGCAAGTGACACTTGTTCTTCTAAGTGGAGAAAATCTCCTGCTTCACCTCCTTTTAATATTTTTTCCCCCCAGAAATAAGAGTTTTCAGAAAATAGCTTTGGGAAGCCATGCATCTTGTGTGCTCCTCTGTGACCATTTTAACCTCTTCCTCTGGTGACTAAAGGTGAGCGTTGCACACTTAATACTGGTGGCCCTTTTATGTGGCTTCACTCTCACATCTTAAATAGCTTTCCAAATTAAGTATACTTTCAGTTCAATGAAAAGAAGAAATAGAATTATCCTAAAATCAACTCATTGTATGGTCCACACTTTAACCAAGGTTTGAAATGACCTTTGAGCCTTGCCTACTCCTAGAGGGGAGGAAATCTAAAATGCAGCTCTCTACATTAGTCCCTTTAGAAGATACAGCGAGTGAGCCTCTTTTAACAGGAAGAAATGTCTTCACATTCAAATAGTGCCAGGAGTCCCATATCAGATAGAACGGAATCTGGCAAAAGCAAGATTTATCCCATCTAAAATTGCATTAAACATATCATATATCTAGTAAAATACATTGTACCTAACTGGATGATATTTTTTTCATGAGAGTTAAGCAAACTAGGTAAGCAAATCATTTGAATTCTAGAATCACAATTCCTGCTGGAATCAAGATCACTCTACTCTACCCTTTTTCCTTTACTTCATTCTTACTTTCTTGTACTTCCTCTACTATTTCTCCTAACTTACTCATGCCAGCCTGAGGACAGAGCCACACAAATATTGTTAATAGACACAGAAGGTACTAAGGGAGAAAGATACTCCTCACCTGGCATGTGTTTCTATGTGCATGCATGAGCCAAACCCATGGGATCAAACCCATGCCTGCTCCATTGGAAACACAGTCTTAACTGCTGGACCACCAGGGAAGTCCCATTTGGTTTTAATTTTGAGATTGAAACTTTCTTTCCTTCCAAACAGAGCACTTGACATAAGTAGTCAAATGAAAAAGAATAAATAGTATCCTGGTTAGTATTGGTAAACTAATAAGCTTTCTAGCATGGTGTAATTTATGCTCAAAGCAAATATTGGATTTCTTTACACTCCAGATTTAAACCTAGATCTTGAGAAACATTAGAGGAAAGGGCATTGACATAACTAATTTCATGGATGCCCATGGATTTGTTCCATAAACCCAGTTGTCAGCAGCAAAACGAGCATCAGAAAAATATTATAATAAATAGGCCTATATATCCATGTGAATCCACTGGTTCTATTCTTTATTTTGCCTGTTCCCTGGGTACTCAGAATTGTAAGGATGAGTAGAATCAAGTTCCCTTCTTCACAATATTTTAGGGAGATTGAATTATTACATTAATTTTCTATTTTATGGACTACATTTTAAAGGCTGCTATGATGGCTGTACTTGTTAAATATATCCTAAAATATAGAGAGAATAATTTTAATTAACAACTTCAAATATAATAACAATAAAATGGATGAAAATCTATACTATGTAATGGGAAGAGCATTAAGTAGAGAAATCTTGACTATCAATATACTTGAATGGAAACAACATTAAGATTATGGGCTTAGGAAACATATGGAAGATTTTAATGCTAAAGTATTAGAACCAGTTTAAGAACATACTATAGAATATAACACCTTTGGAAATATGTTTGCTTTGGAGACCCTTGCCTTATAAACACAATACCGAACATCTGGGTTCAGTTCTAATGACACATTCTATTTTATTATTATTTGTCTATTATTATTCACATACTTTTCTCTGAAAGTTGTTTTCAAGGGAAGCAAAATATTTATCAGAACTCAGTAAAGCTTACCTACTTGTCAGTTTTTTTTTTTTTTTTTTTAATCAACATATGTTTTTTAGTAGGCTTGAAAGAGGTTTTTTATACCTACACTTTCCATCGTATTCCTTTTTTGCAATGTAGTTTTTAATTGAAGGAAAATTGCTTTACAATGTTGTGATCATTTCTGCCATACAACAACACAAATCAGCCATAATTATACATGTTTTACCTCCATCTTGAGCCTCCCTCTTCCAGACCCCTCCCACCTCTAAGTTTATCACAGAGCACCAGGCTGGGCCCCCTGTGTTATACAACACCTTCTCACCAGCTCTCCATTACACACATAGTGGTGTGTAAATGCTGAGCTACTTCTCCAGTTGCCCCCACTTTGCCCTTCCCTCACTGTGTCCATTGCATTTCTAAAGTAGTCATTTCACTATAAACTTGCAAGAATTCAAGATATTATTTGTTATCTAAATCAACCTTCGATCTAATGAAGGATTTTTTTTTTTCAACTTTCTACATGTATTATTTTCCTTTTGTCTCTTATTCTTCCCTTGGTACTTTCTATCATTTCATAAACATCAATCACATGAATGGCTTAGTAGGTTTATGCTGTCAAGACGTGCTGTTCCCCTTAGATTCTTTCTGTATTGTTCTTCCATCCAGAATGTCGTGCATGCCCTTTCATTGTATCATGTCATAAAAAATTTAGGTGATTTGTTTTTGTTTTTTTCCCTGGTAATAGTAAACAGATGAAACTTTGAATTCATACTTGTTGTGTTTATTTTGCATATTACATATTAGTGGATAGCTTTTTAAAAGATATCAGTATACTATGCCATCTTCTTTAATATATAATATTTCCCCCTGATTTACAAGAAATTGCCATCTTCATTGTTTATTATATAGTCTTTATTTTTCATTATTTTGAGATCTTTGTCCTTATTTCCAAAATTTTCCCCTTTCATTCAAGTATTATTTCTTCTGGTTTTATTGAGCTATAAGTGACATATAGCACTGTATAAGTTTACAATGTACAGCATAATAGTTTGCATCATGAAATAATCACAATAAGTTTAGTGAACATTCATAATCTCATATAGATACAACATTAAAGAAACAGGAAAGAAAAAAATGTTTTCCCTTAAGATAAAAACTCAAGATTTACTCACAACTTGCATATACACGGTCCAGCAATGTTAGTTATATTTATCATGTTATACATTGCATCTCTAATGTGTATTTATCTTATAATTGGAAGTTTGTACTTTCTGACTCCCTCCAATTTCCTTACCCTCACTCCACACAATGGTAACCACAAATCTGATCTTTTTCTATGAGTTTGCTTGTTTGGCTGGTGTTTAGGTATTACTGACTTTTAACAGCATGTCAGTTCCTGGTACAAATAGTAATTTGGTATGTCTATACATTTTCAAATGATCATCATGATAAGTCTAGCTGTCATTGTTCATCATACAAAGGTGTTACATTATTTGTGACTATATTCCCCATACTGTACATGTCATACCTGTAACTCATTTATTGTGTATCTGAAAGTTTTTACCTCAGTCTCCCTCACCTATTTATCTAGAAATAGATGAATAGATCAATGATTCAGCCTACTTTCAATAGATCAATGATTCAGATAATGAATAGATGCAATTGGCTCATATTTATCAAATATTATTTTCCCATTATGTTTTTAACCAAGAATTACTGTGTAAATATTTATGTTCATAAAATTACTAAGTAAATGAAAAATGTTAAATTTTGAAACCATCAGCTAATAACATGGAGAATAACTAAAGTATTATGTAATTGACTCAAATTAAAATCACGTTTTTGGGGGAGGAGCTAAGATGGCAGCGGAATAGGACGGGGAGAACACTTTCTCCCCCACAAATTCATCAAAAGAACAGTTAAATGCCGAGTGAATTCCACAAAACAACTTCTGAATGCCAGCAGACGACATCAGGCACCCAGAAAAGCAACCCATTGTCTTCGAAAAGAGGTAGGAAAAAATATAAAAGAGAAAAAAATAGAGACAAAGGAGGGAGGGATGGAGTTCCGTCCCAGGAAGGGAGTCTTAAAAAGAGAGAAGTTTCCAAACACCAGGAAACATTCTCGCTGCCGAGTCTGTGCCGAGCCTTGGAAGCACAGAGGGCAACATAACTGGGAGGAAAAATAAATAAAAAAACAATTAAAACCCACAGATTATGAGTCCTACGGTAACTCCCCCAACGGAGAAGCAGCGCAGATGCCTGCATCTGCCATTAGCAAACGGGGGCTGGGCAGGGAGGCGCTGCACGGGCTGCATCGCTTAGAGTAAGGATCTGGTCTGAATACCCCGAGCACTACCTGAGCGAAATAATTTGGGCTAGCAAACCAGACTGTGGGTTATCTATCACACGAAAAGCCAGCCCTAACCTAAGATACCACCAGGCCCGCGCACGGAACAAAGGACTGTAGAGATAGCAGGCTGCAGACCGTACCCCTCCAGTGACAGGCAGCCAGAGCTGGAAGGGGGCAATCACAGCCCCAGAAAGACATTATCTACAAAACTGTAAGCAGGCTTCTTTGCTAACTAAAACTTCT
>NW_011495086.1:3784154-3784496 GCF_000754665.1 Bison bison bison
CCCGAGTGCTTGAACCTGAGCGGCGTAGACCTGGGAGGTGCAAGCAGCCCAGGGCCAGCCACGGATGGTTCCCGGTGGAGCAATCTAGAGCCTGAGCAGTGTGGGCAGGGAGGCTACATGCTCCGTGAGTGGGGGCAGGCCCAGTGTGGCTGAGGCACTGCGAGCACACGCCAGTCTTATTTGCAGCATCCCTCCCTTGCCACAGCATGATTGAACAAATGAACCTTAAAAAAAAAAGGTGTCCAGCACCGCCCCCTTTGTATCAGGATGGAAATCAGACACTGAAGAGACCAGAAAACAGAAGCTATAACAGAGGGAACCGCCTTGGAAGCAACAGGCAAT
>NW_011495086.1:3784596-3786382 GCF_000754665.1 Bison bison bison
TGGAGTTTCAGCTTCAGCATCACTCCTTCCAAAGAAATCCCAGGGCTGATCTCTTTCAGAATGGACTGGTTGGATCTCCTTGCAGTCCAAGGGACTCTCAAGAGTCTTCTCCAACACCTATAGATCTTGAGAAATATAAGCCGGAACAAGGAACTAGCTGAAAATGAACTGAACCCACAATACCCACAACAATATCAGAGAAAGTCCTGTATATATTTTTACTATTTTTATGATCATTCTTTCTTTCTTTTTTTTAAATTTTTTAAAAGTTTTAAGCCCTTTATTACTCCTTTAATTTTCACTTTTATAACCTACTATTACTTTGCAAAAGAAAAAAATCCTTTTTATTTTTAAAAAGCAAGCTTCATACATATATTTTTTATAACTTTTGTGACCTTGTTTTTTTTCCTTCTTCTTCTTCTTTTTTAACATTGTATTTTTGAAATTCCAAACTCTGCTCTAGATTTTTAATTTTAGCTTTTTGGTATTTGTTATCAATTGTGTACCTATATTTTTTTATATAATTTTTGCGACTTTTTTTTTTTTCCTCTCTTCCTTTCTCTTCATCTTTTCTTTAACATTGTATTCCTGAAATTCCAAACTCTACTCTAGATTTTTAATTTATGCTTTTTGGTATTTTTGTCAATTTTGTACCTATATCTTCTTTATAATTTTTGTGACTTTGTTTTTTGTTTTGTTTTGTTTTGTTTTTTTTGTTTGTTTTTTTCTCTTTCTTTTCTTTAACACTGTATTTTTGAAATTTCAAACTCTACTCTAGATTTTTTTACTTTTGCTTTTTGGTATTTGTTATCAACTTTGTACCTATATTTTCTTTATAATTTTTGTGACTTTTTTTTTTTTCTCTCTTTCTTTTCCTTCTTCTTTTCTTTAACATTGTATTTTTGAAATTCCAAACTTTACTTTAGATTTTTAATTTTTGCTTTTAGGTATTTGTTACCAATTTTGTACCTTTAAGAACCCAATCTTCAGTACCCATTTTTTACTAAGGAACGAGATTACTGGCTTGACTGCTCTCTCCCCCTTCAGACTCTCCTTTTTTCCCACCAGGTCGCCTGTGTCTCCTCCCTAACCCTTCTCTACTCTACCCAACTCTGTGAATTTCTGTGTGTTCCAGACAGTGGAGAACACTTACAGAACTGATTACTGGTTGGATCTGTCTCTCTCCTTTTCATTCCCTCCTTTTATCCTCCTGGCCGCCTCTGTCTCCTTCCTACCTCTTCTCTTCTCTGTATAAGTGAACATCTCTGAGCGGTCCAGTTGTGGAGTGCACATAAGGAAGTGATTACTGGTTAGCCCGCTCTCTCCTCTATTGATTCCACCTCATCTCATTTGGGTCACCTCTAACTCCCACCTCCCTCTTCTCCATGTAATGCTGTGAACCTCTCTGGGTGACCCTCATGGTGGAGAAACTTTTCATCTTTAGCCTAGATGTTTTATCAGTGGTGCTGTATAGAAGGAGAAGTTTTGAGACTACTGTAAAAATAAGACTGATAACTGGAAGCAGGAGGCTTAAATCCAAACCCTGACTCCAGGGAACATTAACTGACAGGAGCTCATCAAATGCCTCCATACCTACACTGAAACCAAGCACCACACAAGGGCCAACAAGTTCCAGGGCAAGACATACCAAGCAAATTCTCCAGCAACACAGGAACACAGCCCTGAGCTCCAATATACAGGCTGCCCAAAGTCACCCCAAAACCATAGATATCTCATAACTCATTACTGGACACTTCATTGCACTCCAGAGAGAAGAAATCCAGCT
>NW_011495086.1:3786482-3790534 GCF_000754665.1 Bison bison bison
AATACAGAAAGGACACCCCAAACTCAGCAATTTAAACAAGATGAAGAGACAGAGGAATACCCAGCAGGTAAAGGAACAGGATAAATGCCCACCAAAACAAACAAAAGAGGAAGAGATAGGGAATCTACCTGATAAAGAATTCCGAATAACAATAGTGAAATTGATCCAAAATCTTGAAATCAAAATGGAATCACAGATAAATAGCCTGGAGACAAGCATTGAGAAGATGCAAGAAAGGTTTAACAAGGACGTAGAAGAAATAAAAAAGAATCAATATATAATGAATAATGCAATAAGTGAGATCAAAAACACTCTGGAGGCAACAAATAGTAGAATAACAGAGGCAGAAGATAGGATTAGTGAATTAGAAGATAGAATGGTAGAAATAAATGAATCAGAAAGAAAAAAAGAAAAACGAATTAAAAGAAATGAGGACAATCTCAGAGACCTCCAGGACAGTATTAAACACTACAGCATTCAAATCATAGGGGTCCCAGAAAAAGAAGACGAAAAGAAAGACCATGAGAAAATACTTGAGGAGATAATAGTGGAAAACTTCCCTAAAATGGGGAAGGAAGTAATCACTCAAGTCCAAGAAACCCAGAGAGTCCCAAACAGGATAAACCCAAGGCGAAACACCCCAAGACACACATTAATCAAATTAACAAAGACCAAACACAAAGAACAAATATTAAAAGCAGCAAGGGAAAAACAACAAATAACACACAAGGGAATTCCAATAAGGATAACAGCTGATCTTTCAATAGAAACTCTCCAAGCCAGGAGGGAATGGCAAGACATACTTAAAGTGATGAAAGAAAATAACCTACAGCCCACATTACTGTACCCAGCAAGGATCTCATTCAGATATGAAGGAGAAATCAAAAGCTTTACAGACAAGCAAAAGCTGAGAGAATTCAGCACCACCAAACCAGCTCTCCAACAAATACTAAAGGATATTCTCTAGACAGGAAACACAAAAAGGGTGTATAAACTTGAACCCAAAACAATAAAGTAAATGGCAACGGGATCATACTTATCAGTAATTACCTTAAACGTAAATGGGTTGAATGCCCCAACCAAAAGACAAAGACTGGCTGAATGGATACAAAAACAAGACCCCTACATATGTTGTCTACAAGAGACCCACCTCAAAACAGGGGACACATACAGACTGAAAGTGAAGGGCTGGAAAAAGATTTTCCATGCAAATAGAGACCAAAAGAAAGCAGGAGTAGCAATACTCGTATCAGATAAAATAGACTTTAAAACAAAGGCTGTGGAAAGAGACAAAGAAGGTCACTACATAATGATCAAAGGATCAATTCAAGAAGAAGATATAACAATTATAAATATATATGCACCCAACATAGGAGCACCGCAATATGTAAGACAAATGCTAACAAGTATGAAAGGAGAAATTAACAATAACACAATAATAGTGGGACACTTTAATACCCCACTCACACCTATGGATAGATCAACTAAACAGAAAATTAACAAGGAAACACGAACTTTAAACCATACAATAGACCAGTTAGACCTAATTGATATCTATAGGACATTTCATCCCAAAACAATGAATTTCACCTTTTTCTCAAGTGCACAAGGAACCTTCTCCGGGATAGATCATATCCTGGGCCATAAATCTAGCCTTGGTAAATTCAGAAAAATTGAAATCATTCCAAGCATCTTTTCTGACCACAATGCAGTAAGATTAGATCTCAGTTACAGGAGACAAACTATTAAAAATTCCAACATACGGAGGCTGAACAACACGCTGCTGAAGAACCAACAAATCACAGAATGAATCAAAAAAGAAACCAAAATTTGCATAGAAATGAATGAAAATGAAAACACAACAACTCAAAACCTGTGGGACACTGTAAAAGCAGTCCTAAGGGAAAAGTTCATACCAATACAGGCGTACCTCAAGAAACAAGAAAAAAGTCAAATAAATTATCTAACTCTACACCTAAAGCAACTAGAAAAAGAAGAAATGAAGAAACCCAGGGTTAGTAGAAGGAAAGAAATCTTAAAAATTAGGGCAGAAATAAATGCAAAAGAAACAAGAGACCATAGCAAAAATCAACAAATCCGAAAGCTGCTTCTTTGAAAGGATAAGTAAAATTGACAAACCATTAGCCAGACTCATCAAGAAACAAAGGGAGAAAAATCAAATCAATAAAATTAGAAATGAAAATGGAGAAATCACAACAGACAACACAGAAATACAAAGTATCATAAGAGACTACTATCAGCAACTACATGCCAATAAAATGGACAACATGGAAGAAATGGACAAATTCTTAAAAAAGTACAACTTTCCAAAACTCGACCAGGAAGAAATAGAAAATCTTAACAGACCCATCACAAGCATGGAAATTGAAACTAATCAGAAATCTTCCAGCAAACAAAGCCCCGGTCCAGACGGCTTCACAGCTGAATTCTACCAAAACTTTAGAGAAGAGCTAACACCTATCCTACTCAAACTCTTCCAGAAAATTGCAGAGGAAGGCAAACTTCCAAACTCATTCTATGAGGCCACTATCACCCTAATAGCAAAACCTGACAAAGATGCCACCAAAAAAGAAAACTACAGGCCAATATCACTGGTGAACATAGATGCAAAAATCCTTAACAAAATTCTAGCAATCAGAATCCAACAACACATTAAAAAGATCATACACCATGACCAAGTGGGCTTTATCCCAGGGATGCAGGATTCTTTAGATCCACAAATCTATCAATGTAATACACACATTAACAAATTGAAAAATAAAAAACATATGATTATCTCAATCAGATCAGATCAGTCGCTCAGTCTTGTCCAACTCTTTGCGACCCCATGAATCGCAGCACGCCAGGCATCCCTGTCCATCACCAACTCCCAGAGTTCACTCAGACTCACATCCATTGAGTCAGTGATGCCATCCAGCCATCTCATCCTCTGTCGTCCCCTTCTTCTCCTGCCCCCAATCCCTCCCAGCATCAGAGTCTTTTCCAATGAGTCAACTCTTCGCATGAGGTGGCCAAAGTACTGGAGTTTCAGCTTCAGCATCATTCCTTCCAAAAAAATCCCAGGGCTGATCTCCTTCATAATGGACTGGTTGGATCTCCTTGCAGTCCAAGGGACTCTCAAGAGTCTTCTCCAACACCACAGCTCAAAAGCATCAATTCTCTGGCACTCAGCCTTCTTCACAGTCCAACTCTCAAATCCATACATGACCACAGGAAAAACCATAGCCTTGACTAGATGGACCTTTGTTGACAAAGTAATGTCTCTGCTTTTGAATATGCTATCTAGGTTGGTCATAACTTTCCTCACAGGAAAAACCATAGCCTTGACTAGATGGACCTTTGTTGACCTAGTAATGTCTCTGCTTTTGAATATGCTATCTAGGTTGGTCATAACTTTCCTCCCAAGGAGTAAGATTCTTTTAATTTCATGGCTGCAGTCACCATCTGTAGTGATTTTGAAGCTCAGAAAAATAAAGTCTGACACTGTTTCCACTTTTTCCCCATTTCCCATGAAGTGGTGGGACCGGATGCCATGATATTCAGTTTCTGAATGTTGAGCTTTAAGCCAACTTTTTTACTCTCCACTTTCACTTTCATCAAGAGGCTTTTGAGTTCCTCTTCACTTTCTGCCATAAAGGTGGTGTCATCTGCATATCTGAGGTTATTGATAATTCTCCCGGCAATCTTGATTCCAGCTTGTGTTTCTTCCAGTCCAGCGTTTCTCATGATGTACTCTGCATATAAGTTAAATAAACAGGGTGACAATATACAGCCTTGACGAATTCCTTTTCCTATTTGGAACCAGTCTGTTGTTCCATGTCCAGTTCTAACTGTTGCTTCCTGACCTGCATACAAATTTCTCAAGTGGCAGATCAGGTGGTCTGGTATTCTCATCTCTTTCAGAATTTTCCACAGTTTATTGTGATCCACACAGTCAAGGGCTTTGGCATAGTCAATGAAGCAGAAATAGATGCTTTTCTGGAACTCTCTTGCTTTTTCCATGAACCAGCGGATGTTGGCAATTTGATCTG
>NW_011495086.1:3790849-3791477 GCF_000754665.1 Bison bison bison
CATCTTTCAGGATTTGGAATAGCTGAACTGGAATTCCATCACTCCACTTAGCTTTATTCGTAGTGATCTTTCTAAGGCCCACTTGACTTCACATTCCAGGATGTCTGGCTCTAGGTCAGTGATCACACCATCGTGATTATCTGGGTCATGAAGATCTTTTTTGTACTGTTCTTCTGTTTATTCTTGCCATCTCTTCTTAATATCTTCTGCTTCTGTTAGGTCTATACCATTTCTGTCCTTTATCGAGCTCATCTTTGCATGAAATGTTCCTTTGGTATCTCTGATTTTCTTGAAGAGATCCCTTGTCTTTCCCATTCTGTTGTTCTCCTCTATTTCTTTGCATTGATCGCTAAAGATGGCCTTCTTATCTCTTCTTGCTATTCTTTGGAACTCTGCATTCAGATGTTTATATCTTTCCTTTTCTCCTTTGCTCTTCACTTCTCTTCTCTTCACAGCTATTTGTAAGACCTCCTCAGACAGCCATTTTGTTTTTTGGCATTTCTTTTTTATGGGAATGGTCTAGATCACTGTCTCCTGTACAATGTCACGAACCTCCACCCATAGTTCATCAGGCACTCTATCTATCAGATCTAGGCCCTTAAATCTATTTCTCACTTCCACTGTATAA
>NW_011495086.1:3791750-3792040 GCF_000754665.1 Bison bison bison
TGGCAATAAGGAGTTCATGGTCTGAGCCACAGTCAGCTCCTGGTCTTGTTTTTGCTGAGTGTATAGAGCTTCTCCATCTTTGGCTGCAAAGAATATAATCTATCTGATTTCGGTATTGACCATCTGGTGATGTCCATGTATAGAGTCTTCTCTTGTTTTGTTGAAAGAGGGTGTTTGTTATGACCAGTGATTTTCTTGGCAAAACTCTATCAGTCTTTGCTCTGCTTCATTCCATATTCCAAGGCCAAATTTGCCTGTTACTCCAGGTGTTTCTTGACTACCTACTTTTG
>NW_011495086.1:3792427-3796742 GCF_000754665.1 Bison bison bison
ATAAAACACTGGTGAAAGAAATCAAACAGGACACTAATAGATGGAGAAATATAACATGTTCATGGATTGGAAGAATCAATATAGTGAAAATGAGTATACTACCCAGAGCAATTTATAGATTCAATGCAATCCCTATCAAGCTGCCAACGGTATTCTTCACAGAGCTAGAACAAATAATTTCACAATTTGTATGAAAATACAAAAAACCTCAAATAGCCAAAGCTATCTTGAGAAAGAATAATGGAACTGGAGGAATCAACCTGGCTGACTTCAGGCTCTACTACAAAGCCACAGTCATCAAGACAGTATGGTCCTGTCAAAAAGACAGAAATATAGATCAATGGAACAAAATAGAAAGCCCAGAGGTAAATCCATGCACATATGGACACCTTATCTTTGACAAAGGAGGCAAGAATATACAATGGATTAAAGATAATCTCTTTAACAAGTGGTGCTGGGAAAACTGGTCAACCACTTGTAAAAGAATGAAACTAGACTACTTTCTAACACCATACACAAAAATAAACTCAAAATGGATTAAAGATCTAAATGTAAGACCAGAAACTATAAAACTCATAGAGGAGAACATAGGCAAAACACTCTCCGACATATATCACAGCAGGATCCTCTATGACCCACCACCCAGAATATTGGAAATAAAAGCAAAAGTAAACAAATGGGACCTAATTAAACTTAAAAGCTTCTGCACAACAAAGGAAACTATAAGCAAGGTGAAAAGACAGCCTTCAGAATGGGAGAAAATAATAGCAAATGAAGCAACAGACAAACGACTACTCTGAAAAATATACAAGCAACTCCTACAGCTCAATTCCAGAAAACAAATGACCCAATCAAAAAATGGGCCAAAGAACTAAATAGACATTTCTCCAAAGAAGACATACAGATGGCTAACAAACACGTGAAAAGACGCTCAAATCACTCATTATCAGAGAAATGCAAATCAAAACCACTATGAGATACCATTTCACGCCAGTCAGAATGGCTGCGATCCAAAAGTCTACAAGCAATAAATGCTGGAGAGGGTGTGGAGAAAAGGGAAGCCTCTTACACTTTTGGTGGGAATGCAAACTAGTACAGCCACTATGGAGAACAGTGTGGAGATTCCTTAAAAAACTGGAAATAGAATTGCCTTATGATCCAGCAATCCCACTGCTGGGCATACACACTGAGGAAACCAGAATTGAAAGAGACACGTGTACCCCAATGTTCATCGCAGGACTGTTTATAATAGCCAGGACATGGAAGCAACCTAGATGTCCATCAGCAGATGAATGGATAAGAGGCAGTGGTACATATACACAATGGAGTATTACTCAGCCATTAAAAAGAATACATTTGAATCAGTTCTAATGAGGTGGATGAAACTGGAGCCTATTATGCAGAGTGAAGTAAGCCAGAAAGAAAAACACCAATACAGTATACTAACACATATATATGGAATTTAGATGGATGGTAACAATAACCCAGTATACGAGACAGCAAAAGGGACACTGATGTATAGAACAGTCTTTTGGACTCTGTGGGAGAGGGAGAGGGTGGGATGATTTGGGAGAATGGCATTGAAATATGTATAATATCATATATGAAATGAGTCACCAGTCCAGGTTCGATGCACGATACTGGATGCTTGGGGCTGGTGCACTGGGACGACCCAGAGGGATGGTATGGGGAGGGAGGAGGGTTTAGGTTGGGGAACACATGTGTACCTTTGGCAAATTCATTTTGATTTATGGCAAAACCAATACAATATTTTAAAGTTAAATAAAATAAAATTTTAAAAAAATTTAAAAAATAAAATCACGTTTTTGCAAGAACAAGTTAAACTCATGAGAAAAAAAGCAATAATTTAAACAATGATCCACTGTGATGTATGCACTTATGTTAAAGAAATGCAATATATGAAGAATCAAGGTAGATGAAATATAGAAAAGTAAGCTGATACTTCCTCCAATAATGTGATAAGGAAAGATGCATAAGTGAGGTATATCCCTTATGAAATTTTCATTGTTAAAATATTTACATATTTTAATCACAGTTTATGCCAAAACTCTGGACACATAAACATTATGATTAGTTAAACTTTTTTGAATAACTACTTCTAGACCATATTTATCCAAATATACTTGTGTGTGGAATACAAAGGTAAATATTTAGGACTTTTAAAAGCCTTCAAATAAATTTTGGTCTGTCAAATAAAATATGTGCTAGCATTGTTAAGTGACAGATTTTTAAGTGACTATTGAAAGATTACTAACATTCCTAAAATACTAGTTTTAGTGAGTAGAAAGAGAATGATGTCTGCTATATTAAGAAAACATTATGTCTTTGAAAAGAACGACTGCCCATAATTTTTATATGCTTTACAATTTTATTTTTCTTTCTTCTTCTATGTTTTTTGAGTGTTGCCAGCTCTAGTCAGGGATGGAAAATACTTTTAGCTAAAAACATGTAACTAAACAATTTACCTTTGTTAAATCACATTCAAAATTGAAATAGTTTTTCAGCTCTCTTAATTCATTGTCATGTCATTATGCACTAAAATCCATGTGTGTGAATTTGAGCTTTCTCATTCTATTTGGCATAATAGCGTTTCTTGATTTTCTAGTATTTCTCTTTTTCATATACAAAATGGAAAATGATTTCAATGTCTCTATCACTTTTACAGGGATTTTATTTTAAAAGCCTGCTTTCTGTCTTTAAATATAACATGCTGTTTATAAATAAAAATATTACACCCGTGGTGGATTAAGGTTGATGTATGGCAAAACCAATACAATATTGTAAAGTAAAAAAAAAAATTTTTTTTTAATGTATTACTTTGAGATAAAAGAAATCAAGTTGGTTGTACTTGGTTAGTAATTTTTTCACAGCTATGGATAATTGGGTATTATATATAGTGTTAGGTTTCCATACTGAGATTTCTGACACTATTTTAAAAGTCATTGCATATAATGCTCTAAATATAATTGTTTCTGATAATTTGCAAATTGAATAAATTTTGCATGAAGTAGATTATCTATAAAAAACCAACCCCTTTTTGCATTTATACATAATAGAAAGAAATGACATCATTGTGTTTTCTTTTAGAAAATGAAACGTTAGAAAAGCTGTATATTTTTCTTTATAAACCGAATCAATCCTTGTCAGTACCTTGCATATGTTTTGTATTTGAAATATTTTTTACATCACACTCTTAAGTACGAGGAAAAATAGTTATACTTAATAGCAATATGTTTAAATACTACACTGTACAGGCCTGAAAGAAAGGAAATATATGCTGTCATAACTTGTATTTTAGAGTTCATAAGTCTAAGAAAAAAATCCCTATAAAAGTAGTCATTTTGAAACAAGTGTAAGTTTCTAAAACTTCTTGGTTTACGTGAACTATGGAAAAGTGACATCAATTCAGAATTTAAAATAAGCTACAAAATACATGGTGCAGAAACATTTTGTTCTTATTAATCTCGTCTTGGTTCACTCAGACTTTACTATTGCCTTAAAATTCCTTAAACATATTCGCATGTCAAACTTCTTTTTCCTTATAAAAGTTAAGTAAATGCCTCTCTATTTTGAGGGTGTTCATTCCAATTCAGGAAATCTGTATTGTAAGTGCACACACATCCTTTTAAACTGCTACTTTGCTTCTCTATTATTTAAAAACAGAACCCACAAGGAACCTACTTTAAATGTGAGAGTTAAGCATATGGGGATAACTAGCAGAAACGTGTAAGTGAAAGTGAAAGTGTTAATTGCTGAGTCCTGTCTAACTCTTTGCAACCCCATGGACTGTAGCCCGCCAGGCTTCTCTGCCCGTGGGATTCTCCAGGCAAGGATAATGGAGTGAGTTGTCATGCCCTCCTCCAGGGGATCTTCCCCACCCAGGGACTGAACGCTTGTCTCCCCCATCGCAGGTTAATTCTTTACTGTCTGAGCCACCAGGAAAGTCCCATCATAATTGTGAAGAACTATATATTCAGTGTTTAGCTAAGATGTTTTTATGATTGAGTAAGTACAAGAAAGAAGTTGGGGTTCACTGAGGCCATTTACCGGAGAAGGCAATGGCACCCCACTCCAGTACTCTTGCCTGGAAAATCCCATGGATGGAGGAGTCTGGTAGGCTGCAGTCCATGGGGTCGCTGAGAGTCGGACACGACTGAGCGCCTTCACTTTCACTTTTCACTTTCATGCACTGGAGAAGGAAATGGCAACCCACTCCAGTGTTCTTGCCTGGAGAATCCCAGGGACAGGGGAGCCTGGTGGGCTGCCAGACGTCTATGGGGTCGCACAGAGTCAG
>NW_011495086.1:3796842-3826178 GCF_000754665.1 Bison bison bison
CAGAGGGTAAAGAATCTCGGACACTTTTCATGCTTCTACTGAGAAGAAAACATTATGGCTTGAATCTCTTAATGAAAAATCTCATGTAAGCATGCCTCCTTCATACAGTTGATGTGCTAGATTCACATGAAAGGCAACAGTTTGTGTGCCATACCCTCAACACAGTTATATGCACTCATAAAAACAAAAGCACCTTCTTGTGGTAACCAACAGTTTATATTTCCTTTCAGCTTCTATGGAGCCCAAACACAAATTCCATATTCCCTAGGTAGATTCCTTTCTTGACTTCTAGTCTGACGCTAATGTATTATTATAACAAAAGCACAATTTCCTACTCCCTTAGGCACTTTTCTTATTTGGAATTAAAAAAGAAAATTGAACATTATGTTCACCTTGTCATATCAGTTTTACTTGTCAAAGTGGCAACACATATTCTCGTGACTAATGAGGGTAAGAAAAGTAGAGAAATAATTATTTCAAAATTGTATTCAAAAATAGTATCTCAAAACACCCCTACAATAGACCTTTAAAAATGTAGTACTTTCAAAATCATTTGGTTATTATACAGAGTTGGCATCAATTATTGGGCTTGAAAAGCATACAAATCTTGCTTGTTGTCATTACTTCCTTTAGTTAATTAAACTTTTGTTTCCTTTATGTATTAATTTTTTTTCCCCATCTGAATCCATCACCACTCCATCCCCTGGCCCTCTGCCCTTCCCTGCCTGGCTTGCTCTTCATCTTGTGAGCTGGTCCATACTGACATCTCTCAGGCAACCTTGGAACAGAACACAATAGTGAAAGGAGTTTTAGAGGGTAGAAAAAAGTTTGATAATATTCTCCACCTTTTCTCTACATTGGTGCTGATATTCTGGTGCAATTTTGATGATTCTACTTAACTCTGGCCTTAAAGTACGCTCTTTCATCCCTTGGCATCTTCAGCAATAGGAGTAACAACAGCTTCTTGGTATTGTTGATCACCGAATAGATCAGCATTATTTCCTTCCAGAAATTCGATCAATATTACATTAATAGAACCGTCATTCAGATCTTCACTTTTTGCCACTTCTCTGTAAAATTTTTTCTTTAATTTTGCCCCCAAATCATTTTATTTTATTTTTACTTAAACCAAATAAATTAAGCATTTTGACATTCTTTTCAATGCTACTCATTTCTCAATCCCAAAGTAATAGTCCAGTTGTTAATTCCAAATCAGAATAAAATTATTTGTTTAGCAGTATAAAGTACAGTTGATGATTCTTTTCATTTTGATTCAAAGTTTTAAAAACTTGGCTTCTTCATTTATTGCCAATCATTGTCTTTTCCCATAACTTTATTATAGATTGCTTGGAACCCTGTACCTAGCTCACTTGTTTCTTTCTATATTTATTGTCTTGTAGATTGCATTCCAACATGTGAATTTATGTATTATATGTATGCTGATGACTTTGACATATAACAAATCACTTCAAAACATTTTGGTAAAAAAGAAAAAATAAGATTTATTGTCTCTCTTGGCTCAGACTGGCTGACTGGACTCAACTAAATAGTTGTATTTTGGGGTTTTTAATGCAGTTGCAGTTACCTGTCAGTAGGACTAGTTGGTGTCATCTGAAGGCTTAATTATACTTTTCACCTAAAAAACCTTTTTCACTCACGTTTGGAGTCTGGGCTGGTACGGCTGGACCTACTCGAGGCTGGGCAGACCTTCTTTTTTCTCCATGTGTCAACCTCGCACTTCACAACATAATAAACTTAAGTTACTCAAACTTCTTATATGGTAGTTGACCTCCTCCAGAGCCAATGCTGTAATAAATCCAAGTGAAAACTATGACTTCTCATCTAGGCTTGAAGTCATGCACCATCACTTTTGCTACATTCTGTTGGTTACAAATAAGCCACAAGACCAGGCCAGATTCAAGAGGAGGAATCTATCCAAGACTATAAATGCAGACAGACGTGGTTCATGATATGGGGAATATTTTGGAGAAATAGCCATAGAAAATTTTGCATTATATCTCCTCCCTGTACTCATTTCTATGGACTGAATTAAGCCTTTTCAAAAGTAATATATTGAACCCATTTCTGTTGTTCAGTAAATAAAGATCTAGTGGTTGTTTGCTGTTTAGTCGCTCAGCCATGTCTGGCTCTTTGCCACCCGCTGGACTAGAGCATGCCATACTTCCCTGTCCTTCACTGCTTGCCAGAGTTTGGCCAAACTTATGTCCATTGAGTCAGTGATGCCATCCAACCAATTTGTCCTCTGTCATCCCCTTCTCCTGCCTACTATCTTTCCCAGCATCAGGCTCTTTTCTAAGGAGTTGTCTCTTCCCTTCAGCTGACCAAAGTATTGGAGCTTCAGCTTCAGCATCAGTCCTTCCAATGAATATTCACAGTTGATTTCCTTTAGGATTGACTGGTTCAATCTCCTTGTAGTCCAAGGAGTCCAGCTGAATACATAACCCCCAATATAAAGTTATTTGGAGATATGGCCTTTAGGAGGAAATTGACTTGTTAGAGTGATTATAAAAAAAGACACAAGGGAAATTTATTTCTCTGCCATGTGGATACATATTCAGAAAGCTGTTAAAGAAAATGGAAGAGGATCTTCAACAAGAACATCAGAATGGTTGGCACCTTGATCTTGGACTTCCAGCCTCCAGAACTGTGAGAAATTTCTATTGTCACCAAGCCTGTGGTATTATAGGCTGAACTAGCCAAGACACTTATAAACTCTATACTCACATATCCAGTTACTTACCTACAGTGAATGTCTCACACAAATTTTAAATCCAATAAGCTCCAGTGTGAATTTCAGATATTTTCTTAAAATTAACTTCTGTGTACAATCATCTTCCATTCAGTGATAACAGCTTCTTTAAACTGCCAGTCATTAGGTCTCAAAATCTTAGGGACATTATTAACTTCCCTTCTTTTTTCAGAGCATCTCATTCAGTATTTCAGGAAGTCATGTTATCTCTGCTTTCAAAGTATATTAGGAACTCAACCTGCTTCACAATTTTCATTCCACCCTCTTGTGAATGTTGAGTTTTTATCATCCCTGATGGGGATGGTTGCAGTTGTCTTCTGAATATTTCCATTACTCCCATCCCTGTCCTCTATTGTCTGTTCTCAATACAGTAGCCAGAGGGATCCTGGTGACCCATAAGTCAGATCATGTCTCTCCAGTACACAAAGCTCTGAACTCAAAATCAAGCTAAAATCTTTATGATGCCCAGAAGCCTCTAGTAAACATAACCTCTCAGTCTCTTTCAGACAATACCTCTGCTGTTCTCTCCCTCTGTTCACTGCATCCTCACTAACATACTTGCTTTTTCTCACATGCAGGATATCTCTGCACTGGCCTTCCCCTCCATCTGAAAGATTCCCTGCCCCATATTTGCATGTATACCTCTCTCAAGTCCTTCCAGTTTGGGTTTGGTCTTTCTCAAAATATACAGACCAGCCTCTAAATTGACAAAGCCTCAGAAATGTGATGCTCCAGTCTACAGTTTCTAGAATATGTATGATCTTCTCACCAAGTTTATAATAATATTTGCTATGCGTATTGTCTCCATCAGATCTCTAGAATATGAGATATATTAGATAAAAAGATCTTTGACTATTATCTTCATTGCTGTACTCAAACTACCTTTAATGGTACCTAGCACATGATTTGATTCAATATGTGTAATATGAGAATCTTTTCTTAAATGTCCAAAGACAAACTGTGACACTCTGGGAAAGTTGGTATGCAAGTGCACGTGTCTGTGTATTAGAGAGTGTGCGTGTGAGTGCTTGTGTGTGTGTGTATGAATGCATGTGTACACCTGAGTCTGAAGGAGCAGTTGGGAAGATGGTGGAGAGCAGATATCATCCTTGGCATGCCGAACACAGGAAAGAATATTCCTCACGAAAATAATTGTGTTAATGTCTAGGGAATGGAAAAGAATTGTGTAGAAGTAAAGATTATAGATTTTAACATTTCAGATAATCTATTTTTTTGTTGCCAGCAACTGGATTGTAAGGGAAAATAAAAAATAGATCCAAAGGAAAGCTATACTAGTCCATGTTTACTGGACAGAGTCTTGAGCTACAGTTTATGGACTTCATTCTGTTAATTCTCCCATGTATTTAATAAGTAGTTTGAGTAGCAATATAATAGGAAGAGACTCCAATGGTAATTCCACATCCATCTATTGGCAAAAACTGTGAGGACACAGATAAAGACTAAATCGAATACAAGTAAAAAGTAGGAAATTGTGGTTCAAGGCCAATAGAACAAAATCCCTCTGACAAAAGAAAAGAATGTGACTTTGAATTATCAAAGTAAGAAAAGAACTTTGGAAATATTTTATTAGAGAAATAAGAAGGCAGATTTTTCTGAAAAACTGTTTAAATATTACTACAGCTCAATTTAAATCTTACTAAGGAATTCATAAATTAGAAAATGAAAGATAAAATTGAAAGGAGAATCTGACAAAATCAAATGGAAAGAATAGAGATATGAGGATAAGTGTTGCCATATCTATGAAAGATAGAAAATAGAGATCCAATCTTAGAATTGTTCATTCCAGAAATAAATACCAGGATGACTGGAACAAAGTTAGCAAAGGGGATTAGTAAAATGTTCCAGCCCTTATAGAATACTGAATTACAAAGGCTGACATTCTTTTTTAGCTTTGAGAAAAAAGTTATT
Source organism: Bison bison bison (assembly GCF_000754665.1). Lineage (NCBI taxonomy): Eukaryota > Metazoa > Chordata > Mammalia > Artiodactyla > Bovidae > Bison > Bison bison. Next base: position 3,801,542 of record NW_011495086.1, read on the forward strand.
CACATATATTCATACTGATAATTTGTAAAACTATCAATAATTAAAAATACTTCAATTATTGAAAGAGAAATATTTACAAAGAAAGGACTTTGAAAAAACAAATTAAGCAAATCATAAATCTAAAAGACTATAGCTTTTCCTTCGGAAACACTATGATTTAGAAAGTGATCCCTGGTTACAAGTAACGGAATCTAAAGAGACCATGACCAACAGGAGGAATTGAACAGATGAAGATAATTAGGGCAAAGTGATACGAATCACAATGGCTGAAACACAGAATATGAGAGAAAGAGAAGTTAATTGAATTTAATGGTATGGTAAAGACTGCTGTTTAGTCATGCAGTCATGTCTGAATCTTTGTGACCCCGTGGGCTGTAGCCTGACAGGCTCCTCTGTCCAAGGGGATTCTCTAGGCAAAAATACTGGAGTGGGTTTCCATGCCCTCCTCCAGGTAAAAACTGCTAACTCTCCTTTAATATCCAGTTTCTGCTTCTTCCTTACAAAGAATTTCCCAACTCTTAGCTGGACTTCCATGTACACACTCTATATCACTGTTTTCATTTAATTTACCTATCAGTTGCAGGCTGAGTTTAGGATAATGGAATGTGAAAGAACTATGGACAATTTCAGATGATTTCCCTACACTGAAAATTATTAACCCTAGAATTTCTTTCCTTCACATCTGGAATAAGAACATCAGTCTGGAATAGGAACATCTCTCTGAAACTTGCTTGAAACATTGCAAATAAGGGAAAAGTTGGAGAAGCATTTGGACAGGGTAATGAAAGGAACCAAGTTACCTTAAAAAGGACTGGTCCAGAACTAAGAGAAATATGTCTACCATTTCAACTACTCTTTATTGTTTGTTTGGGGGGAATCTATTTAATGCAATGGGGCTTCACAGGTGGTGCTAGTGGTAAAGAACCTGCCTGCCAATACAGAAGATGCGAGATGTGGGTTCAATCCATGGGTTGGAAGATCCCCTGGAGGAGGGCATGGCAATCCTGGGTATTCTTGCTTGGAGAATCCCATAGACAGAGGAGCCTGGTAAAACATAGTCCATAGGTTGTCAGAGTCAGATATGACTGAAGTGACTTAGCACACACACATTTAATGCAACATCATAGTCTATACCATGGTACCATGGGCTTCCCTGGTAGCTCAGCTGATGAAGAATTCACCTGGAATGCAGGAGACCCTGGTTCAGTTCCTGGGTCAGGAAGATCCCCTGAAGAAGGCATAGGCTACCCACTCCAGTATTCATGGGCTTCCCTGGTGGCTCAGATGGTAAAGAATCCACCTGTAATGCAGGAGACCTGAGTTTGATCCCTGGGTTGGGAAGGTACCCTGGAGGAGGGCATCATAACCCACTCCAGTATTCTTGCCAGGACAATCCCATGGACAAAGGAACCTCATGGGCTACAATACATGGGGTCTTAAAGAGTTGGGCACAGCTTCGTGACTAAGCACAAACACAACCTATACCATAACTATTACAAATGACTTACAAGCCTTGGGCTAGATTTGACAAAGTATTAGAGATAACTAGAGAAGTAACAATAAGATTTTATTTTAGAAAAATTTCTCTGGCTACAGATCAGAGATCCAATTAAATTGAATGGTGTACTAACAAAATTGACTTATGAATACAGACAAGGTAGGTTTACAAGTTTACTGAGTATGGTAGATACAGTTTACAATGAAAAGAAATAGGCAAGAAGAAAACGTGTGAGAGGGAAGAACATTAAGATTTGAGATCTGTGTGAAACACATGTTGTCCAGTATCACTAAGGAATTACAGGTGTGAGTCTACAATGTTGGAAAGATGGTTGAACTATTAAAAATAGTTATGTGTATTCTAGCTATGACTTATTTGAATAGCTTAAAAATAGAACTTCAAACAGTGTAAATTGAAAACAAAATTGTTTAATATTAGAAATGTCACTATTATATAACATTAGAAATGACCTGCTTTATGTAATTCAGTGGCATAAATATACAAGTTTGCTTTTAGTTTTATTAAAGATGATCAGAAAATGATGAATTAAGGGAAGTCATAAAACAATGTCATCTTTAATAATACTATTATTTTATACAAAAATGCAAATTCTATCATTCACAAGATAATCTTATAAGAAGTCTGCATATATAAGGAAAAATACAAAAAATGCATTATATAAATTTTGAGGGTGAAAATAATAAAATAAATATATGATTGCATCTCACAATAAAGGACAGAAATGGTATGGATCTAAGAGAAGCAGAAAATATTGAGAAAGGTGGCAAGAATACGTAGAAGAACTATGCAAAAAAGTTCTTAATGACCCAGATAACCAAGATTGTGTGATAACTCACCTAGAGCCTGACATCCTAGAATCTGAAGTCAAATGGACATTGGAAAGCATCACTACAAGCAAAGCTAACACAGGTTATGGAATTCCAGCCGAGCTATTTCAAGTTCTAAAAGATGATGCTGTTAAAGTGCTGCAGTCAATATGCCAGCAAATTTGGAAAACTCAGCAGTGGTCACAGGACTGGAAAATGTCAGTTTTCATTCCAGTCTCAAAGAAAGGCAATGCCAAAGAATGTTAAAACCACTGGGCATTTGCACTCATCTCACACGCTAGAAAAGTAATGCTCAAAATTCTCCAAGCCATGCTTCAACAGTATGTGAAACAAGAACTTCCAGATGCTCAAGCTGGATTTAAAAAGGGCAGAGGAACCAGAGATCAAATTGAAACATCCTTTGGATCATTGAAAAAGCAAAAGAGTTCTAGAAAAACATCTATCACTGCTTCACTGATTATGCCAGTGCCTTTGACTGTGTGGATCACAAGAAATTGTGGAAAATTCTTCAAGAGATGGGAATACCAGACCACCAGACCTGCCTCCTGATAAGTCTGTATGCAGGTAAAGATGCAACAGTTAGAACCAGATGTGAAACAACTGACTGGTTCCAAATAGGAAAAGGAGTACGTCAAGGCTGTATATTGTCACCCTGCTTATTTAACTTATATGCAGAGTACATCATGAGAAACACTGGGCTGGATGAAGCAGAAGCTGGAATCAAGATTGCCAGGAAAAATTTAAATAACCTCAGATGTGTATGTGACACCACTCTTACAGTAGAAAGTGAAGAGGAACTGAAGATCCTCTTGATGAAAGTGAAAGAGGAGAGTGAAAAAGTTGGCTTAAAACTCAACTTTCAAAACATGAATATCATGGCATCCAGTCCCATCATTTCATGACAAATAGATGGGGAAACAATGGAAACAGTGAGAGACTTTATTTTCTTGGGCTCCAAATAATGGCAGATGGTGATTCCAGCCATAAAATTAAAAGATGCTTCCTCCTTGGAAGAAAAGCTATGACCAAGCCAGATAGAATATTAAAAAGTGAAGACATTACTTTGCCAATGGTCCATCTAATCAAAGCTATGGTTTTTCCAGTAGTCATTTATGGATGTGAGAATTGGACTATAAAGAAAGCTGAGCACCGAAGAATTGACGCTTTTGAACTGTGGTGTTGGAGATGACTCTTTAGAGTCACTTGGTGACTCTCAAGGAGATCAAATCTTTCAATCCTAAATGGAAATCAGTTCTGAATATTCATTGGAAGGACTGATACTGAAGCTGAAACTCCAATACTTTGGCCACCTGATGCAAAGCACTGACTTATTGGAAAAGATCTTGATTCTGGGAAAGATTGAAGGCAGAAGGAGAAGGGAATGACAGAGGATGAGATGGTTGGATGGCATCACAGACTCAATGGACATGAGTTTGAGTAGGCTTCAGGATTTGGTGATGGACAGGGAAGCCTGGTGTGCTGCAGCCCATGGGGTGACAAAGAGTCGGACACGACTGAGCAACTGAACTCATCTGAACTGAGCTTATCTTTCTTTGTGTCTGATTTACATGTAAATGTGTACATATGTCGGAGAAGGCAATGGCACCCCACTCCAGTACTCTTGCCTGGAACATCCCATGGACAGAGGAGCCTGGTAGGCTGCAGTCCATGGGATCGCTAAGAGTCAGGGCTGAGCGACTTCACTTTCAGTTTTCACTTTCATGCATTGGAGAAGGAAATGGCAACCCACTCCAGTGTTCTTGCCTGGAGAATCCCAGGGACGGGGAAGCCTGGTGGGCTGCCGTCTCTGGGGTCGCACAGAGTCGGACACGACTGAAGCAACTTAGCAGCAGCAGCAGCAGTGTACATATGTACATAGATAGATTTGAAAAGAATGTGATCACTTTTTTATGTTTAAATAAGAAGTTTTTACTTGCATATGCACATAAATTCATATTCTAAACTATGATTTACTAGAATCCAGGATTACCACCAGTGTCTAGAACATAGAGTGAAAGCACACATATGCTAAACAAAATTATAGCTGAGATGATTCTTTCAAATACTATACTGTTTTTTGTTTTTTGGTTTTTTTTTTTAGCACTGTGGTAAATGTTACGGTGTGAGAGATACAGTATTCACTTCCCATCTCAAAATTATAGTCCAGCCTCTGTGTTGTGAGATATAGACCATTTCCCAGGGCAGAGTTGGATTGTGGAAAACTTGTGTTTCAGTGATATCATGAAGAACAACCATGGGTGTGTCAGCCAATCAAGGGAAAGGGGTTCAAGGGTTTGGAGAAGATGGAGCTGGAATCACGGAAGACAGAAATATTGAAGTTAGTTAAAGATGGGAAGGATTTGATGGAAGAATAACCATGGAAGTTTGCAATAGATTTGAGAATTGGATTGTCCTGGTAGGCTTAACTCTCTGTCATGGTGGAAGGAAAAATAAATAGATAAATAAATAAATAAATAATTTCAGCATCGAAGAGGTAAACTCACTTGTCTTCCAACATATCACTCATATGTCAGTGATGAACTCTCAGTCATCCTCATGTGAAATGGAAAATATCCCCCTTTCCCAATTTTCCTGAGCCATGTTAGAAAAGGTAACTTATCTCTAATTGTAATAAGTAAGATATTATAATTATGGATTAGAGAAGCAGCAAAATATATTTAAATCCAAATACTAATATTTTGACACATAATACACAAATAGAAACATGTATCTCTTTCAAGTGTGTATAAGCCTTGTTCTTTTAATTTGAAATTGGAATTTTAAAAAATGGGCCTATATATCATATTCTGAAACAATCAAAAGCTTCTTAGATGATAACAACATACTTCGAGGTGTAATTCTTTATTAAAAATTGCAAAGACAACTTCTTAGTATTGGTTTAGCAGAGGTATTTGAACAGAGTTTTAAAACTGAAACACACTCTTCCTACTATAGAAGATATTGTATTTCAGCAACTAGAATAAGTGCCAGGACACATCCTATTTCAGTCTCTCATGCAGGAACAGGGCTGTGTTCACACAGAGGGAATTTTAATCTGAATTTAGATGTCTATAATTCTTTATTTTTCTCTTGAGCTTTTTTGAAGGATAGTTGATTTACAGTGTTGTGTTCCTACAACAAACAGCAAAGTGATTCTGTTATGCATATGTGTGTGTGTGTATATATATATACACACACATATATATACAATCTTTTTAATATACTTTTCCATTATGTTTCATTATAAGATATTGAATATAATTCTCTTTGCTACGTAGTAGGACCTTGTTGTTTATACATTCTGTATATAAAAGCTTACATCTGCTAACCCAACCTTCCACTTCCTCCCCAAAACCCCTAACTCTTGGAAACCACTAGCCTGTTCTCTATGTCCCTGATTCTGTTTCTATTCATCTGTGTTATATTTTATTCCACATGTAAAATATCATATAGTATTTGTCTTTCTGACTTATATTTAGTATGATAATCTCTAGTTGCATCCATCTTGCTGCACGTGGCATTATTTTATGGCTGAGTAGCATTTCATTGTATATATATACTACATCTTTTTTACCCACTCACCTGTTGGTGGACATTTAAGCTGTTTACATGTCCTGGCCATTGTGAATAGAGCTGCTATGAACATAGGGGTGCATGTATCTTTAGACATCTATGGTATTTAATGATTCCTGCCATTTTTCCCATCTGTTTACAGGGTCTCAGACAAATAACAATTATTCCAAATCATCCTTGTGAAATAGTTTGCAATGTTTTGATAAATTTAATGGTATGAAGACTTCTGAGAATATAGTGACTAGCAAACCAAGTAATTGTCAACTACTGGTGTTATTATTTTATTCAAACATATTTTCCCTTTGTTTCTAATCCAATAGTAATTATCTAAAGTTTTTTTGTTTTTTTGTAAACATCCTTATGAAGAAAGGATCTTGGAATTGGTCTCTAGAATTGTCTTTTCTGCAACATGTTTGTAACAAAATTTTGACACTATTTCTAATGACCAAAATATTTCTTTTTCATTTGAAATAATAGCAGCATTCACTAAAGTTTCAATGAACTGTGCCTAAAACTGGTACATACTGCAACCAGGAAACAAATATTTAGAAATATGTACAAATAATTACACTTTCCACTTGAGATGATTATATTGCATTACGTGATTTCTCTAGTGAATTGTACAATTTCCTATAAATACTTTAAAAGCATTATATAAAATAATATATACTTAGCTTATGTCAATTTTGAGAATACTTAAAATATTTGGGGGGATAGAGCACTATGTTCTTATATTGTAGCTTTATTGCCTTTAAATTTTAAATGTCTATTTCAATTTCTTTTAAAACATATATTTAAAAATACGATTATACAGCTTAATCCTAGAATGAAGGTCCCAGATTCTTAAACATTTAGTATCAGTAATAAATAGATAGAAATATTAATTTTCATAGATTAAATGTGTCATAGTTATCGTAAGGGTGGACCTTGAGATTTCTTTGTTCTTATTGTTTTAGGAGGAAGAATTTGGCTATGCTTTCTTGACCTTCTTAATATAAGTCCTTTAATCATTTCTGCCTAAAGGATAGTATTTTTCATAAATACCAAATGATTTTAAATAGTTAATCACTTATTATTTAAAAGATAAAAGCAAGAAAACAAAATGCCCTCTCAGATTTATAAAATGAGACCTTCATAATTGCTGTATCAAAATTTACAGCTAAGGAAAACATCTTGGTAGCTGCATTCATCTAAAATATTTTACTAAATTCTCCAAAGATTTTCATTATCTCCCTTCATAACTTAAGAAAAGTTTTGCATAAATGTTTAGCTTCAAGATGCCTAAAGACAGAGCAGTGTATGGCCTCATATTTGAATGAAAGAAAATGAAGCCATCATTTTGAAAACAATAGAATATTTTCTCTTAAATGATGTATTCAAGCATGTTTTTGTTATTTTGAATTTCTTTATATAGAAATTTGATTGTTTGTAGAATGAAATAATCTTTGTTTTTCCTTGTAGGGTGAGAATAATCAGAAAAAATGTTTATCTTGAATCCTCCTTTTCCCCTAAGAAGTATGATATATGCTCTTGACTGAGAATGGATTAGAAGAAATCTCACAACATATGTTTTCCCAGATTGTTTTAGTTTTGGTTGGTTTTGTTGTTGTCCTTTTCAATCAGGCTTTTTTTTTTTTTTTAATTTTCCCTCCACTTGGGAAATTGATTCACAGTGGTAGGCTTTTATTATAGTAAAGCACCCAACATGAGAAAGGGTTATTTAAATTATCACAGGTACTTAGCCAAACTTTTCTCTGTTATTATTGCTTTATAAAAAGAGGACTTGTTAGAAAAGCTCGTCTCTTTAAGAAATTTTGACTATACTTGAAATGTTGTTGGAAGGAGTTGAAATAAGAATTTTATCCCTTTGTATTCAAAGGGAAGAATACAAAAGGATTATGCTGTGTATAAGCAAATGAGAGGTAGAAAAATTATACAGAACAAACTACATATTTTTTCTTTGATTTTTAATTTACTTTATCAGTGTTGCATTTCATAAGAACAGAATTAGAAAACTATACATAAAATAAAATCTACTTAGTATGGAAAACCATTCTGGTCATTGTTTTATTTCTAATGTCAATATGTATATGTAACATTAAAATGCTTCAATATGCATGTATATGAGACAGCAAAAGAGACGCTGATGTATAGAACGGTTTTTTGGATTCTGTGGGAGAGGGAGAGGGTGGGACGATTTGGGAGAATGGCATTGAAACATGTGTAATATAATATATGAAACGAATCGCCAGTCCAGGTTTGATGCATGATACTGGATGCTTGGGGCTGGTGCACTGGGACGACCCAGAGGGATGGTACAGGGAGGGAAGAGGGAGGAGGGTTCAGGATGGGGAACACATGTATACCTGTGGCAGATTCATGTTGATGTATGGCAAAACCAATACAATATTGTAAAGTTAAAAAATAAAATTAAATTAAAAAAATAAAATGTTTCAATATGAAATAAAGCAGATTTTAAAAATATGAATGAATGCATCTTGTCTTGGAATTATCACAACCTATTCAATAGGAGAAAATTATAATCTTCCAAGTGAATTCTTTTATAAAAACTTAATGCCATATGTGCTGCCACTTTTTAAAAGTTTATGATTGGAAAAAAGTTAAAGACCTCTTCACAGCTTTCATAAAAATTGCTTTATAAAAGTCTGCCCCTAAGGAGATATAAATATCATAAAGAAAGTATAAAGAAAGTGAATCAAATGGTACATTTTATAAGTAGAGCCAACAACATCATACATTTATGGGATACTGCAAATCATTTGGATTTTAGCACTCAGAGACAATAATCGTTTCAATTTGTCAACTCAGTATTTCTCAGTAAAGTAGTTTTGTTTTATTTTTAAAAATGTGCTCCCTCTTGTATACTTGTCAGTTTCCAGTGTATGGTATATATTCAAGGACAGAGTTCATATATCTATGTATAGAGGAAAATCATGGTTAAAAATACTTCAATGATATGACATAAAATTCATAATATTTCAATCATTAACAGTATCCCTCTGATTAATTTCTGATTTGATATTTAAATTTTTTAAATGATTGAATTGAAACTTTTAAAAATCATGAGTGTTCTGTAGTTCACAACTTATACAACTGTGTAAAAATATATCTATTCCTTTTTATTACTACAAGTACCTATAGTTTGTCCCTACTCTTAAATAATAATTACTAGGATCGTAAATCGGAGAAGGCACTGGCAACCCACTCCAGTACTCTTGCCTGGAAACTCCCATGGACTGAGGAGCCTGCTAGGCTGCAGTCCGTGTGGTCGCTAAGAGTCGGACACGACTGAGCGACTTTCTTTCACTTTTCACTTTCCTGCACTGGAGAAGGAAATGGCAACCCGCTCCAGTGTTCTTGCCTGGAGAATCCCAGGGACGGGGAAGCCTGGTGGGCTGCCGTCTATGGGGTCGCACGGAGTCGGACATGACTGAAGCGACTTAGCAGCAGCAGCAGCAGGATCATAAATTCAGTCTGATCTCAGGATGACCAAAAGCTTAGGACAGACAGATAACTGAGGAAATTCTCAGTCCTGTAATAAAAAATAACAAACTTGACTCTAATTAATTATTGGCCAGAAAATACAACACATAAAACCTCCACATTGGTTGGCAGAATTAAAGTATTGTGTTGCCACATAATTATTTTAAATGTTTTATGGGTCCATTTAAATTCTCCATTTGTCTTTACAAGTTACAAATGTAACACAAAATGGACATTGATTTTCTAGATTCTTATGGCAGCTCCACCATTAATTAGTTGTATAATACTGAGTAAAATGCATTAACTTTCAAAATTTATTTATTCTGTATAGTAAATAGAGAGAATCTCTGTACCCATCTCATAGTACCATTCTGAAGATAAAACAAATTATTTTATCATCAATGAACCATTTGTCAAAATGGAAAATTGCTTATTATATTTCTATCATATTCACATTATATTTTTTCTGCTATATATATTGTCTTTTTAAGTTTCAAAGTTCTAAGTAATACCACAAAATATCTTTCTGCTTTGTTTGTCGCTGTTACTGCTTAAACTACTAATAATAATATCATTATCATTTCATTTATCTTTAATTACCTACGATAATTGTCCTAAATAATGGATGGTCTTCAAGTACACATACATACATATATATATGTGTGTGTGTATATATATACACACACACACACACAAATGCGTCTGTACTAATATTGTCTCTTAAGTTCTTATTTATCAATGAGGAAAAATAATTTTTATTTCCAATAATGGTAGGTTAGGTTATTCAGACAACTCTCCTGCTTAATAGTATAAATAGTTGCTTGAAAGGCATCTTTTTGAAATCTACAGTATCTGACAGTAATGACTTATCAAGTCACAACTGTAATGAAATTCTAACACAAAGAAGTAAACAAACATGGAAGCTACATGTATCTATGTTCATTTGCCAATTTGGGAAAATTGATTTTTTTTTTTTTTGCAAGTTCTATGAGAAGAAATAGACAAAAATGAAAATTCAACATCAAAATAAATTATGATGGTTGAATAAAAGATCCTCTCCCCCCAAAAATAAAATATCTAAACTTGTAGACAAACAATGCATTGCACAAGTGAACTGATGAGGATTTTCCCATATACAAACAGCGGTGAAGAGCATATAAAGAACTAAATATCTGAAAAGTCTAAATCATAATTGTGTAAACATGAAGTATTTATTAGACTTTAGAAAGGCAGGACTTAGATCTATGGAATAAAATACATATTCAGTTCAGTTCAGTCGTTCAGTCGTCTCCGACTCTTTGCGACCCCAGCACACCAGGCCTGCCTGTCTATCACCAACTCCCGGAGTTCACTCAGACTCACATCCATCGAGTCAGTGATGCCATCCAGCCATATCATCCTCTGTCATCCCCTTCTCCTCCTGCCCCCAATCCCTCCCAGCATCAAGGAGATCCAACCAGTCCATTCTGAAGGAGATCAGCCCTGGGATTTCTTTGGAAGGAATGATGCTAAAGCTGACACTCCAGTACTTTGGCCACCTCATGTGAAGAATTGACTCATTGGAAAAAAAAATACATATTAAGCTAAGCTGATAGCAAATAGAAGCATATACAGTTACAAAACATTACTTTTATGCAAAAGGAGTGTATAGTTACCAGTCACTTTTCAATTTGGTGGCTTAGTGATATATGCCTTAAAAGTATGGAAATGATATGCAATATAGATCTATGAAATTATTGAAGGAGAAAATTACAACGATGAAAAATAATTAACCGTTAACTAAAAAAAGCATAATAATCACAAAAGATCAGGCAGACCAGGCAGTATATAAGCAGAGATAGTACACTGAAAATTCTAAAATATCACCAATTCCGTTGCTTAGAAATGGGTCAAAATATTCAGGTAAAAGAAATGAATGTTCAGATTTTTAAAATGTAACAAATATCTGGTTTCTAGCTCCTAGCATGTTAAGTATTTGAAAGTTACCAGTCTGGTCCTTCAAAAAGAAGAAAAGACACTGAATAATTTGAAAATCAGTAACTTTTCCAGGATCTGCCAGAGAAGTGAAGTCACAGGGCAAATAAAGATCTTGAAATCTGGAAGCAAGTAATTACAGTCATGCCCAAGTTGAACTTTTTGTTGTTGCTTTAGTTACTCAGTCAAGTCCCACTCTTTTGTGACCCAGTGGATTGTAGCCCATCAGATTCCTCTGTTCATGAAATTTCCCAGGCAAGAATACTGGAGTGGGTTGCCATTTCCTTTTTAGGGGATTTTCCTGACCCAGGGATCAAACTCCTATCTTCTGCATCTCCTGCATTGCAGGCAGATTCTGTACCCAATTAGTCACTGGGGAAGCCCAAGATGAAGCAAAAGAGAGAGAACCGTAAACAAAGAAACAGCTAAAAGTAACTATAATCAATTCCTGTAAGGCTGAGAGCAGACTTTCTGAGGGAAACTCCTGAGGGTCACATTCTAAGAGAAATCTTCACCCTTTCATGGATCTTACCTCCGGGAACCCTATCAGTTTCTGAAAGTAAAGAGCTAATAATTTTGCTCTTGGCTGTGGCAGAAAGATAGGAAAATAAACTTTGCTAGATATGCTCAGTGTTTTTTTTCCAAAACAAAGGCTTACTAACCAATAAAAAGACACTACTAGAGCCTAATCCATCAGAAGGTGTCCCAGGTGGTGCTAGTGGTAAATAACCCACCTGCCAGTACAGGAGATGCAAGAGACATGGGTTCCATCCCTGGGTTGGGAAGATCCCCTGGAGGAAGGCATGGCAATCCACTCCAGTATTCTTACCTGGAGAGTCCCATTGACAGAGGAGCCTGGCAGCTACAGTTCATAGGGACTTGGCACACACACATGATCCCACCAGAGGGAAGAGAGTTCCCCTGACTTAAACCCCTACCAGCTTTTCTGTCTCAATTAAGCAGATCAAAAAGCTAAGAGACCTTAGTAAAGGTCATAGGGCCCCTAAAAGTCAGGTAATTAAGTATGATTGCAGGAAATTTCTACTCTCACAGACTTTATCATCAAAACAGCAGGGCTCCAGTAATAACAGTGGTTCACAGATAAAAAAAAAAAGCTGCAAGACACAGAGTCTAAGGAATAGTTCTTAATTAATTCAAAGACAACAAGGGAGTAAAAAAAGCAAAGGTAATAGAGGGCATTGAAACCGTTGGCAGCTACAGCAATAGCACATGTTAACCATAGCCCAACTCCTAGCCAGAGTAGCATAAAACTTTACACTAAAGCACTATTTACCACAATGCCAGTTATCCAAAACATCACATTTGACTTTCGACAGTAAATTTCCACCAAATTGCATGTCTGTGAATAAACAAAACAAGCATCAGAAACAGATATGACACAAGTGATGGATTGCCGAACACATTGAAAAACCATGCTTCATATACCAAGAACATTAATGGGAAAAGGAAGAAACTAAAAGGAAAATTCTTCAAATCAAAAACACTATAACAGACATGAAGAACGCTTTTGATGAGTTCATCAACGGATTGACCACGGCCAAAGAAATGATAGGTAACCTGGAAGAAATGTCAATAGAAACTTTCCACATTGAAGTGCAAAAGAAACTAATAGGGGAATAATAATGAACAGAAAATGCAAGAGCTTTGGGACAATTCCCAAAGGGTAACGTGTATTTGACATAACAGGAGAAAAAATAACAAGACAGGAAAAAGGTACTGAAATCATATCAAAGAATTTTCCAAAATAGAAAAACACCAAATCACAGATTCAGGACTCTGGTCTCTAAAGAACATCAAGTAGATTGTGTGAGTGCATGTCAGTCACTTCAGTGGTCTCCAACTCTGCCACTCAGGGATTGCACGCATGTTGTCTACATCTTCTGCATTGCAGGTGGACTCTACCCACTGAGCCACCTGGGAAGACCACCAAACAGGGTAGTTGCCCACAAAATCTATACTTAGGGATTAAGTATACTAAACAACAGGAAATTGTACTGTTGGTATACTAAAACAACAGGAAATTAAGACCAAGTGGAAATCCTACAAGAAGCCAACCAAAGAGTAAGAGGTAAGGTGGGAGGATTCAACCTTACCAACCTAGAAGCAAGGCTAAGAATTACATCAAACTTCACATCAGAAACTATGAAATCTAGAAGACATTGAGTGAAATGGTTAAAGCAATGAAAGAAAAATGAATAAACACAAACTTCCGTTTTACACTCAGCAAAATTTTCCCTCCAAAATGAAGTAGAAGACTTTCTGGGGGAAACAGAAATGGAGGAAATTCATCACCGGCAGACATATCCTGCAATATATATTAAAATAACATATTTAAGGTGAAATTATAAAGGTCTGTAACTCAGGTGTAAATAAAGAAAAATTATCAGGGAAAGAATAAAGTTAAAATACAATACATTTTTTTTAAATTGATCCAAGATATGACTATTTATGCAATGTAATAATAGTAAGAATGCATTGGGCAATTATAGCATGTGTACATGCTCAGTGGCTCAGCCCTGTCAAACTCTTTGCACCCCCATGGGCTGCAGCCTGCTGTGCTCCTCTGCCCATAGGATTTATTTATTTATTTTTTTTTTTTCAGGTAAGAATACTGGATTAGGTTGCCTTTTCCTCTTTCAGGGGATCTTCTCCAAAAGGGATCAAAATGGTGGCTCCAGAGATGTTTACATTGCCAGGTGGGTTCTTTACCACTGAGCCACCTGTGAATCCCAATTGTAGCATCAGTCAGTTCAGTCACTAAGTCCTGTCCAACTGTTTGCGACCCCATGGACTGCAGCACACCAGGCTTCCCTGTCCATCACCAACTCCTGGAACCTACTCAAACTCATGTCCATTGAGTTGGTGATGCCATCCAACCATCTTGTCCTCTGTTGTTCCCTTCTCCTCCTGCCTTCAATCTTTCCCAGCATCAGAGACTTTTCCAATGAGTCGGTTCTTTGCATTGGGTAGCCAAGGTATTGGAGTTTCAGCTTCAGCATCAGTCTTTCCAATGAATAGTCAGGACTGATGTCCTTTAGGATGGACTAGTTGGATGTCCTTGCAGTCCAAGAGACTCTCAAGAATCTTCTCCAACACCACAGTTCAAAAGCATCAATTGTTCAGGACTCAGCTTTCCTTATAGTCCAACTCTCACATCCATACATGACTACTGGAAAAGTCATAGCTTTGACTAGATGGACCTTTGTTGGAAAAGTAATGTCTGTGCTTTTTAGCATGCTGTCTTATGTTGGTCATAACTTTCCTTCTAAGGAGCAAGCGTCTTTTAATTTCATGGCTGCAGTCACCATCTGCAGTGATTTTGGAGCCCCCAAAAATAAAGTCTGTCACTGTTTCCATTGTTTTCCAATCTATTTGACATGAAATGATGGGAACTGTAGCATGAATTGTAGCATAAAGATATGTAAAATGAATGACAAGTCATCAACAGAAATGCTTTGTTACAAACTAGGAGGACTATAAATGAATTGCTAGAGTGTTATTTGAAACCGAACTTAGGTTAGTTACAATGTATTTTGAAAACTTTACAAGAATTTAAAAATAAGAATAATTTCTATGCTAAGACAGCAGACAAAATGTAATAAAAACTTTAATTAAGAGAAAACAAAAAGGAGAGGAAATTAAAAAATAATTAGTAATGGCTAAGAAACAGCTGCAAATAGGTATTACCACAATGAGATCTATAATCATATTAAGTATAAATAGCTTAAATAAGCCATTTATTTTGTCAGAGTGGATTAAACAAACATGACCCAAATATATGTTCTCCACAAGAAACCCATTATAATTATAAGGAAAGATATATTAAAGAAATGGAGAAAGAAATACCATTATGCTCAGTTGCTCAGTTTTGTTCAACTTTTTGTGACCCTATAGATTATAGTGCACCAGGCTCCTCTGTCCATGGGATTCTCCAGGCAAGAATACTGGAGCAGGTTGCCATTTTATACTCCAAGAGGAACAACACTAATGTTAACCAAAAAGAATGCCTGGATAAGTATAGTAATTTTAGACAAAGGACTATTTTGTCAGAGTAGATTAAACAAACATGACCCAAATATATGTATGTATCCCTAATTAGGGATAAAAAGATTTGGCATAATAATAAATATGTCAACATCCCAATAACCCTTAAAGTGTATGTCCTTAAATTTAAAATAGATGAAGCAAAAAAAACCAAAAAAACAACAACAACAAAAAAAAAACACAGAAATTCAAGACAAACTAGGCAATCCACTCTTAAGGTTGAAACTTCAATATCTTTATTTTAATAATTTACAGAATATTCAATTTGACAATGGGGGAACCTAGATTTAACTGAGTAGGGTCTTTTGGAGACAGAGATTATTAAAAAAAAAAAAAGGGAAGAAAGAAACAAGAATTTAGTCCTATATCCTGTGGGAGGGAATTCAGAAGGGAATAGAAAGAATTCAGGGAAATGCAAGATAGCTGTGCCATATATTATATCACTTCAAAACTTCAATCAATTCATTACATTTAATGATGTTCAGCCTTGTTAGACTTTATTACATTTTTTTTCCTTTTATGTTCATCTTTTCAATGGATAAAAATGGTAAAGGAATGATGTAAAGAGTGTTTCCATAGCTTTCCAATGTACAAAGTAGAACTCAGCTGTGTTTTATGCAGACCACTAAGGAATAACATTTCCCTCACAAGTTACCTTTGGTATTGATAGCAAGTAAAATTCATATACAACAAAATTCATAGTAATGTTCAAAATTTAGCATATTTCTGAGTTGAATTCTTTGTGTTTCTAAATTCAATTGTGTGTGTGTGCTCAGTCACATTTGACTATTTGTGACTCCATGAACTGTAGCTCACCAGATTCCTCAGTCCATAGAATTTTCCAGGCAAGAATACTGGAATGGGTTACCATTTCTTCCTCCAGAGGATCTTCCCCAACCAGAAATCAAACCCAGGTCTCTGATGTCTCCTGCATTGGTGGGCAGATTTTTTTTTTTACCATTAAGCCATTAAATTAAATTATATGGCACATACTTGCATTGTGCATTTAAAATTCTGAAAGAAAATAATAAAATATATAGTTATTCAATTAACTATTATATAACTATTCAGTTATGCAAGTATATAATTATACCATATTCAAAAGATAATGCAATGGAAATACAAGCAGTTTGCTACATTGAAAGCTAATGCAACAATATCTTAATGGACAATTGTGTTTGGGGTTCCCTTGTGGGTAAGCTGGTAAAGAATTTGCCTGCAATGTGGAAGATGTGGGTTTGATCCCTAGGTTAGAAAGATCCCAACTGTATTTAAATTATATGATAACATTCTGAAATTTATTATTTCTTAATCATTGTACAGTAGTAGGAAGTGAGAGAAATGTAACAAGAGAGGAAGGGAAACAAAGAGAACATAAAAATAATAGTCACATAGCGGATCATATATTAGAGTTCCATGTAATTTAAAATGCATTTAAATGAAGAATGGACTTCCAGACATCTTATTTATTCAAATAGGTGAGGGTCTTGAAACCTATCCTTTTGCAAGACACAGAATGAGCTGAAAATGCAGGAAAGGGACCCTTCAACTGCCTCAGGATTCCACTGACGACTGACATCAAACATAACTGGGTCCTTTCATCTCTAACTTAAGAAAGTGGTCAAATTTTCTCTGTATGTGCCTTGAGAGAAGTTAACCTGCCTTTATGTATTTTTAATATGAGAGTTACTTTGTATAAAATACTACCATCCAACTTAGCAACCAAGCCCCTAAAGAAGGAAATGCAACTTGTAATTAAATGAGTTCTACATATAATTTTTGCTAGGTAGGAAATCATAGTTCTCAAATATACAATAAAAATATACTATGCTTAACACCCAGAACTATGTATACAACTTAATATTGACAGAAAACATCTATCATTAATCTTAATCATATTGATGTGAAGATTATTCACTAAATTTAGATTTAGAAAATAAAGATGTCAAGGATTTCAACTAGTGTTAACTTACTTTTGATTTAATCTCTTCATCCAGAGCAAGTGTTATATATTCATGTAACAATGTTTAAAATATTACATGTTAATATTTATTAATGCTGCAAAATGCTGCATTTTCAGTATCATTGTGATAAATGCCATGTAATATTAATTAGAATTAATAAATTAAATCATAGAGAACATACCTGAAATAAAATGGTATTTTACTAAATACAAATTCATAAATACAGATGACTTTTAAGCCTCTGTGGGGCTTGTTATTTCTGTTGTTTCTGTTAGAAATAAATAAACAAATGGAGGCCAGCCTTGAAAATTCCCTCAGCAGACAAAATTAGCTTAATCATATAAGCAGAGCTTATTTTAGCTTATTTTACAAGAGCACAAAGCAAACATCTACTACAAGACTGAAGAGAGAGGTAAAAACAGGGAGTCTCAGCTGAGCAGAACAGAGAGACATGGGGAAATCACTTCAGGAACCAGAGCCAGGGTAGGAAAATCTGAACCAACAAATGTAAGGAGGCTCAGCATGGACAAGTCTGAGAGTTAAAGACTCTCAGATCTCATAAATGGGTTGCCCACAATATTGTGAGATTTACCTCCAGCTCAAATAAAGGTCCATCTAGTCAAAGCTACGGTTTTTCCAGTAGTCATATAGGGATGTGAGAGTTGGACTATAAAGAAAGCTGAGTGCCTAAGAAATGACGCTTTTGAACTGTGGTGTTGGAGAAGACTGTCAGTAATGGATGTCGGGAGCCGCGTTAGGCATTACTGACAAGACTCTTGAGAGTTCCTTGGACTGTAAGGAGATACAATTCGTCAATCCTGCAGGAAATCAGTCCTGAATATTCATTGGAAGGACTGATGCTGAAGCTCAAACTCCAATAATTTGGCCACGTGATGTGAAGAACCTACTCATTGGAAAAGACTCTGATGCTGGGAAAGATTGAAGGCGGGAGGAGAAGGGGAAAACAGAGGATGAGATGGTTGGATGGCATCACCAACGCTATGGACATGAATTTGAGTAAACTCTGGGAATTGATGAACAGGGAAGTCTGATATGCTGAAATCCATGGTGTTTCAAAAAGTCGGATACAACTAAGTGACCGAACTGAACTGAACAACCAAATTTTCACAATAAATATTGGAGAAATATCCCCTCAGGTTTTTGGCAGAGCAAAAGAAAAGACCATTCTGAAATAAATGAGTACTTCTGAACTTCATAATGAGTTTTACCTTCAGGTGAAACTAATTAACCACAGCCTAACCTGCTTAAGTATATAGAGAACTTAACTGACCTGGAGAAAGGGAAAACTTTCAGCTCTTTCTCATCAGCCTCTTCCACCTAATGTGGAGAAAAAAAGAAAATGAGAAATACTTCTGAAGCTCACAGTCTAGAGGCACAGACTACAGTATGCTTCTTCTATCTCTGCACATTCCTCACTATACCTCACAACTAAAGGCCTGCTTTTGGCAGTTCCCTTTACACTGTGCATCATCTCCATCTCTGGGTATCAGGAAAAAATTATGGGGCATACAAAAATGTGAAAAACACATTTTATGAGCTAGAGTAGGCTCAGAATCAGATACGGCAGCAAAGATATTGAAATTACCAGCTCAGGAATTTAAAACAGTTATGATGAATATGTTGAGGACTCTAAATGGACAAAGTAGGCAGCATGAAAGAAGGACAGTTAAAGGACAGCAGAGACAATTCAAAGAAAAAAAAACAAAAAGGAATTCTAGAGATGAAAAAATATTGTAGCAGAAATCTCTTTCATAGGTTTCAGTTCAGTTCAGTTCAGTCGCTCAGTCATGTACGACTCTTTGCGACCCCACGAATCACAGCATGCCAGGCCTCCCTGTCCATCACCAACTCCCGGAGTTCACTCAAACTCATGTCCATCCAGTCAGTGATGCCATCCAACCACTCATCCTCTGTCACTCCCTTCTCCTCCTGCCCCCAATCCCTCCCAGCATCAGGGTCTTTTCCAATGAGTCAACTCTTCGCATGAGGTAGCCAAAGTATTGGAGTTTCAGCTTCAGCATTAGTCCTTCCAATGAAACCCAGGATTGATCTCCTTTAGAATGGACTGGTTGGATCTCCTTGCAGTCCAAGGGACTCTCAAGAGTCTTCTCCACCACATTTAAAAAGCATCAATTCTTTGGTGCTCAGCTTTTTTCATAGTCCAACTCTCACATCCATACATGACCACTGGAAAAACCATAGCCTTGACTAGACAGAGCTTTGTTGGAAAAGTAATATCTCTGCTTTTGAATATGCTATCTAGGTTGGTCATTCCTTTCCTTCGAAGGAGTAAGTGTCTTTTAATTTCATGGCTGCAATCACCATCTGCAGTGATTTTGTAGTCCCAAAAAATAAAGTCTGACACTGATTCTACTGTTTCCCCATATATCTGTCAGGAAGTGACGGGACCAGATGCCATGATCTTCGTTTTCTGAATGTTGAGCTTTAAGCCAACATTTTCGCTCTCCTCTTTCACTTTCATGAAGAGGCTTTTTAGTTCCTCTTCACTTTCTGCCATAAGGATGGTGTCACTGCATATCTGAGGTTATTGATATTTCTCCCGGCAATCTCGATTCCAGCTTGTGATTTTTCCAGCCCAGCATTTCTCATGATGTACTCTGCATAGAAGTTAAATAAGCAGGGTGACAATATACAGCCTTGATGTACTCCTTTTCCTATTTGGAACCAGTCTGCTGTTCCATGTCCAGTTCTAACTGTTGCTTCCTGACCTACATATAGGTTTCTCAAGAGGCAGGTCAGGTAGTCTGGTAGTCCCATCTCTTTCAGAATTTCCATAATTTATTGTGATCCACACAGTCAAAGCTTTTGGCGTAGTCAATAAAGTAGAAATAGATGTTTTTCTGGAACTTTCTTGCTTTTTCAATGATCCAGAGGGTGTTGGCAATTTGATCTCTGGTTCCCCTGCCTTTTCTAAAACCAGCTTGAACATCAGGAAGTTCATGGTTCACGTATTGCTGAAGCCTGGCTTGGAAAATTTTGAGCATTACTTTACTAGCGTGTGAGATGTGTGCAATTCCGGTAATTTGAGCAATTTTTGGCATTGAATTTCTTTGGGATTGGAATGAAAACTGACCTTTTCCAGTCCTGTGGCCACTGCTGTGTTTTCCAAATTTGCTTGTATATTGAGTGCAACCCTTTCACAGCATCATCTTCCAGGATTTGAAATAGCTCAACTGGAATTCCATCACCTCCACTAGCTTTGTTCGTAGTGATGCTTTCTAAGGCCCACTTGACTTCACATTCCAGGATGTCTGGCTCTAGGTCAGTGATCACACCATTGTGATTATATGGATTGTGAAGCTCTATTTTGTACACTTCATCTGTGTATTCTTGCCACCTCTTCTTAATATCATCTGCTTCTGGTAGGTCCATATCATTTCTGTCCTTTATCGAGCCCATCTTTGCATTAAATGTTCCCTTGGTATCTCTAATTTTCTTGAAGAGATCTCTAGTCTTTCCCATTCTGTTGTTTTCCTCTACTTCTTTGCATTGATTGCTGAAGAAGGCTTTCTCTTCTCACCTTGCTATTCTTTGGAACTCTGCATTCTGATGTTTATATCTTTCCTTTTCTCCTTTGCTTTTCGCTTCTCTTCTTTACACAGCTATTTGTAAGGCCTCCCCAGACAGCCGTTTTGCTTTTTTTGTACTTCTTTTTCTTGGGGATGGTCTTGAAACCTGCCTTCTGTACAATGTCACGAACCTCCATCCACAGTTCATCAGGCACTCTATCAGATCTAGTCCCTTAATTCAATTTCTCACTTCCACTGTATAATCATAAGGGATTTGATTTAAGTCATGGTCTTAAATTCTTAAGAATGGTTCTTAAGAATGGTATAGTGGTTTCCCGTACTTTCTTCAATTTAAGTCTGAATTTGGAAATAAGGAGTTCATGATCTGAGCTACAGTCAGCTCCAGATCTTGTTTTTGCTGACTGTATAGAGCTTCTCCATCTTTGGCTGCAAATAATATAATCAATCTGATTTTGGTGTTAACCATCTGGTGATGTCCAGGTATAGAGTCTTCTCTTGTGTTGTTGGAATAGGGTGTTTATTATGACCAGTGCATTCTCTTGGTAAAACTCTATTAGCCTTTGCCCTGCTTCATTCCGTATTCTGAGGCCAAATTTGCCTGTTACTCCAGGTGTTTTTTGACTTCCTACTTTGCATTCCAATCCCCTATAATGAAAAGGACAGCTAGAGAATATATCAAAGAATGCTTAAAAACTGAAAAGAATAATAAAGAAAAAAAAAGTGGAAAAAACACCAAGGTATCCAAGAACTGTGGGAAGACTACAAAAGCTGTAACCTGTTGTCTCACTGTTCACACTGTTTGCTGAACCCACGGTAGAGAAGGCATGAGAAGGGAATCTGGAAGAAAACTTGAGTTGCCATAGGAAATACAGACATGTTTATTCTCTCTTG
Source organism: Bison bison bison (assembly GCF_000754665.1). NCBI lineage: Eukaryota > Metazoa > Chordata > Mammalia > Artiodactyla > Bovidae > Bison > Bison bison. The sequence goes on from NW_011495086.1 coordinate 3,823,431, forward strand.
ACTGGCACAGCAGCAAAAGGCGTTTCTCAGGTGGGGCTTCTATAAGTTTTGACAACAAACGTGGCCTCTGGCCAACTGAGTACATCATGATGCCCATGCACAGTGCTATAAGTGACCTCAGCTGTTACATAACCATGCAAAGTCATTGTTTACAGGATGTGGGGTGAGGGCAAGAGGACATAGTGCTAGAAAGCCAGACTGACACCATCTTGGTAAGTGCTATTTCCCCACAGCTGTGTAAAAGGAATACTAGAAAAAGAAGAATGAATGCAGCAACTAAAATCTTTGAAATAATAATGGCTAAGAATTTCCCCAATTCTTGTCTTATACCAAACCATAGATACAGTAAGCTCAGAGAACATCAGACATAGTAAATGCCCCAAAGCATCAAAGCATGTAATTTTAAAATGTTTTAGTTGTTATCTAGTGTCCCACTCTTTGCAACCCCATGGACTGTAGCTGGCCAGGTTCCACTGTCCCTGGGATTCTCCAGGCAAGAATACCAGAGGGCGTTGCCCTGCCCTCCTCCAGGGTATCTCCTAACCCAAGGACAGAACCTGTGTCTCTCAAGTCTCCTGCATTGGCAGGCAGGTTCTATGCCACCTAGGAAGCCGTATAAGTACCTCCTTAAGCTAAAGACTGCTCCAGGTAAAGATGTCAGCTTTGAGCTCTCAGCAAGCAGCATTTTCCAGCTGCTGAGTCACTGAAGGATTCTGTCCTGAAGCAGAGATCTTGCTGGTGTGCTCCAACCAACCCTACATGTGCTTTTGATAAAGCAGTAGAATATACTCCTAAAATAACTTCTTCTCTATCTGAAGACATTTTTAGTTTCATAAGACATTGGATTGTGGACAAACATTATGATTTTTTTTTATTAAGATTAGGTTTCTTGACATGGCCTTTTTTAGCTAGGTGTTCATTTGGACACAATCTAATACCAGGGGGTCCATTGTCTGCTATTCTTTGATGAAATAAGACATTGCTTATGTAGGACTTCAGTTATGCATGTGGTTTTAGCATTACTCTCCACAGGAGATAAGTTAAGCACCTTAGCCTGTATGCTACACTGAGGCCATTGCCAGAGAGCTAATAGTCTGTGCACAGCTGGTAGAGCTCTGTTAAAATGGTGTATTTGTCCTCTATTTTGAAAACACCAGTGGTATAAAACCTGCTATGTACCTTAATTGCTCCACTTTTAAAGCAATTAAATAATTTAAGTGAAATGAATATAATTAATTTAATGATTCTGTATGTCTTAATAAATATGTATGACTTTATCAGGGAATGTATTTTGCAAAGTCTAGATTTGCTTTCAATTTTTCATAAATTACTCAAACATTTGCTATTATAATATTTTTTGTTAAAGAATTTTGATGGTTTCATAAAACCAAATTCCTTGCTTTTTTACACAAATTAAATTGATAATTGTGCTTTTCATTCAGTTATTTTCATTTGAGACGAAAACTATTTTCTTCATCTGTGTGTATTAGTCACATAGTTATGTCCGACTCCTTGCTACCCCATGGACTGTATCCCACCAAGCTTCTCTGTCTATGGAATTCTCTAGGCAAGTAAAACAAGTTATTTTGCTTACTAAATCTTGCTAAGTGTCTTTAGTACATGTTAATTTAGATTAACTTTAGATATGATATTTTTTAGGGCAGTAGCATGGCACCGCACTCCAGTAACTCTTGCCTGGAAAATCCCATGGATGGAGGAGCCTGGTAGGCTGCAGTCCATGGGGTCGCTAAGAGTCGGACACGACTGAGCGACTTCTTTCACTTTAATGCATTGGAGAAGGAAACGGCAACCCACTCCAGTGTTATTGCCTGGAGAATCCCAGGGATGGGGGAGCCTGGTGGGAGGCCGTCTCTGGGGTCGCACAGAGTCAGACACGACTGAAGCGACTTAGCAGCAGCAGCAGCTTTACAAGTACACATCGTGATTATTATAACTTTGGAATTCATTTACAGAGAAGGTAAATATGTATAATTTCTAAAGCATTCTGTCACATTGTTGCTGTTGTTTAGTCACTAAGCCATGTCTGCATCTTTTGTGACCCCATAGACTATAACCCACCAGTGTTTTCTGTCCATGGAATTTCCAACCCACTGGAGTGGGTTGCCATTTCCTTCTCCAGGGGATTTTCCTGAGCTAGGGATCAAATTCTTATCTCCTGCATTGGCAAGTGACTTCTTTACCACTGAGTCACCAGGGAAGACATTCTCTCATGTAATGGGTACATTACAGTATTTCATGAGCATCTGCTTTGTAACAGAAATTTGTTGATTTAAATATTAATGGAAAAATTGATAATAGGAACAAGAGGGCAATTGTATATTTGGAATTGTACAAATGGGTAAACTGTTGAAGGTCAGAAGAAACATCTTTAGTTGGATAAGGCAAATCTGTAAGTGGAAGGAGCAGCTATTAAGTTAATATCTATGGAAGAAATGTCATATAGTTTTAAAAATGCTTTTAAAAACCATACCTCTAGGAATATTGTATATGTAGTTTAAAAATATAATGTGGAACATAAACATGGAAAAATAATTATTTATTAGTGATTTAAAGATTTGATGTCAATTTCTATATAATTTGAACAAAAGACATATTCATACAAACCCATACACAACCAATTCCTTTCCTTGTTTTTGCTGCATTTACATAATTGAAATCTGACTGTAAAAATGTTTTGGAAAACTGCCTTTATTCAATAAGAAAAGATCACAAATATATTTAATTAGT
>NW_011495086.1:3826278-3843543 GCF_000754665.1 Bison bison bison
TAATTAGTAGCTATATTTTTATCTCCTTATTTGAATTCAGTTCAGTTCATTCAGTTGCTCAGTCGTGTCCAACTCTTTGCGTCCCCATGAATTGCAGCATGCTAGGCCTCCTTGTCCATCACCAACTCCTGGAGTTCACTCAAGCTCATGTCCATCTAGTCGGTGATGCAATCCAGCCACTCATCCTCTGTCGTCCCCTTCTCCTCCTGCCCTCAATCCCTCCCAGCATCAGGGTCTTTTCCAATGAGTCAACTCTTCGTATGAGGTGGCCAAAGTACTGGAGTTTCAGCTTCAGCATCATTCCTTCCAAAGAATACCCAGGACTGATCTCCTTTAGAATGGACTGGTTGGATCTCCTTGCAGTCCAAGGGACTCTCAAGAGTCTTCTCCAACAACACAGTTCAAAAGCATCAATTCTTCGGTGCTCAGCTTTCTTCACAGTTCAATTCTCACATGCATACATGACTACTGGAAAAACTATAGCCTTGACTAGACGAACCTTTGTTAGCAAAGTAATGTCTCTGCTTTTGAATATCTAGGTTGGTCATAACTTTCGTTCCAAGGAGTAAGCGTCTTTTAATTTCATGGCTGCAATCACCAGCTGCAGTGATTTTTGAGTCCCCAAAAATAAAGTCTGACACTGTTCCCACTGTTTCCCCATCTATTTCCCATGAAGTGATGGGACCAGATGCCATGATCTTAGTTTTCTGAATGTTGAGTTTTAAGCCAACTTTTCCACTTTCCTCTTTCACTTTCATCAAGAGGCTTTTTAGTTCCTCCTCACCCTCTGCCATAAGGGTGGTGTCATCTGCATATCTGAGGTTATTGATATTTCTCCCACCGATCTTGATTCCAGCTTGTGCTTTTTCCAGCCCAGCATTTCTCATAATGTACTCTGTATAGAAGTTAAATAAGCAGGGTGACGATATACAGCCTTGACGTACTCCTTTGCCTATTTGGAACCAGTCTGTTGTTCCATGTCCAGTTCTAACTGTTGCTTCCTGACCTGCATACAGGTTTCTCAAGAGGCAGGTCTGGTATGCCCATCTCTTTAGCTAAAATAAAAAAATAAAATCATCCAGCTTGTCATTTTCCTATTGGTGTGAATATTCAAATTGTCAACTTATTTATATTCAATTTGTTATACTTCAATGCATTGAATTATATTTGTTATAATTCAATGCATTCAATGCATTCAGTTTCTAATAAATTGAATTAGTTATTGTCTTATAAAGACCTTTGCACATATATATGGACATTCCTAATAGGTATATTCTTGACAGCAGAATTGCATAATCAAATAGTAAGAGTATCAGATACCAAGTAATACAACTATCAATACATCAACCATGTATTGATAAGGATCAAAACAGTAATGCTTGCTTTAACTTTTAAGAGTCAGACAGAGAGATAGAGATGGGAAGGGGAAAATGGTCAGGTCTACCTCTGGAAATTGATTTAATTTAAGTCAAGTAACAGGAACTTGACCAATCTGTGATATCACAAACAACCATGAAATAATTATGAAATTGATAAAACAATGACACATGTACAAAGGGAAAAATATATTTTGATAATTTGAATGCAATAAATTTTACACAAATCTGTAAGATAAATCACAGCTCAATTTAAGCCACTGAATGGTTTCTCTTCTTAGGAATGAAAAACACCTTGTACTGCAAATTTGAACTAAATTATTTTCTACTCACCTCACAGCTAACAGAGTTGAAAATTAAGTGAATTTCAAGTGAAGTCAGGTGAAGTCATTCCATATTCATGATTCAATGTCTACCAGACAGAAATAGGATTATTTAAATTAGAATTTTGAAGAGTGTAATGGAGAACTATATTAATGATTTGTGAAAAGTGACCCAATGGTTTGAAAATGACACAAGTAAATAATGTCTAGGGAAAATCTGGTTCTCATGTGGGTGTTTCTACAGAGGCTTATGTCGACTTAAACGATAAACTGTGCTTAAGGAAAAGACGAGAAATGTAAGAAAAAGTTAATTAACCCATGCCAGCCAATTTATTTTAATTGCATTCATCCTTCCCTGTTTATAAATCAGTTCTTGAGAGATGCTTCTTTCATTTTAAATTGAAAGCACTGAGCATGCAGTCTTAAAGGCACCACTCTGCATTATTAACAGCTCAGTGACTTTATTTTCAATTTTTTTTTTCTAATTTAATCCAATGGGAGTAAAGCATGTGACATTATACCTGAAAAATTTTATGAAAACACATTTACTGACAGCTACATTAAATATATTTTCTATATATATATATATATATATGTACATTATACATTGTATATGTAATGTGCAATTACTTATGGTTCTCAAAGTAATTAAGTTTATATTTATATAATAAAGGTCAATGAAATCAGTTCTAATATTTCTTCAATCCCCACTTCTCTTCTAATAGAAAACTAGCAAGATCTAACTCCTTTATTTCTGCTATATTAAAATGAGTCTTTTGGACTGATCTCACTTTAGTTAGCCATTAAAATGTTAGTGCAATTAAAAAAGAGAAATTATACCTATACTTCAGGAAAAATAGTATATATTTACATAGTTTTTCATCAAGTGAAGTATTTATAAAGCCATTATGAAAGATTTATAAAATAAAAATTAAGATAAATAAAACAACTGCTATGAATATTTCCATTATGCAAACATCGTTATGAAAACAACAGTTTGATGCTTGTCAACATCTCTGAGAGTTCATATCTGTGTGAGCATGGAGTGCATTTGCAAAACTTCAGTCTTTTGAACAAATTTATATGCAATTATATTCCTTGGCATCATATTCATTATATTTTGCATGCCTTTAAGTTTTGACTGAACATGGGCTTTTAATAAGTATGTAGCTACGATGAGATTGTTGGATGGCATCACTGACTCGATGGACATGGCTTTGGGTGGACTCAGGGAGTTGGTGATGGACAGGGAGGCCTGGCGTGCTGTGGTTCATAGGGTCACAAAGAGTCAGACATGACTGAGCGACTGAACTGAACTGAACAGAACATTTCAATACATTTACAGGTTATTTAATGTGACATAACTAGATTCTAAATATTTAATTTGTTCAGAAATGTGTTAGTCTAGATATCATGGAAACCAAATGATGCAGTGATAGAGGAGAGAGACCTTTGTTTAAGAATCACCTTTCTGCCATTTAATGATCATTTGATTTTGGATATTTTATTTTATTTAATAAATAAATAAATATAAAATATATTTTATATTTACTATGGGTATTGAATTATTCCTTGGTAATAATTTGTATGTCTAGAAAACTATGGGAGCCCTTAGTAAAAAGAAGTAATCTACTTGCTGTTTCCCAATTCAGAGAACAGGATTCAGCATATAATTGTCATTTATTCAAAGACTAAAACCTTTATCGCTTCCCTGGTGGCTCAGTGGTAAAGAATTGGCCTGCCGATGCAAGAGATGCAGGGCTGATACTTGTGTCAGGAAGATCCCCTGGAGAAGGAAATGGCAAACCACTCCAGTGTTTGTGGGCTTCCCTGGTGGCTCAGACCATAAAGAATTTGCCTGCAATGCAGGATACTTGCGTTCAATTACTGGATTGGGAAGATTCCCTGGGTGAGGGCATGGCAACCCACTCCAGTATTCTTGCATGGGAAATGCCATGCACAGAGGAGCCTGCCAGGCTACAGTCCACGTGGTCGCAAAAGATTTGGACATGACTGAGCAACTAAACATAGAACTCCAACAATATTTCTGTCATCACACATAATTACCATTTCTTTTTTTTTTTTGTAGTAAGAATATTTAAAATCCATCTTCTAAGCTACTTTTATTATACAATACTGTTAACTATAATCATACTGCAGTACATTCAGTTCATTTCAGTCACTCAGTTGTGTATGACTGTTTCTGACTCATGAACTACAGCATACCAGGCTTCCCTGCCAGGCAGTACATTGGATCCCCCAAATTCCTGCATCTTACAACTGAAAGACCTTGAAATGAATTAGTTTAACAATCTATAAATTGATCAGTAAGATGAATAAAACTCTTTTCCTGTGTACCATTGATTCAACCAATAATGTAATCCAATATTTATTTTCTATACAACAAAACTATGAATGATTACCTATAAAGATATTAAGATCTTAAATAAATTTATGATATGATGTAGGTAATTGCTGGGCAATGTCATTTTCTATGCATTCCTTCAGTTTATAAGATAGCAAGATGAATTGTCTCCCGGCTCTTTTGCTATGCTTTGTAAGTCACATTCATTTTTATTTAATTATCAAATCAATTTGTTATAAGGCAAATTCAGTAACTGCTATAGAGAATGTGAGAGAATATCATATTAAGGTACTAAAAGTCAAATAATTACCTTTTCTTTGTGCTTTGACACTCTATCTAATCCTTCAGCCACTTATCCATAAGAACATAATAGTAATATTTATCTACCCTATTTCACAGTGATTTTCTGGGTAACATATGATAGGATATCAATGAGTATAACTAAAATGCAATACACTATTATATTCATTTATTAAATTCATATTTCAGATTAATTTAGCAGTTTCTAATCATGGTATGGTGGACGGCTGAGAGCAAATGCCTGGTACAGACTTTAGCACTCGCTGATGTTTGGAAAAGAACTTTCAAGTGAAGGCTTTAAAGAATTTTGTGTGAGCATGGAGCACATTTGCAAAACTTCAGTCTTTTGAACAAATAATTTATATCTAATTATATTCCTTGGCATCATATTCATTATATTTTGCATGCCTTTAAGTTTTGACTGAACATGGGCTTTTAATGAGGACATAACATTTCAGTACATATACAGGTTATTTAATGTGACATGACTAGATTCTAAATATTTAGAGAAAATATCGAGAAAATCATTTAAAATGAGAAAATATTTAATGAGAAATACCTAATGAGAAAAACATTTAAAAGCTTGCTAAGTATGTCAGCATTTATTGGCTGAAAGTGTAAACTAAATTAGACCTAGCTAACATCTAAAGCACCATAATCCATGAGTGTGAAATATTGCTTATGCTTTTCTTGAGAGAGAGTGAAATTGCTGAATATGAAGTTTAATGTAGCAATGTATGACAGCATTGATGATAAACATGATATTGTAAACTATTTGAAAAGAAGTATCTTTGACATGATAGACATATGTGCTCATGTAAATTTTGTTCGTAGAAATTTATGTTAGTCAGGTAGATGCCACTGGAACAGGCCCTTACAAGAATTATTTCTCACAGCCTTAGTTATTAAGCCCCTTATGTCTTTCCTATCATAAAATGTCCAGTTCTAGCAAGATGTTGAAGTTGGGAACAGTAAGTGATTTATCTTTTTCTCAAGTATCCTCAAATAAGGAAGGGTAATTAGTACTTACTGCATATGTACAGATATTTATCAGTACCTTAGTATATGACTTATTAAGCACTACTCTTAGAAATAATATATATTGTACTAGCTATGGGGCTTCCCTGGTGCCTCAGTGGTAAAGATTTCACCTGCTAATGCAGGAGATATGGGTTTCATCCATGGGTCAAGAAGATCCCCTGGAGAAGGAAATGGCTACCCACTCCCAGAATTCTTGCTTGGAGAATCCTATAGACAGAGGAGCTTAGAGGGCTACAGTCCAAGAAGTCACAAAGAGTTGGACGTTACTTAGCAAGTGAACAACAATGACGACAGCTATAGTCTATAATTATCTCATGATTTTTTAATAAATTTCATATTCTCTAAGTAAATATTGACTAAACTATAATATTAACAGTCTTTAAAATCATATCAATATGTTTCATTCTGAATGATGCTCCAGACCTCACTTAAGCTTTCTGTAATATGTGGAATATACACTCTATTAATTTTTTTAGTTTAAGCTGAATTCTGAAAAATATATTGATCTAAATATTTCGGATAAAGAATGGTGAATTAAGTGTTTCATAATTAGCTTACAAAGTAAGTGTTAGTTCAATAAGTGTTTTCCCTAAACATTTAACATAGAAATATGTATTTCATATGCAGTTCTGTTCAGTCACTCAGTCATGTCCGACTCTTTGAGATCCCATGAATTGCAGCATGCCAGGCCTCCCTGTCCATCACCAACTCCCGGAGTTCACTCAGACTCACATCCATCGAGTCAGTGATGCCATCCAGCCATCTCATCCTCTGTTGTCCCCTTCTCCTCCTGCCCCCAATCCCTCCCAGAGTCAGAGTCTTTTCCAATGAGTCAGCTCTTCGCATGAGGTGGCCAAACTACTGGAGTTTCAGCTTCAGCATCATTCCCTCCAAAGAAATCCCAGAGCTGATCTCCTTCAGAATTGACTGGTTGGATCTCCTTGCCGTCCAAGGGACTCTCAAGAGTCTTCTCCAACACCACAGTTCAAAAGCATCAATTCTTTGGCACTCAGCCTTCTTCACAGTCCAACTCTCACATCCATACATGACCACTGGAAAAACCATAGCCTTGACTAGACGAACTTTTGTTGGCAAAGTAGTGTCTCTGCTTTTGAATATGCTATCTAGGTTGGTCATAACTTTCCTTCCAAGGAGTAAGCATCTTTTAATTTCATGGCTGCAGTCACTGTCTGCAGTGATTTTGGAGAGATTGTATAAAAATATTAGATGTATGCGTATGTGTGGAGCTTAGTCATGTTGTAGAATCCATGAGTCCAAATGCTGTAAAATCATATAAGAATGTTATAAATTATGCATAATACATAGATATATATAATATCCTATATCAAGAGAACAGTGTAAGAATATCTTGCTATTTTTCTTCAGTTCTTAATAAGAATGTTTTAACACATATTTAATGCAAGGTCTAGATTGTTTATATTTTAAAATTTTTGTTATTAAGAGAACTTTTTGTTTAATAATTTTTAAATGACTATGCACAAGAAAATAAATGTATGAATAAATGTTTTTTCTATCTAAAGGTACTATTTTAATATATATATTTTAGTAGGAATTCAAGAATTTTAATGAGAAACTTTAAAGAGCCAGAATTTTTTATCTTTGTTTCTGGTGCTCTTAGCAAAGTTGTTCTCGACTCTGGAACTGAAAATATTATCTTAATAAAGAATAATAATTTACCTTTTAAAGTATATCTTTATGAAATTTATTTCATGTTGTTCCTATTATGCATGCAGCCTATATTGCAAAGAGAGCTGATTATTATTTTAAAATTCCTGGCCTCAAGGATCTCATCAACTTTAGGAAAATAAGTATAATATGGACTCTATGATATTAAAAGTTTGCTGTCATAAAAATCTCAGATAATATTTTGGAAAAAAGATTCCTATTTCTTACTTGAGATTTTCATGTCAGGAAAAAAGAAGGAAGCAACTGTAACTATCTCTCCTTAGTCTGTACATCAAGCTTAGAGCTTCTTCTTTGTATACAAGAGAACCTAAGTTTCTGCTCCTCACAATTCTAAGACTTCCTGTAGACCCTCAGGAGACAAAAACGACCTCAGGAACTCAATTAATCACAGTTCAAAAAGATATTTGAAAAAGATAAGATCCAATTTTCATTTAAAAATCAGATCCATATATGCTGTTGGAAAAAAGTGAAGTCACACTATTCAATTGAAATAAAGTGTGATAATAAAGAGCTGCAAATTGGTCAAGTGAGTAAACATTAAACTAATGTGTGTGTGTGTGTGTGTGTGAATGTTTGTGTGAGACTATGTCTATTTCTCTGTCTTCGCCTCATTATTTCTTCATGGATAAATGTTTGGCAATTTATAAATGCCATACTGAAAAGTTTGTTTAGCTGAGAAACCCTGTTAATGAATTCTTTTTTACTTACTATTTTAAATTAACTTTTATTGGAGTATATTTGCTTTACAACGTTGTGTTGTACAACAAAGTAAATAGGTCGTATATATATATCTCCACTCGTTTTTAGATTCCCTTTCCATCTGGGTCACTGGTCAGCAGACTTCCCTGTGCTACTGTGATGTAGAGTAGGTTCTCATTAGTTATCTTTTATATATAGTTATGTATATATGTCAATCCATTTTTGCCATTATTTAGAGGTATAGCAAAAGCAGGTAATAGGTCAGCTCCATAAATTCAAAAGTATATTAATATTATGAAATCAATGTAATGGAGAAAGTAAATGTATATGTGATTCAACTGTGTATATATGTTTAATAAAGCATTATGTATAAATTGTATATTTCTATACAAAGTATGTCTTGTTTTTCAGTCACTCAGTTGTGTCAAACTCTTTCCAACTCCATGAATTGTGCATGCCAGGTTTCCCTGTCCTTCAACATCTCCCAAAATTTGCTCACAAACATGTCCATTGAGTCAGTGATGCCACCCAATCATCTGATCAATGAGTCGGCTCTTCCCATTAGATAGCCAGAGTACTGGAGTTTCAGCTTCAGCATCAGCCCTTCCAATGAATATTCAGAGTTGATTCCCTTTAGGATTGACTGGTTTGATCTCCTTGCTGTCCACAGGACTCTCAAGAGCCTTCTTCAACACCACAATTTGAAGCATCAGTTCTTTGATGCTCAGCCTTCTTTATGGTCCAACTTTCACAGCTATACGTGACTACTGGAAAAACCATAGCTTTGACTATACGGACCTTTGTTGTTAAAGTAATGTCTTTCCTTTTTAATATGTTGTCTAGGTTTGTTATAGCTTTTCTTCCAAGAAGCAAGTGTCCTTCAATTTCATGTGTAAATATGTAGATTAAAATAATTCTATTCAATTATTTATATTTCATTTTGTATTACCTTTAAAATGATGATAATTTATCTGTACACATGGTAAGGTTTTTATTTTTGGTATGATTTTGTCAGTATCTGTTTTGAATAGAATTGGTTGGTAAATATTGTGTATGCACTTTTTATTTTAAAACTAATCAATTATCTAAAACTTTCTTCCTGGGATTTTATAAAAATCATCTGATTTATTGCCTTTCTGATGGCCAATTATTTGTGCCTATGTTACTGAATTGATTGCCTGGACTCATTTTGGGTTCCTAGCCTGTGCTCAGACTCCTTGTCTCAGCTAGGGAGTTTCTTTTTCGGCCCAGATTCTCAGTCAGTAATGAAATGGATGGTAAAATGGAACTGTACAAGCTTTATTCAGTGACCAAAGATTGGAGAAGCCAGAATTTAGTTTGCAAATCAACTTCCCAACCCAATTTAGGGAGAGACACACAGAGACACCACTAGTTAGTCCTAAAGGAAATCAATCCTGAAATTCATTGACAGGATGGATGCTGAAGCTCCAGTACTTTGGCTACCTGTTGCAAAGATCCAACTCATTGGAAAAGAGCCTGATGCTGGGAAAAATTGAAGGCAACAGGAGAAGGGAGTGGCAGAGGATGAGATAGATAAGACTGACTCAATGGACATGAATTTGAGCAAACTCAGGGAGGGAGTGGAGAACAGAGAAGCCTATTGTACTGCAGTCCATGGACTAGCAAAGAGTAGAACATGACTTAGTGACTGGACAACAATAACATCTACATATATAGGAAGGTCAGGGCTAAATGAAGGGAATTAGAGAATAGGAGGAATATTCATGAATTATCCAATAACAAGGGTGTAGTTTGGACCCAAAACTGGTGCAGTACTCCTTTCATCCCTTGTGAAGGCTTTTTAGGTTGTTGTCTTGGTATTTGTCAACTGTCACTGTTCTGGTGCCTGTATAATTTAGCTAACATATTAATATTACTAGCGTATAATAAGGCTCAAAGGCTGCTGCTGCTCCTAAGTCGCTTCAGTCGTGTCTGACTCTGTGCGACCCCATAGATGGCAGCCCACCAGGCTCCGCCATCCCTGGGATTCTCCAGGCAAGAACACTGGAGTGGGTTGCCATTTCCTTCTCCAATGCATGAAAGTGAAAAGTGAAAGTGAAGTCGCTGAGTCATGTCCAACTCTTGGTGACCCCATGGACTACAACATATCAGGCTCCTCCACCCATGGGATTTTCCAGGCAAGAGTACTGGAGTAGGTTGCCATTAATATCATGAATGTATAATAAGGTTCAAAGGCTACTGGAACTCAAATCTTCTGCTTGGGCTAATTGGTTCTAACCAGTTCTTGCTTTTCTCTTTGCAGTGGCAACTGAAAAAAAAAAAAGCACAAGCTAAGCTGAGAATTGTGTTTTATTTAGAGGACAAAACTGGGGACTTAAGCCTGAGACACTGCATCTCAGATAGCTCAGAGAAACTGCTCCAAAGAGGTTAAGAGAGGAGACAGTATATATAAGAGTTTTTGCAACAAAGTAGTCATAACATCAAAAAATTACTGTTAATTTAAGAAAACCAGACACCTCATTTTAAGGAATTATCATTACTCTATATATGTGAAGATGCAAGAGTATGCAAGTTGTAAGGCTCACTGAAATCATCCATGAGATATGCACCTCATCTACCTAGGATCAATATCTTCTGCTTTCTCATGCTGAGTCTCCTCAGGGTGCACCTTCAGGGGTGAACTGCAGCAACTGACTGCTTGACTGGCAAGTTGTTGTTCAACTGCTCAGTCATGTCTGACTCTTCATGACCCGATGGACTGTAGCATGCCAGGCTTCCCTGTCCTTCAGCATCTCCTGGAGTTTGCTTAAACTCATGCCCATTGAGTCGGTGATGCCATCCAACCGCCTCATCCTCTGTCTCCCCCTTCTCCTCCTGCCCTCAATCTTTCCCAGCATCAGGGTCTTTTCCAATTAGTTGGCTCTTCCCATTAAGTGGCCAAAGTATTGGAGCTTCAGCTTCAGCATCAGTCTATCCTGAGTTTCCTCAGAACTCACCATTAGATGGCTTTAACATGATGGCTTGATGGCTATAGCATTCTTTGTGTGGCATGCAACATTTTTTTTCAATGACAGCAGCTTCCTTCTGAAGTTTAGATAAGACCAATTGGCTTCTGTTTGGAGTGGGGGCAGTTATGATTTTGGGGCAATAATCTTGGTAACAACCCACACATACACTATTCTAATTATTTTCTTCCTCTAAATCATTGTCCTGAAAAAGTTTTGATATATTTCAAATAAAGTGGTCATCTCTCTTATATTCAGAATAATAATATGGTTACATATTTGCCATTTACATTAATTATAACTAATAATGTGTCAACTTTTTGAAATAGAAACCTGGTATTAATAAATTTTATTCTTCACATTAAAACATTGCATTTAGTATATGCATGCTAAAGCGAAGTATTCAACAATATATTTCTTTCTAGAATTATTCCTAGCTTCAGCAAGGTATTTTTTTTCAACTTTTCATATCCATAAATGTGTTATAGATAATTGATTTTAAATAAAGGAAATTATATTATATAATTGGAATTCCTAATATATCTATAGTATGTATATATACTATGTATATATTTGAATATATTCTCATTCAAATAAGCACAACATGATAGAAAATGCAAACAATGAACATATTTGTGAATCAATTCTGCAGATCCTAATAGAGTTTGATATTTTATTATACTGGAAGACAAATACACATTTTATAGAAATATCACTATTGTCTTTATTAAGATTTTGGTTTTTTACCCCTAGAGCTAAAAAAGTAGTAGTTAACCAATTATTTCTGTCATCAGAAATTCTAGTCATATGATTATACATAGAGTAGCTGTGACACATTCATCTAGTATTGATTAGTCTATGAAATGTCATTCTGAAATTGAATTAATGATCTGGTAGCAGGATTTTCATCAAAATGGAACATTTAGAGATATTTAAGAAATAGAAGCACAAGATATAAAGGCAGCTTATTTTTATTTAACATGGATAATTTGGGTCATTTTTTATCTACAGTTTTATATATAGAGTGATGAAAACCTCTTCAATTAAAAATGAAAATACAATTATATGAATCTTATTTTTTCACATATAATCAACACAAACATTTTAATTCCAAAGATATTACAGTTAGTTCACTTCAGTTGTTCAGTCGTGTCTGACTCCTTGTGACCCCATGGACTACAGCACGCCAGGCTTCCCTGTCCATCACCAACTCCCAGAACTTACTCAAACTCATGTCCATCAAGTCAGTGATGCCATCCAACCATCTCATCCTCTGTCGTCCCCTTCTCTTCCCACCTTCAATCTTTCCCAGTTTCAGGGTCTTTTTCAATGAGTCAGTTCCTCACATCAGATGGCCAGAGTATTGGAGTTTCAGCTTCAGCATCAGTCCTTCCAATGAATATTAAGGACTGATATCCTTTAGGATGGACTGGTTGGATCTCCTTGTAGTCCAAGGGACTCTCAAGAGTGTTCTCCAACACCACAGTTCAAAAGCATCAATTCTTTGGCAATCAGCTTTTTTTATAGTCCAACTTTGATATCCATATATGACTACAGGAAAAAAACATAGTTTGCCTAGAGGGACCTTTGTTGGCAAAGTAATTCTCTGCTTTTTAATATGCTGTCTAGGTTGGTCATAACTTTTCTTCCAAGGAGTAAGCGTCTTTTAATTTCATGGTTACAGTCACCATCTGCAGTGATTTTGGAGCCCCCCGAAATAAAGTCTGTCACTGTTTTCATTGTTTCCCCATCTATTTGCCATGAAGTGATGGGACCAAATGCCATGATCTTGGTTTTCTGAATGTTGAGTTTTAAGCCAACTTTTTCACTCTCCTCTTTCACTTTCATAAAGAGGCTCTTTAGTTCTTCTTTGCTTTCTGCTAGAAGTGTGGTGTCATCTGCATATCTGAAGTTATTGATAGTTCTCCCGGCAATCTTGATTCTAGCTTATGCTTCATCCAGCCCAGCATTTCTCATGATGTACTCTCCATATAAGTTAAATAAGCAGGGTGATAATATACAGCTTTGACCTAGCCCTTTCCTGATTTGGAACCAGTCTGTTGTTCCATGTTCAGTTCTAACTTTTGCTTCCTGACCTACATTCAGATTTATCAGGAGGCAGGTCAGGTGGTCTGGTATTTCCATCTCTTGAAGAATTTTCCAGTTTGTTGTGATCCACACAATCAAAGGCTTTGGTGTAGTCAATAAAGCAGAAGTAGATGTTTTTTCTGGAACTCTCTTGCTTTTTCAATGATCTACTGGATGTTGGCAATTCTATCTCTAGTTCCTCTGCCTTTTCTAAATACAAATTGAACATCTGGAAGTTCACGTTTCACGTACTGTTGAAGCCTGGCTTGGATATTTAACAAATATAAATGAAGATATTTAACAGTAAGCCTTTATATTTTACTGGATATTTTTGTGGGTGTCTTATCAATACCTTCAGTTTGAAATGGGAATAAAATATTTTACTTGCATATTATGTATGTTATATATATATATATATATATATATACACAACAAGAAATCAGAAGATTTTCACAATATTTCCAGAGTAAAACAGTTTATTCAATATATTGATATCTACCTGGAAAATGTGTATAGAGTTTATGACAGTATATTGAATCAGATTTTTAAAAAATCACCATAAGGTCATTAAAATACTATGCAGTAATCATTAAAATAACCAATATTACAATGATAAACAACTCATCAGTTTATATGTGTATTCAAATAACTTACTTATAACATCTTATGCCTGAAATAAAACTTATCACTCATTTCTCCATTCAATTTCTATGTTATTGAAATGAAAGATGAACCTTAAAAAGCTTCAGGAGATTTATTTTGCTGACAGTTTGGTTGGCTACATAGTTGAAAAGTTTTCAAAGTGAAAAATAAGACTACATTATAAAAAGTATCATTACTTTTGTTTTTAAAAGTTTTGCAAGCTCACAGAAAGCAACAGGAATTCCCAAAGAGAGAATAAAAACAATAAAAGATAAGGGCAGAAAACAGGTGGGTGAGCAAAATCCAGCTTCACCACTGAGAGCAAATGCCCATCCCAGGCAGGTGCCAGATATTAACAACCACATCAGAGAATGATAAATTTGGTTTTGAGTCACTATGGTGGGGGGAATCAATTGACATTGAAACCTAAAGATTAGGCTTTAATGGAAAGAACACGCTAAATAAAAGGGAGAGCTTCAAGACATAAAATTAACTTTTCAGAAAAGTACTTCAAGAATAAAATTGTTTTCTTCTACTTTTTAAAATATTAAATAAAAGATAATCATCATTTTTGCTGAGGACATCTATAATGAGAAGTTGTGTCACTCCAAGTGTGTAGACACCTCACGAGCTATTCCTGTGGTGAAATACTATATAGCTATGAATATTAACAAATTGCTCCTCCACTCAACAGCATGGCTTAAAGTGGTGGAAACAAACTTAATAGAAGACAATATCAAAAGATTATGTTTCTAACAGCCAGTTTTATGATGTTTGAGCAATGACATATCATAACAATTAATTACAGAGTGAAGAAAATTTGTCTTGAAGCAAGATAAAGACCAGAAAGTAAGCCTAAAGTGGGTTTCTGGTATTCTCCTGGTTGCATAGAAAGTTTAATTTATGAAAATTCATCCACATATGAATTTTTGATCTGTATACATTTCAACATACATATTGCTATTCTAGAAGTTCTTCTTTAAATAAAAAAGGACGACTTCAATATGAAGTATGATCTAAGTGATCATATTTGTTATGGTATCCTAAGATCCACTGGTGATGGATATATTTCCACTAATGAAGTTATACTCTCCACCTTGTTCAACTACCTGCAGTGGTTTCGGTTCAAAATTTGCAATCAAGATTTATAATCAAACTCACAACACAAAACGAGCATCTCCCTACTTTAAGTTTTGAGAAAGAGTTCACGACAGGTGACAGTGTGGCATGCAAACCAACAGCATGAGTGTTGACACGCTGAGGGGCAAATTCCCATTGCTCATTTCCACTTTGACATACGATCATGATGACTACAGTTGAATATTTGCCCACACTATTCAGTGATGACTTACCAGTTTTAAGCTGGTCATATATCTTGAGGCACCTGCTCACCTGATAACTGTCTTAATTTGATCAGTCTTTTTTGTCCTTTTTTTAAAAATTTTATTTTATTTTTAAACTTTACATAATTGTATTAGTTTTACCAAATATCAAAATGAATCCACCACAGGTATACATGTGTTCCCCATCCTGAGGTGCATGGCTTGAGCATAGCCAGTTTCCTTGAAAATAGCTCCCTCTTGTGTTTCTATCTAAGTTAACAAGTCTTATCATACCCAAGTCTTTTCATACCCAAGGTGAGCCTCCAGAAAAATCCTTTCTACATCCAATTCACACCAAATCCAGTTTCCAAAGCCCCCCAAACAATCTCACTTCATTGGGATAAGTGATAGCTGAGTCATGAGAAGTGCTGAGGACCTGTGGTAATGGTGAAATTCAAGTAAATTATATGCACCCTCAAGAAATGAGTGTTCTGGGCAATGGTTCGTTAATCATATCCAGTGATGTGTTTCAAGATACATTTCAATCAATGTGCAAAAATAGCTTTGCAGAATTATAGTTTCTGAAGCTCCAGAAACAAATTATTACTGATTTTTAAATGTTACATCGCCAATATTCATAATTTTGGACATTATGCTGATTCCTTCTATAGCCACTTTCATAAAGGTCCATTCATAATCATATGTGGCCTAAGAACAAAGCAGAGTCCGTTACAGTAGCAGGCAGTAGAAATCCCTTGGCTTTGAACCCATGCAGTTGTCCAAAAAAGATTCCATCCTGGTTCATGGCCATATAGTGCACCAGCTGCTCATTGCCTGTCATAGACCATACAGCCTAGCTCTAAGGTGGTAGTTCTTTTAAGATTATAAAAGAAACAATATGGCAACACAACCAATAAAATGCTACACATGTGATAAATTAAACTGCTTTAATAAAACAATTCATCAAGAAATGCTTGTTGATGTCTTTCTCCAAATTATTCAAGTTGTCTGAGGGTAAATCTTTGAATTTGGCTTCAGCTGCATTCTCCTTTGCAGTGAAAAGACATCTTGAGCTTCTTCCAACTTTGACCATAAGTCAGCCCTACAGCTAACAGAAATGGCCAAGAAAAACATTATTATGCTTTGGGAAGCTAAGTTAGAAAAGGAATAATAATTTCCTTCTCTAGTTTTCTCATCCATCTATAAACCTCCTTTCAATTAACCACAGTTTCTTCCTACCACTGCCCCAAAGTACCACCTGTGAACCTAAATTTTAAATCCCTGATACTGAAACCAAAAACCCACAGGAATAGCTTTGCCATAGTTTCTATTTTACATATTTCCAGGAAGAAAGAACATGTTTCAAAATATAATGGATTTATGAAAACAAACCAAGTTTATCAGTTTTGCTATCAGTACTTTCTAATTTTCTAAGATGTATATTTATACTTTTTATTTAACTCTATATTACAAAAGCTTTATAATTACAAAAAGGCAACATGAAATAGTACAACAAATTTGTATATACTCCACACTCAGATTATCCTAACACTTTACATTAGACTCGTCCATATGATACCATTAACTGATATTGATATATAATTATTATTAACTAAAATTCATTATTTATTTAGGTTGGCTTAGTTTTTTCTTAATTTTATTTTTTAATTCCAAGATCCCAAATTGAATTTAGTGGTCCTGTCTCTCTAGGATCCTCTCAGTTAAAATGGTAACAGATGTTTTCCTTGACTTTGGCAGTTTTCAGGAAATCTGGGCAGGTATTTTGTAGAGTGAGCCTGAGTTGGAATTTGTTGATGTTTATCTCATGATAGACTGCTGTTTTGGATTTTACAGAGGATAACCACAGAAGAAAAGCATTATTGTTATCACATTATAGCAAGAGTACATATTATAAACATGGCTTAACACCCCTGATGTTAATGTGGAGTTTATCAGGTTTCTTCACTGTTGAATTAATCTTGTTGGCCTCCTCCATTATTTTCACTAGGCTTCCCAGGTCGTGCTAGTGGTAAAGAATCTGCCTGCCAATGCTGGAGATGTGGGTTTGATCCTTGGGTTGGGAAGATACCTTGGAGTAGGAAATGGCAACACACTCCAATATTTTTGCCTGAAAAAAATCCCATGGACAGAGGAGCCTGGTGTACTATAGTCCATGGGGTCATAAAGAGTTGGACATGACTGAGTGACTGAGCACATCCTTTCCATACTATACTCTTCATGACAAAGTGATTTTCACACTCGAAAATTAAGGAGTTGTTTCAGCTCCTTAAAAATGAAGAATATACCTAAATTATTTAGAATTTTCTATATGGGAAATTGTTTATTATCCACCATTTATTTATTAACCATTTACTTATAATACTAAAGTCACCTGGAGATAGATAGATTATATAT
>NW_011495086.1:3843643-3853715 GCF_000754665.1 Bison bison bison
GCAATACTATTTTATTTTTTGGCTCAAATTTTCTAGTTTTAATTGTTTGGAAATCTCTATGTTGGCTTCTATATCCCTTTGATGCACTGCCAACACTTTTTCTTTTCCACTTATATGGGCTTTCTTACTTTGGCAATGCAAGATGCTCCAAACTCACTTGTTTTCTCCCCCAGTCCTAGAATCAATCATTTCTCCAGGGGCACTGCCTAATTTCTTTTGTTGGTAAATGATACTAGAAACCAGGATCTTTTTCTAAGTGGGCTCATTGATCCTGGGGTATCACTGTCTCTAGATTTTCTCAGCCGATAACGCAAGGAAATACGTATCTATGTACTAACCTATATACATATACACTCCTTCTCTATATCTATCTTCACAGGTATATGCATTGTTGCAATTATTTTTCTAATACCTTGCTAGGAATTTTTGTCTATGCTCCTGACAGCTATTGCTCTGCAGGGTTTCCCCCACACACACTTGTAATGTCTTTATTTAAAAAATTGTTAAGTCAAAGTGGAGAAAATGCCTTAGATAAGACACTGTATAACGTGTTCTTTGAATGGGATACTTATGCTAGGAATGCAGATATGTGTATGAGCATGACTGGCCTGGGTGTGAGTCCTTGACTGGTTCCTAGAAACTGCAATGTACTGGTGCAGGGAGGGCAAATTATCTCCCTCCCTCAGCCTTGGAAAAACCATCAGGCAAAAATCTTATAATGGCCTATGGTCGATTTGAAAGATAAAAGATTTGGATTTGGGATTAGAACTATACTCTCAACCCTTGATCCTTCAAAACCTGAGTGAGTAACAGGTTATCTATCCATCATGTGCTTAAATGACCACAACATTAAGAGGCTGTGAGAATAACTGGTTAATCTGAGGCAACAGTAGGTCAAGATTATAGAGATACTATTCCAAGCAGGATGACGAGCTGCCCAGAGGACTGAACGTAGTCAAGAACTTACCTGAAGTTGTTTACCAACTTAAGTTGTTTGAAGTGTGATTCCCAACCTCTCTTGCAAAAAAAAAAAAAAGTGGTTTTCTGCTAATGAATTGAGCAGACATTTAATATTTTACATACCTTTTGAGCTGTGTAACTAAATATTTCCATACTTGACATTTTGTTTTATTATGTAATTCATAAAATGGTGACATGTATAACATTAGCTCAACCATATATTTATACTGTCGGGGAACTTGTGGTTATAGTTCTGTGGGAGAAATAATTTGTCAGTGTTCACCAGCTTGTAAAAATCTAGTGTAATAGCTTAATCATGAAATGAATGATGAAATGCAAAAAAAAAAAAAAAAAACCTTCAATTATTACCAAACCAGGAAAAGATGCCCCAGAGGCCACTAGGGTCCTTTCTAGAAGACCCAGGAGGTCTTCTGATCAAGCCTCATAGAGGCTACTTTGTCATTTTTGTTGATTTAGATTAACTCTATGAGTTGGCAATTGAATAAGCTGTTTGAGAAATATTTGTTGAAAATCTTAGGGAATTATCACTCAGTTTCTCACCAATAAGGACCTCATCATTGCATGCTGTATGGTAAGTTGCTTCAGTTGTGTTCAACTCTTTGAGACCCTATGTACTGTACCCTGTCAGGCTCCTCTATCCATGGAATTCTTCAAGCAAGAATACTGGAGTGTGTTACCATTTTCTCCTCCAGGGGATCTTCCTGACCTAGGGATGGAATCCTAGTCTCATGTCTCCTGCATTGGCAGGTACCACTAGCACCACCTGGAAAGGCCCATCTCATCTTTAAATGATGGAAAATATCTCACCATTAAGTATCTGAAGTCTCATATCCATTATTCCCTAAATGCAACCATTGTACTGGAGAATCTATTTCACCATATTAATTGACCATTGTCACCCAGTAATATGTATATACTTTCACAGTTTTAAGTTCCTCCTTGACTTATTTCTTTCAGAAGAAATACATCATGATATTATATCTATGATACTCTCACATGCTAGCGAAGTAATGTTCAAAATTCTCCAAGCTAGACTACAACAGTATGTAAACCAATAACTTCTAGATGTTCAAGTTGGGTTTAGAAAAGGCAGAGGAACCAGAGATCAAATTGGTAGATCCTCTGGTTCATAGGAAAAGCAAGAATATTCAGAAAAAATCATGTATTTTTGCTTCAATGACTATGCTAAAGCCTCTGACTGTGTGGATCACAACAAAATGTGGAAAACTCAAGAGATGGGAATACCAGACCACCTTACCTGCCTCTTGAGAAATCTGTATGTAGGTCAAGAAGCAACAGTTAGAACTGGACATGGAACAACAGACTGCTTTCAAATTGGAAAGGTGTATGTCAAGGCTGTGTATTGTCACCCTGCTTATTTAACCTGCATGCAGTGTACATCATGCAAAATGCTGGACTGGATGAAGCATAAGCTGGAATCAAGATTGCTGGGAGAAATATCAATAACCTCAGCTATTCAGATGAACCACCCTTATGGCAGAAAGTGAAGAGGAACTAAAGAACCTCTTGAAAGTGAAAGAGGAGAGTGAAAAAGCTGGCTTAAAACTCAGTATTCCTTGAAACATGTATAATATCATATATGAAACAAGTCGCCAGTCCAGGTTCGATGCACAATACTGGATGCTTGGGGCTGGTGCCCTGGGACGACCCAGAGGGATGGTATGGGGAGGGAGGAGGGTGGAAGGTTCAGGATGGGGAACACATGTATACCTGTGGCAGATTCATTTTGATATATGGCAAAACCAATACAATATTGTAAAGTTAAATAAAATAAAATTTAAAAAAAAACTCAGTATTCAAATAACTAAGATCATGGCATCTGGTCCCATCACTTCATGGCAAGTAGATGGGGAAACAATGGAAACACTGACAGACTTATTTTTCTGGGCTTCAAAATCACTGAAGATGGTGACTGCAGCCATGAAATTAAAAGACATTTCTTCATCCTTAGAAGAAAAACTATGAAAACCTGGACAGCATATTAAAAAGCAGAGACATTACTGACAAAGGTCCACATAGTTCAAACTATGGTTTTTCTGGTAGTCATGTATGGATGTAAGAGTTGGACCATAAAGAAAGCTGAGGAATGAAAAATTGATACTTTTGAACTGTAGTGTTGGAGAAGACTCTTGAGAGAACCTTGGACAGCAAGGAGATCAAACCTATCAATCCTAAAAGAAATCAACCCTGAATATTCATTGGAAGGACTGATGCTGAAGCTGAAGCTCCAATAGTTTGGCCACCTGTTGCAAAGAACTGACTCATTGGAAAAGACCCTGATTCTAGGAAAGATTGAAAGCAGGAGGAGAAGGGGATGACAGAAGATGAGATGGTTTGGTGGCATCACTGACTCAATGGACATGACTTTGAGGTAGCTCTAGGAGTTGGTGATGGACAGGGAGGCCTGGTGTGTTGCAGTCCATGGGGTTCCAAAGAATCATACATGACTGTGTGACTGAAGAAAACTGATTATTTTGATAATGAATCAATTTTATTTTTATAATGATGAAATTCAAATTTGGTTTCTGGATTCAATAAGCTTGCAAATTCAGATATCTGCCTGAATGGGAGGATGATGATGTAGAGTACAATATTACAAAAAAGTGGATTTTACTTCATTTTCTTTTATAGTTAGAATAAAATAGGAAGCATTCAGCATGCTTCTGTAAGAATACCATTCCCTTTAGACTGTGGGACTTACTGAATAGCTTTCATCGTGTCTGATAAAGTGTAGGGTAAAATGCATTAATTTATTCTAACCACAATGATCAATAGTTAGTCCTTCTGAGCCATTTATTTATTTATTTTTTACAGACTACTCAAGATAAATGAGATGCAATTTGGTGAACATTAGAGCCCTTTCTTTCAACATGTCTCATTTAAAGCTGATATTTCCTGCCCCTGTAAAATGTGATACTACTTAGTTGTATTCTGATGTAAAGTTTGGGAAATTTTCAGTTTTCTCATGTAGTATGACCAACGGAAAGTAAAAGTCACTAAGTTGTGTGCAACTCTTTGTGGCCCCACGAACTGTAGCCTACCAGGCTCCTCCCTCCACTGGAGACAAGTGTACAGGAGAGGATTGCCATTTCCTTCTCCAGGAGGTCTTCCAACCCAGGGATTGAACCTGGTCTCTGCATTGCAGGCAGACGCTTTACCATCTGAGCCACCTGGCAAAGCAGACACTTGCCCCAAATCCAACAAGTAATAAATGGCAAAGCCTTTTAAATCTCACTCCTATCTCAGCTATGCATTAAATGAATAAGTGATGACCTGTAAGGTCTGCTTATCTTTCTTGTTTTGCACTGTATTAGTTCTCTATAGCCTCTCTGTCTTCCACTACAGCATCACTTTAGCCACCAGGACCTACATTTAGTTTGTTTACAGCCCCCTGACATTTTCCATCAGGTACTGAGGTGCATTGTGCACTTGTTGGCATTTAACATTATCCTCAGGTTTTTCCATTTAGACAACAGCAAATGCTGCAAATGATCCTTAATCTCCTGCTGACTTTTAGGCAAATAGGTTCTAGACCTCAACTCAATCATCTTTCTCTCTCCATCATAATAAATTGAAAACATGAAATAACCTGTTCTAACACCCAGTTTCCAATCTTATTCACTGTTATTGGATTTACATGGTTCTACCACATTTGTCCTTATTAATGTATCAGTGACTTCTGTATACTTATTTTTCAATCCTCATATTTCTTGATTTCAGTCAATCTCTCATTCTTCTTTAAAACTGTTTACTCACATTCACTTTCCTATTTGGTTCTCCTTACAATCTGTGCACTTCTTTGGATCTCCTCCGCCTTGTTTATAGGTGCAGAATATTCATATCCCTCTAGTATACACTGAGAGTCTTTTCTTTTAATTCTTTATTCTCTTGATAATTATGTTGGGGACTCAGCAAATTTTCTCTGTAAAGGACCAGAGAGTAAAAATAACTAGAAAGTGAGTTTACCGTGTGGGTTGTCTGGTGTTTGTCATAATTACTCAATTCTGGATTGTAGTGTGAAAATAGCATAAACAGTGTATAAACTAATGGGTATAGCAATTAAAAAGTAGCATATCATTTAGAAAATATAGTTGGCCACTGATCTTGTTCAATATTGAGAATTTTATTTGACTCTGTACTATTACAATATAGGTACTTTCTAGCCAAAAACACTTTTGTTATCTGTACTCTTTTTATTTAACAATGTTCAATGAGCCCACTATCACAGAATCTTAAATTCAAGATTTCAAACTATAATTATAATTTTCTCTTTCAAACTTTATTTTATGGCAGAGAAAAATTATGAGTTTTTTCTTATGTTTTTCTGCATCAACTGTTTAAGCTTGGTTTCAGTTTAATGATGATTTGGTGATTTCTCCTCAGTTTCTTCTTCTCTGCCACCTTCCTTAGCTAGCTCAAACACAAGTTAGAATAGATTTGAAATAACTGCATAAGGAAAAAGCCTTCTGATAAATTTTATTGAAGTTTCCTGTTATCTGTTCTTATAATGAACTGTACAAATTTATTTTTACACTCATCAAACCTCTCATTACATATGCAGTAGTTGTCTTTCCAACTTTGAATATATGTTAAAATCAGAGATGATGGCTCTCTTGTTACTAGATTTTCTATTGTAGAGAATCCAATGAAAAGAACCCATTTTCAAAAATATATTGAATAAATGTATATATTTTTTAAGGTTTCCCAGGTGGCTTAATGGTAAAGAATCTGCCTGCCAATGCAGAAGCCACAATCAGGTTTGGTCCCTGAGTCAGAAAGATCCCCTGAAGAGGAAATGGCAACCTACTCCAGTATTCTTGCCTGGAAAATTTCATGGACAGAGAGGCCTAGAAGGCTACAGTCCATGAGGTCACAAAGAGTCAGACATGACTGTGAATGCACATGTGTTTTAAATAATGAGTTGTAATCTGGTAAGTTAGATTGATAAAGCTACCATAGCAAAATATCACAGACTGCACAGACTGGGTGTCACATACAACAGAAATTTATTTCCTCACAGTTCCGGAGGCTAGAAGTTCAAGAAATGGAAGGGTTAGTTGCTCTGAGGGCCATTCTTCTCAGATTGCAATTATCTGTCTTTCTCTGTGTATGCGCCCATTCCTAGGAACTTTTGTGTCCAAAGTTCCTCTTTTTTAAAAAAGTTTTCTTTTTGCCTGTGTCACCGGTTGTAATTAATTGCATTTAGGTTGACATAAAGAGATGGGAATACCAGACCACATGATCTGCCTCTTGAGAAACCTGTATGCAGGTCAGGAAGCAACAGTTAGAACTGGACATGGAACAACAGACTGGTTCCAAATAGGAAAAGGAGTACATCAAGGCTGTATATTGTCACCCTGTTTATTTAACTTATATGCAGAGTACATCATGAGAAACGCTGGGCTGGAAGAAGCACAAGCTGGAATCAAGATTGGCGGGAGAAATATCAATAACCGCAGATATGCAGATGACACCATCCTTATGACAGAAAGTGAAGAGGAACTAAAAAGCCTCTTGATGAAAGTGAAAGAGGAAAGTGGAAAAGTTGGCTTAAAGCTCAACATTCAGAAAACGAAGATCATGGCATCCAGTCCCATCACTGGGAAATAGATGGGGAAAGAGTGGAAACAGTGTCAGACTTTATCTTTTTGGGCTCCAAAATCACTGCAGATGGTGACTGCAGCCATGAAATTAAAAGATGCTTACTCCTTGGAAGAAAAGTTATGACCAACCTAGATAGCATATTCAAAAGCAGAGACATTACTTTGCCAACAAAGGTCCGTCTAGTCAAGGCTATGGTTTTTCCAGTTGTCATGTATGGATGTGAGAGTTGGACTGTGAAGAAAGCTGAGTGCTGAAGAATTGATACTTTTGAACTGTGGTGTTGGAGAAGACTCTTGAGAGTCCCTTGGACTGCAGGGAGATCCAACCAGTCCATTCTAAAGGAGTTCAGCCCTGGGTGTTCTTTGGAAGGAATGATGCTAAGGCTGAAACTCCAGTACTTTGGCCACCTCATGCGAAGAATTGATTCATTGGAAAAGACTCTGATGCTGGAGGGGATTAGGGGCAGAAGGAAAAGGAGATGACAGATGATGAGATGGGTGGATGGTATCACCGACTCGATGGACGTTGAGTTGGAGTGAACTCTGGGAGATGGTGATGGACAGGGAGGACTGGCATGCTGCGATTCATGGGGTTGCAGAGTCAGACACCACTGAGCAACTGACCTGAACTGAATCAATGATTAAGATTAAGTTTATACCTGTTTTTTTAATTATGAAATTATGATAACACATTTGCAAGTATGGAGACTTGGAAAATACAGGATAAAGCTACATATAGTCTCACTATATTATAACTATTTTAAATAGACATATTAAGATTTGTAGTTGACGTTTCTATATCAAACTCTCAAAAATTAATAGAACAAATAGGCAGAAAAGTAGAAGGATATAGTAGGCCTGAAAAGCACTATGAATCAATTCAACATAATTAAGATTTATACAATTTTCACACAACAGCTGGATACAAATTCTATTCAAGTTCCCATAGACTATAAACCAAGGAACACGGGAACATATCCAGGGACATAAAATAAGGTGAAAAAAATTTAGTGGTCTAAAGGTATTTAAATCATATAGATTCTATTCTTTTATTATTGTGTAATTATGTTAGAATTTAATATCAAAAGATTTGAAAATAGCCCACATATTTTCAAGTTCAATGTGACATTTGCCAAGAGAGATCTTTGACTTAGTCATTGAAAACCAATAAAGTGAAAAGACTGAAAAAAATCAGAGGGAAATTGCAGAGAAGAAAACATTTAAATGAGAAATTAACATCAAAATGAGAAATTAATATCAATGATAATTTGAAAACCCCACATATTGGACATTAAATGTCCACTTTTAAATTATGACTGTATCTAAGAAGACATAACAAGGAAAATCAGAAATATTTGTAATAAAATAAAAATGAAAAGAGAATTTATCAGAGTTTGTTGCATGCTGCTGAGGTTGCTCCATTCAACTAAATACAATGTAGATTACTGAATAAGGTATGAAAACAAATAATGGACCCTAACATAAAATTTTGTGAAGTTTGAACAAAATATGTACTTTAGTTAATAATGCTATATCACATAAAATACCCCCCTTTTCCTGCAACATAATATTTTTTTACATTCTCAGATTCAAAGTTTAATTTCTTACAAGAATACCAGTCATAATGCATTAGGGCCCATTCTATTGCTTTATTTTAACTTAATCACTTCTTTAATGTAATATAAGTGAAAATTTCAATAAGTGAATTTGGGAGATGAACAGAAATTTCTCCATAATATCTGAGAAATAAAATCAAATGTAGATGGTAAAGTATACACTGGCCTTTTTTTTTTTTTTGTCTAACAATCACTCTAGAGAATGAGCTCTCAAGGACAAGGCCACGTGTTATTTTCCTTCTCTCTGCACCTGTAGACTGGTACCTGTAGAGAATTAAAAAGAAAAAAAACAAAGTTTGCTATACTTAATTAAATTGAATTAAATGCAAGGTTGTAAAGTAAGAATTTTTTATCAATGAACAATTGATAAAATATATTGGCATAAATATATTCTTACTGCATTAATTATGTGAAACACACACAGAACTTGAGGGAGAATCTGGATATTTTTAAAGCTGTACTTTTTAATTTTCTAGTTTGGATTCTGCTGTGAAGAAATGAAGAGGGTAAAACCACCAAAATTGCCATAGAGAGGTAATAAAACCAACTTCAATTTTTAAGATCAACTTTTAAGAATGAATCAAGTCTTAGGTAATTCATAGCATGTTTGAGCAAAAAAACTAAGCTTGGGATTCTTTCTAGCACAACATACTCATTTTATTATTTCTTAAAAATCATGAATATACATTTATGGCCAGTTATTTCAAAGGGAAATAGTTAAAAATGTCTTGCATGTGTGGGTTTTATCTATTAGTACTCTTCACACAAATTCAAGATGTTTAAGTTGTAGTTCCACTTACAAGATGAAATTTAATCAGGCTTTTTAGAACATTTACATCTCTCAGAAGTAGAAGGGTGTATGATCATTTTGGAATATAAAATCATGATGAAAGCTGACGTGATATGATTTCATATAAGCATTTATAGCATAAATAAATCAACTCAAACATTTACTACTCTATATGAATCAGGCATGAAATATAATCTTTCATAGAAATTGATTTTTGTCATTACAGTTAATTTTTTCTGCATATGTTTTTCAAAGTAAAACCTTGAAAATACACAAATTAGTTTTTTTCTTTTCCAATTATATGATATATGGCTTTCATTAAAATTGAGAAATAATGTTTGTTTACTTATTAGATAATTACTAATTAGGGGTTCTTTTTTGCTTGTTTGTTTGGATGCCAAGATTGGTTGAAATTTTTTAAGTGCTTTAGTATTTTTGTTTTTGGCAACTTTTTCTTGAATCATGGGAAGTGCACTAATATTTCTCAATGTAAACAATCAAAAGATTCCCAACTTAGACCAGAAGGAAAGTGGGGGTTAAGGACTGTGAGGAATATTGAGAAAGGACAGCAAAGGATTCTCTGGAAACAGTAAAAGGACACTAATAAAAAGGCACCAACTAGGATAAGAAAGAATAGAAAGTTCCTAGCTCAGTGAAGCTTCCCTGCTTTGTCCTTAGTGAGAAAATTGTCACAGACTAAGAGCCCTGGCTTTCAGGGGGCTCATCTCATTAATTTTGCTTCTCTCAGAGGTTGTAGCCTTGGAGCCTGTCAATCACTAGCCAAAAATTGTAATCCAATGTATTCTGTTCATTTTCTTCTCATTTTTGGTGCTAGGGCTTCCCTGCCGGCTTCCCTGCCTACAGTGCCAGAGATTTAGGTTTGATCCCTGGCTCAGGAAGATCCCTGGAGAAGGGAATGGCTTCCCACTCCAGTATTCTTCCCTGGGGAATCCAATAGACAGAGGAGCCTGGAGGGCTCATGCAGTCACAAAGATTCGGATACGACTGAATGCTAACACACACAGGGCTGGTTTGACGCCATTTCAGTTCAGTTCAGTTCA
>NW_011495086.1:3853815-3854109 GCF_000754665.1 Bison bison bison
CAGAGCCCCAATCCCTCCTCTAATGCCCCCAGCATCAGAGTCTTTTCCAATGAGTCAACTCTTCGCATGAGGTGGCCAAAGTATGGGAGTTTCAGCTTTAGCATCATTCCTTCCAAGGGCTGATCTCCTTCAGAATGGACTGGTTGGATCTCCCTGCAGTCCAAGGGACTCTCAAGAGTCTTCTCCAACACCACAGTTCAGAAGCATCAATTCTTCAGCGCTCAGCCTTCTTCACAGTCCAACTCTCACATCCATACACGACCACAGGAAAAACCATAGCCTTGACTGGACAGA
>NW_011495086.1:3854866-3892234 GCF_000754665.1 Bison bison bison
CAGTTTTAGTTCCTCTTCACTTTCTGTCATAAGGATGGTGTCATTATATCTGAGGTTATTGATATTTCTCCGGCCAATCTTGATTCCAGCTTGTGCTTCTTCCAGCCCAGCGTTTCTCATGATGTACTCTGCATATAAGCTAAATAAACAGGGTGACAGTATACAGACTTGACATACTCATTTTCCTATTTGGAACCAGTCTGTTGTTCCATGTCCAGTTCTAACTGTTGCTTCCTGACCTGCATACAGGTTTCTCAAGAGGCAGGTCAGGTGGTCTGGTATTCCCATCTCTTTCAGAATTTTCCAGTTTATTGTGATCCACACGGTCAAAGGCTTTGGCGTAGTCAATAAACCAGAAATAGATGTTTTTCTGGAAATCTCTTGCCTTTTCCATGATCCAGCGGATATTATCAATTTGATCTCTGGTTCCTCTGCCTTTTCTAAAAGGAGCTTGAACATCAGGAAGTTTACGGTTCACGTATTGCTGAAGCCTGGCTTGGAGAATTTTGAGCATTACTTTACTAGTGTGTGAGATGAATACAATTGTGTGGTAGTTTGAGCATTATTTGGCATTGCCTTTCTTTGGGATTGGAATGAAAACTGACCTTTTCCAGTCCTGTGGCCACTGCTGAGTTTTCCAAATTTGCTGGTATATTGAGTGCAACATTTTCACAGCATCAACTTTCAGGATTTGAAATAGCTCAACTGGAATTTCATCATCTCCACTAGCTTTGTTCATAGCAATGCTTTCTAAGGCCCACTTGACTTCACATTCCAGGATGTCTGGCTCTAGGTCAGTGATCACACCTTCATGATTATCTAGGTCGTGAAGCTCTTTTTTGTACAGTTCTTCTGTGTATTCTTGCCATCTCTTCTTAAATGTTTCATTTCATTTTTGCTTAAAATGTTCTCAAAATACATTTTCTAAATTAAAAAAATATGCTCAACAACCTTTCATCTTATAGGGCATTCAAATATTCTCTTCTGTAATTTACTTATTTAACATCTCTTCATTCTTTCAAATAGGGTGTTAAGCCCTTAGGTTACCGTTTTTTCTATTTTTCAACTTATTGGACTTGAAGAACTTGATTGTTGTTCCCTATCACTTGAATTTTTCAAACTATGCAAGTCAAACCTAGCTGCTCAGTCTACCAATGTTGTTTCCATTAGGTTGATTTTGTGATTATTTAACCCTTTGCCATTGTGTGTCATGCACTATTGATTTCCATCTCCAAGAATAGAATCATCTTTGCCTTCAAACCCAACCAGTTCAGATAAGTAATGCTAGATTTCCAATTCTGAGCATTTGTTACTTGACTTTTTTTCCTGCCAAACTTTAAACTTTTTACTTTGTATTGGAGTATGGCCATTTAACAGTGTTGTGGTAGTTTCAGGTAACCAACAAAGTGCCTCAGCCACACATATACATGTATTCATTCTCCCCTAAACTCCCCCCCAATCCAGGCTGCCACATGCCGCTGAGCAGAGTACCATGTGCTGTACAATACAGTAAGTCCTTGTTATCCATTTTAATATACTACTGTGTACATGACCTTCCCAAAGTCCGTAACTTTCCCTTCCCTCTGGCAACTGTAAGTTCATTTTCTAAGTCTGTGAGCCTCTTTCTGTTTTGTAAATATGTTCATTTGTATCATTTGTTTTTAGATTTCACATATACAGTATGTCATATGATGTTTCTCCTCTCTCTGCTTTACTCTACTCAGTATGACACTCTCTAGGTCTATCTGTGTTGTTGCAAATGGCAGGCATTATTTCATTCTTTTTAATGGCTCCCAACCCACAGGTTGGGAGAACATATTTGCAAATGGTGTGATTGATGAGTTTAGTTTCAAAAATTTATAAACAGCTTATGATGCTTAACAGCATCAAAACAAACAACTCACTCAAAACATGGGCAGAAGATCTGAATAGACATTTCTCCA
This sequence comes from Bison bison bison, assembly GCF_000754665.1. Taxonomy (NCBI): domain Eukaryota; kingdom Metazoa; phylum Chordata; class Mammalia; order Artiodactyla; family Bovidae; genus Bison; species Bison bison. The sequence goes on from NW_011495086.1 coordinate 3,856,810, forward strand.
AAGAGGATATTCAGATGGTCAATAGGCACATGAAAAGATATTCAACATCACTAGCTATTAGAAAAATGCAAATAAAAAACTACAATGAGATATCACCTCACTCTGGTCAGATTGGCAATCTTAAAATAATCCACAAATAATGAATGCTGGAGAGGGTGTGGAGAAAAGGGAACTCCCCTACATTGTTGGTTAGAATGTAAATTGGTACAGCAACTATGGAGAACAGTATGCTAAGTTGCTTCAGTCTTGCCTTCTTGCCTGACTCTGTGTGAACCCATGGACTATAGCCTGCCAGACTCCTCTGTCCTTGGGATTCTCCAGGTAAGAATACTGGAGTGGGTTGCCATTTCCTTCAGCAGGAGAATAGTATGGAGGTTCCTCATAAAACTAAAACTAGAGGTACTAAATGACCCTGCAATCCCACTCCTGGGTGTATATCTAGAGGAAAACATGATCCAAAAGGATACATGCACCCCAATGTTCATTGCAGCACTGTTTACAAAAGCCAAGACATGGAAGCAACCTAAATGTCCATCAACACAGGAATGGATAAAGGAGGTGTGGTGCATATTAACAGTGGACTATTTTTCTGTTACCTAATTTTATTGTTAAACATTATGTCAGTCTCTAGTGGCTCAGTGGTAAAGAATCCACCTTCTAATGCAAGAGCCGCTGGAGATGCTGGTTTGATCCCTGGGTCAGGAAGATCCCTTGGGGAAGAAAATGGCAACCCATTCCACTATTCTTGCCAGAAAATTCCCATGGACAGAGTAAGTAGCATGGTGGGCTACAGTCCATGATTTTGCACAGAGTAGGAAACAGCTGAGTGACTGAGCATGCACATACACAAGCTGTCAAGCCAGAGCAAAGATAAAATAAACCAACTATGTATTTTACCAGAAAGAATTAATTAAGTATAAATACTTAGGTCAATAATCTTAAAAATGGCAATGTGTTAGTTTTCTAGGGCTGTTGTAGCAACACGAGCTTCCCAGGTGGCTCAGTGGTGAAGAATCTGCCTACTAATGCAGAAGATGTGGGTTTGATCCCTGGGTCAGGAAGACCCCTTGGAGAAGAAAATGGCAATCCACTACAGTATTCTTACCTGGGAAACCCCATGGACACAGGAACCTGGCAGGCTACAGTCCATGGGATAGCCAAGAATCTGACACAACTTCTGACAGCACACACCGTAACAAAACACTACAAACTGAGTGACTTAGAATACCGATTTATTTTCTCACAACTCCAGAGGCTTGGCATCAAGGTCAAGCTTCTGGCACGGTTAGTTTCCTCTGAGATCTCTTGCCCTGTCCCTTTCTAACTCTTCACCTGGTCATCACTCCTTACATGTGTGGTACTGGTGCATTTCTGTATATACTAATCTCTTTTTATAAGGCCAACAGTTATATTGCATTAGTTCCAAACATAATGGTCTCATTCTAACCTAATTACCTCTTTAAAAGCCTTATCTCTAAATACAGTCACATTCTGTTGTACCTGGGGTTATGACTTCAGCATACAAATTTAGGAGGACACAATTCAGTCCATAACAGGTGGGATACACCTGATCTAGGTTGTAAATATAGAAATGGCTTCCAGTAAGCCGCAAAGCTGACTCTCTAAAGATTTAGAAAAACAACTGGAGCCAAGGAAAGCACACTATTAAAACTCACAACAGAGTGTTTCCAAACTTAGGTTTGGCTTCTCCTCACTCACAGGCCAATAATTCAAGAGGCAAGTCTTACTAGAAAGAAAGGAGCTTTAATTAGGAAAGTTCCAGTCTGGGGAGATGATGGACTCCAGAGACTAACTGAAGATTTTTGCTCAGTTAGGACAGTTTTTAGAGGGGGGTGGGGAGGAATGAGGAAGAATAATCTCAGTGAATCATCTAAGCAGGAGGTTGGTTTCTGAACCAGGGTCCACTGAGTGCAAACTGACTGACTCTTTCTTCAGATATTATCTTGCCCTCCTGATTTGCATGTAGGATTGCTTAGGGTGTTGTTGGAGGTAGAGAGCTAATCATTCTTTAATTACTTAATTCTTCATTCTTATCTATTTTTATGTAGGAAAAGAATCAAGGTTAGACAAGGCATAGTGTGCTTTCAAGAATGAGTAACAGGAGATAGTTTAAATTGCCTAGTGATCTCATTTCTATAATTAGATTATTTTAAGATTAGAAGGGAATAGAAATGGGCAAACAGGAAAACAGCAAAATAGAGGCTAAAGGGTCAGTGAATGGCTGAGAAATGCACTGTAATATTTGTCTGAAACTCTACTCAAAACTGGTTAAAATACTTTAAATCATCATATTTTTAAAATGTTTTTTTTCTTATTATTAGCCTAATTTGAAATCCTGTTGCTTTAATTTTCTTGATTCTTTGAGTACAGAAAAACAGGTATTATAGTTTTGTTGGTTTAATTATTATGATTAATTGTGTACATATCTTTCTCAACAGATTACCATTTTTCCCGCTGACAATACATCTAGTCATCAATTGTCAGACTTCATCTTTCAAATGTTTACTTTGCAATCATATTTATTTGGCATGTTAAAAAATGTGCATTTCTAAAACAAATTTCTCATCTAGAAATAAAGTAGTTTGGGCTCAGAACACTCTCATTTTGTTTATTATATTGACATTTTGAAATGTGCAATTAAATTTAGATTTAGTTTTATAATACTCCTTCTGAGGTTCACTGTCATTCATCCTACAGATAAATGTCTTACTTGAAATATAAGACATTTAGAAGGTTAAACATGAGGCAGGTTAAGAATGGAAACTGTAAAGTATATTTTACAACAGATTTAATAAGAGTATGGAGAAAACATAGAATCCAGCAGTATCATTTATATACTTATGGATGATTCCTTCTCTTTTCCATTAGTTATTTTTTTATAGATAATTCTACATGTTAATTCCCAAAGTTATAAAAAATAGATTAAGATACAATGACTATTTTACCAAATGCATTTTTGTTTCATTGGACTGTTTGCCAGAGTGGAATCTATACTGACTGCATTTCTCGTTACTATGTTGGTAGAGACTATAAAGAGAAAACAAATGAATTTGGGATAAATACAGGAAAATAAATTGCCTTTGAGGCAAGAGATAGATGGTCCCCAGGCTAGGCATTTACAACTAGCTTCCTGTTTACACTTCATGGGGCAGGAAAAAAAGTGGACTTCAGGTGGGACCCTTACATCTAGCTCAATAGGTGGGCTCCAGGTTAGATATTTACAACCAGCCTCCTGCTTGCTCTCTGAAATGGAAGTAACAACTGAAACAGGGTGAATAGACAGGCTCTGTCTCCTGTGGACACCTTATGATAACAGTTATGCAGGAACAGAAAGGGCTTAAACCTTGTTTGAGCAAAAGATCAAGAGGCCATGTATTTCCCATTTTGGGGGCACAGGAGACATCGTAGATGTGCAGAAATGCTTCTTAGGGTTCAAAAATAAGGGGATGCCAAGCCATAATAAGTCATGCTTCTCCTAGACAGCTTTACATTGAAATCTATACTGGAAGAAAGTTGTGCACACGTATTAGAGAGGATCCTAGCACAGGTCAGATTGGAAAAAGAAGCCAGATAATTGGCCAAAAGTAAACAAAGGCCTGGAAGAACTGCCCTATAAAATGATTTAACCACCTCTTTCCTATACTCCTCAACATTAATGGGGATGTGCACATCCTTTATCTTCGGGTATGCATCTCTGCCTTGCTTCCATATTAACTAAACAAGCTTTCTCTGTTTAAACAAGCTTTTTCTTCCAATTGCAGTCATCCTATGTCTCTAATAATGAAATTTGTGCCTGTGTTTACAGGCTTAGCCCCTGTGAGAAATGCGTTTTTCACTGGGGTCAAGAACCAGGGAAAAATAGCTTCCACCCTTTAGCCCTTGCTGGTTTGGTAGCTAGGATTCCTGGTTTTCACCCAGGCTACCAAGATGTAATTCCTGGCACAGAATTAAGATCTTGCTTCATGCCACCACTTTGTGCCTCTCCAAGATCACCTTTGCCTAGCTGACTGTGGTATTAAAAAGCATTGACCTTGTCTGTTTCTATGCCTCTATAACTCCTTTCTTTTGCCCTGTTTCATTAAACCTTCCAGTCGGAAATGAGACAAACTCCATCTAAGTGAACTGATTCCTTATCTTTATTGGTTCATGTTTATTAAGGTGCAGTACTCTCTGTTGAAAGGTCAAAGGCTTTCTTTTGTCCCTGCTAATTTATGCTTCTCAAACAATTGGATATATCATGTAAGCCCATTCCTGGATCTATATGGAAAATTGATATTTTGCTTAATTCCTCCTTTTCTTCTACAGAATATTATCTTCTTGGATATTTGTATTAAATTTGTGTTTACTGACTGTTAGGTAGTTAGAATAGAAAAAAGGAGTCCAGAATGGCGGTGGCTAAACAACGAGGAAGGGAAAAGCCCGTGAAAATAGAACAAAGGAAGGCCCGAGGACTGAGTGAGGACCTCAGGTAGAACAAACAGCACTCGTGGCTAGCCCAATTTACATAGGGCAGGCCCGGGGGAGGAAAAAAACATAAAAAGAGGAGCCAAAGGGCCGGGGGTCTCTCTCTCCCACACGCGCACACTTGTTCTCTCTTTCTCTTCTCTTTGTATCTTTTGAGTCGGCATGCCCTCGTGGCTTGAGGATGTATTTTCCTTTATTTTCTAAATAGAACTGATCTGTCCAAGAGCTATAACACGGGCTGTCAGAGAGCATTGATCTGCTGAGGGCTTTAACATCCGTCACTTCAAATTTTTGTTGTGACAAGACAGAACTGAGGAGATTACACCCCCCTGACATAAAGAAAGCTGAGCTCTGAGGAACTGATGCTTTGGAACTGTGGTATTGGAGAAGTCCCTTGGACTGTAGGGAGATCCAACCAGTCCATCCTAAAGGAAATTTGTCCTAAATATTCATTGGAAGCACTGATGCGGAAGCTGACTCCAATACTTTGGCCACCTGATGTGAAGAACTGACCCATTGGAAAAGACCCTAATGCTGGGAAAGATTGAAGGCAGGAGGAAAAGGGGATGACAGAGGATGAGATGGTTGGAAGGCATCACTGACTTGATAGACATGAGTTGGGCAAGCTCTTGGAGTTAGTGATGGACAGGAAAACCTGGCATACTGCAGTCCATGGGGTCACAAAGAGCTGAACATGACTGAGTGACTGAACTGAACGGAATTGAAACCTAAATCACTGAAAAGGGAAGATTCAAAGTTCAAAGAACAATTGGTAAATAAAGGAACAAACTTTTAAATTTCTGACTGTAAAGCTGTCCTAAACTATATTGTGAAAAATAATAGACATAGACCTCTTATAAACAAACAAACAAAAAATACTGAAAGCACAAGCAACACATAAATGTAAAGGGAATAAAATGACATTTTCATCAGTAATTAGCATAGACTTAGAGACTTAAAGATTTATTTGAGATCATCAACTTATACAAATACAAAGAAAAATATTACTTAAAAAAATTTGCCCAAGACATTAGTAAAGCTTGATTATTTCTGGGCAATGTTTTAAAATGTAATCATCAATAGTAACTTTTATAAAATCAAAGCATTTAAGGAAGAAAGTATCATGATTATATTTTATAATACTGATAATTCTGGACAGTTTCATTTGCTGTTCTATAAAATTGTTAACATAATTATCACAAAAGATGATTAAACAATTCATAGAATGTCAGAAGATGTATATTAAAAAGCAGAGACATTACTTTGTCAACAAAGGTCCATCTAGTCAAGGCTATGGTTTTTCCAGTAGTCAAGTACAGATGTCAGAGTTGGACTATAGAGAAAGCTGAGTGCAGAAGAATTGATGCTTTTGAACTGTGGTGTTGGAGAAGACTCTTGAGAGTCCCTTAGACTGCAAGGAGATTCAATCAGTCCATCCTAAAGGAGATCAGTCCTGAGTGTTCATTGGAAGAACCGATACTAAAGCTGAAACCCCAATACTTTGGCCACCTGATGCGAAGAGCTGACTCATTTGAAAAGACCCTGATGCTGGGAAAGACTGAAGGCAGGAGGAGAAGGGGACGACAGAGGATGAGATGGTTGGATCACATCACCAACTCAATGGACATGAGTTTGAATAAACTTGGGGAACTGGTGATGGACAGGGAGGCCTGGTGAGCTGCAGTCCATGGGATCTCAAAGAGTCGGACACGACTGAGCAAACTAAACTGAACTGAACTGAAGATGTATGGTTTAATTTTTGAATTTCTGAAATAGGCAAAAATAATCTTCAGTGAAAAAAATTGGGAGAGTGGTTACCTTTAAGGAAATAGAATTGAGAACTCTGGGAAAGAACTTGTAGGAACTTTCTAAGGAGATGGTAATTGTTTATCATGACAGAAGTTTCAATTATATAATATACATGCTTTCTCAAAATTCTCAGGAATTTTGTATATATCTCTGTGTATAAAGGTTTGTATGTATCTCTGTATAAATCTACCTAAAACAAATGAAAAAACCTAAACAAATATTGAACTCTAGTTACTCTTATGGAGAAGGCAATGGCACCCCACTCCAGTACTCTTGCCTGGAAAGTCCCATGGACAGAGGAGCATGCTGGGTTGCAGTCCATGGGGTCGCCAGGAGTTGGACACAACTGAATGACTTAACTTTCACTTTTCCCTTTCATGCATTGGAGAAGGAAATGGCAACCCACTCCAGCATTCTTGCCTGGAGAATCCAGGGATAGGGGAGCCTGCTGGGCTGCCGTCTATGGGGTCGCACAGAGTCGGACACGACTGAAGTGACTCAGCAGCAGCAGCAGTTACTCTTATGCTTCCTGAAATCTAAAGGTGAAATGGATTATGTCTGTAACTTGGTTTGAAAAGCATCAGAAAACTAAGATAAGTTGACAAATGGACAATTATATAGATAAATGATACAGTTGTATGTTCATTCTAGAATCTAGGAGGAAAACATATAGGTGCACTATTTTACCTTCTCTGTACAATTAATTTTTGTAATAAAATATTATAAAACTGTAATGACATATCTTTCCTAATACTACACTGTTAGATTTATATACTGTTACATTTATAAGAAAAAAACATGATCATCCCCATACTTCCTTCTCTATGAATATCTGTAGTAAAGAAGTATGTCCAAAATTGCTTATGTGTGGAGGATATAGATATATACAGTTTATACATTTTATAAGGATTTAATTGTAAGATATGTCTGTAACTAATTAATTAGCTATCTGTTACAAGAGGAAGCATTTTTCTCCCCTACTTTGGGAAATAACTGCTTTCCCATTGTGAAATATGTCAACAATGAGAAAGCACTATATAAATAAATGGCACTCAGGCTTCATTCAGAGGCCATGTATTATTTTAACTTTTAGAGTTTTATAATACTAACAGATTTACTTCTTCTCTGCTGCTGCTGCTAAGTCGCTTCAGTTGTGTCCCATTCTGTGCGACTCCATAGACGGCAGCCCACCTGGCTCCCCTGTCCCTGGGATTCTCCAGGCAAGAACACTGGAGTGGGTTGCCATTTCCTTCTCCACTTCTTCACTACTATTCCTTTAATTGACTATGTCTAACAATGTTTTATTTGTTTGTATGTTTTGTTTCCCCCCGCTTTCCCATCAGATAAATGTATCACCTCTTTTCTTAAGTATTTATAAAATTATATAGTCTATCCGTAGATTTATCTCCTTAATTTGTAACCTCTTTCTCCTTCTTCCTCTCTTACATTTTAAATGAAATTGGAAAAAATTAGGCAGGATTTATGGAATATAATAAGCGGTTAAATTATGTGTGTAAATATAAGACAGAAAACCCTCTACAATAGAGGTGAAATCACATATTTGGTCCAAGAGTTTGTGAAAAGAAAAATTAAATGAATCCCAATTAAACCTAGCACAAGGCTTAGTAGACTTAGTGTTTATTTTTCATTAGAAATTGGAAGAACACACTCCTGGGAATAGAGTGTTTTAAAGGAAGATCTTTGGTTTCATGTTAATTAAAAATCAAAACTAACCTCAGACTGAGTAAAGAAATGCAATTGCTTTTTTTTCGTATGAGCAAAGCACCAGAAAGAATATCTTGGCATTTAATTTCTATGTGTGAACTTGCAGTTAATACTGTTTCACTGTAATAACTTACCACACTGCACTAAAAACAGCTCATAAGTATTTATTGCCTACTGGACTTGTATCATAATGATTCTCCAGATCACAAATTTCAGATATTATTTTGTATTTTCTTTATCTATAAATAAAAATAATAAACATATTTTTCTAAACACCATGGTTCAAATTTATATAAATAAGTCATTTACAGAATTGTAAATAAATCAATTTTGTCTACTTAAAATTTTCTTTTCAATTAGAACCTTTAGTTTTGTCATTGAAATAATAATATCCATTGCAATACATTTCAAGTAAGGATTAAAATTAATTTAATATATTCTCTTCTGAGAATAATGTGGCTGCATTGCAAACTTTGAAAAATAAAATATTAATATAAAATATTTTGTTATATCATTTTCAGATAATTTGTAAGAATCATTTAGCAAACTGTGTAGAGAACAAATCTAATAAATTTCCTATTAAAAACCAGAATATTTAACAAAATGTTGATTTATAGTATGCGTGCTTGCTAAGTCACTTCAGTCATGTCCAACTCTGTACAACCCTATGGACAGTAGCCTGCCAGGCTTCTCTGTACATGGGATTCTCCAGGCAGGAACACTGGAATGGGTTGCCATTTCCTTCTCCAGGGATCTTCCCAATCCAGGGCTTGAACCCATGTCTGTTATGTCTCCTGCATTGGCAGGCAGGTTCTTTACCACTTGCTCCACCTGGGAAGCCTGATTTAATGTATGGGGGTCTACTAAATATTTTAGATTAAGAATCACAAATTTTTTAAATTGTTGCAAAATAAAGCAAACTGAAAAATTAAGAAAATATTACAGATGTATAACATTTTAAAAAGGTTTATCAGTTTAGTTCAGTTCAGTCGCTCAGTCATGTCTGACTGCGATCCCATGGACTGTAGCATGGCAGGCTTCCCTGTCCATCACCAACTCCTGGAGGCTGCTCAAACTCATGTCCATTGAGTTGGTTATGCCAAAAAACAAGATATTTCTGTATTGAGAGAGGAAAGCATTGATTGAATTAAACAAAATAATTTCCAATTATCTGTTTCAGAAACACAATGACAATTTCAAAGTAACAAACTAGTCTATAAGTATATTTCAGAAACAATAACTGAATTTCAGACTAAAGGCTTATAAGTGTAGACATTTTCCAGATGTCATGTTTGCTAAAGTATTAATTACATAAATCCTATGGAAGACATATATTAAAAACTGGTTTGCTATATGTACAACATTTAAAAGTTAGTGTGACCTCCTAAATTTAGGACTCTAATTTTAAAGGCCAAGATACTAAAATGTGACTATGCTTTGAAACAGCAACATTTGTAAAAGTATAACTTTATTGATCTTTACTGAAATTTGAAGTTCTTATGTGCAATACAATTGTTACAAATGATAACATAAAAATCATTTTATTATAAGTAACATAATGCTGTATCAATTTATACAAAAACAAATCAAAACCCCTACAATATTGTAAAGTTTCTAGCCTCCACTTAAATAAATTGAAAAAGAAATTACAAAGCCCCAACAGTTAGGGAGAAATCTATAGTAGTAGAAGAGTACAATAGTAGAATAGGAATATAATAAAAAGATTACAATTGTGATCCATTCTGAGAAACAGTGCATGAAAAAAGAAAGTAAAAAGAAAATTACAATCTCATACAGAATGCATGTGTCTTCAACAAAATGTACTTTAAGTTGTTGAATAATATATTTTTCCATATACAATGCAGGTCAAATTTTACCAGTGTGGTACCATTTAGTATACCTCAATCCAAATTTAAAATTAATAAGAAATACACACCAAAAGGGCTTCCCAGCTGTCGCTAATGGTCAAGAATCTGCCTGGCAATGCAGGAGACATAAGAGACCTGTGTTGGATCCCTGGGTTGAGAAAATCCCCTGGAGAAGGAAATGGCAACCCACTCCAATATTCTTGCCTGAAAAGTTATATGGACAGAGCAGACCATGTAAAAAAAGCAGAACCTCTTTTCATGAGGTTGAAAAGAGCTGGACACGACTTAGCGACACAACAAACACCCCAGGAGAATATGGGCTCAATATATGCACAATAGCTCACAGACTTACCTTTCAAAATAAATGAGAGTATGTTTAGATTTCTTTCAAATTGAAACTATCAATCAAAACTGCAGTGACTACATTTTACATGTTGAAAAACTCTTTCTCTCTCTCTCTCTCTCTATATATATATATATATATATTTTTTTTTTTTAAGCCTGTAATTTTAAAAACCTTCTATTGTGATAATGTTGTGAAGATCTTTCTGACCCAGGGATCCAGCCAAGGTCTCCCGCATTGCTGGCAGACGCCTTACCATCTGAGCCACAAGGGAAGCCCTCTATGTGAAGAAACAACCAATTATTGTTGACTATGCAAAATGGTACAGTTTCCATGGGAAAAAAAATGTAGTATTATAAAATTACTGTTTTTCAATTTGGGGATTTTTAGGAAACAATTTCTGAAGTGATTATAAAGGCTTATTCTTATTTGTTGAGTACAAACCCAAGACACAGAGAATGAAGACAAAAGAGGAGAAAAACAGAGAAGAAGGAGATCAATGCTACGCTGGGATAGACTCTCTGGGCACCGAAAAGCCTAATGTTCTAAGCTATTCAGACAAGTAAGATGTCTTCAAACAATTTGTATTCATAATCTATACCTCAAATCACTCCACCGGTGGTAGACAAGAGAAACAGATTGATTGACCTAGTTCTTTCCTCTCTCCTAATTTTTATGGTCAAGATTCACCTTATGGAATGAGAGCTTTCCTACGAGTCATTTTAGTTGGCTGTTCTGCTTACCAGGTTGGAAGTCAGTTTCCAACTCCTTTGTTGTTTCCTTTGGAAAACAGAGACTCCGGACAATGTCATTTGGCTGGAGCTGAGAAGCAGGGTTCAGTACCAGTGGGCAAGCAGAATCCATCAGCTGAGAATCTGAGTGTTGTATCTCAGGTTAGGCAGCTGAGGGTTAACTGAAGAGACCTTGGCAATCTGAAGAGGTTGGTAATTTATAGGACTGCTGGTAATAGATACTACATGCACCACTCAGATCCCATTGTTTGTCCACAGTAAAACTTAGAGACACTAATTTTTGTCAGTACAAAATACATGCATTTTTCCTAGGAGAATGAATCACAGAATCTCTTTCAAGGTGGTTCTAAGTCACAATCCCCTGGAAAAGTTAACATTATAAAAGCATATGCAGACGCTGCTGGTCTCAAGGTTACAGCAGATATTTATCATTTTTTTTCTACCAAACCATTCTAAATGCCCCTCACTTGTTGAAAACGCTTCGTCTGGTTTAGTTTGCTTACCAGATGGGGAGATTGAGGCCTTCAATCCCCAATTTTCTGAACTTTTTAATTTCTACTATTGTCTGGATTTTTATTTTTATAATTCTAGGTACAGTTATTCCTTGACTAGAAAACACAGAAATGCACACCTAAGTAAATTCTCTGGTTTCCAGAGTAATCCTTCTTGCTCTCATTAAGTGGTAATATCCTTAATTTTCTGTAGTAATAAGGATTGATTATTTCAGTCAGTAAATCTTTCTTCCCTCCTTTGCTTATCCACTATTATGGGAACCCAAAGTTGTAGAGTATTATATATGTTCTAGATCAATGAATCACTATCAGATCCTCTTAGGAAAAAGGGATGAGGATGAGACAAGGATGAGATGGTTGGATGGCATCACCAGCTTAATGGTCATGAGTTTGAGCAAGGTCTGGGAGTCGGTGATGGACAGGGAAGCTTGGCATGCTGCAGTCTGTGGGGTCGTGGAGTCGGACACAACTGAGCGACTGAACTGAACTGAATTTAGGATCTCTTAGAAGGTGTTCCTTCCCTGCCATGAACGGTTTTTATAACCTTAACAGATTAAAATTCTTAAGGATGAAAAGTCCAAGTGCCAGATATGGAAAACTGGATTTGACAGTGAGATGAGCTAATAATTCTTTTTTTAAATAATTCTTATACTCTTTGGTCTAGAATATTCAGGTAGTGCTAGTGGTAAAGAACCCACCTGCCAATGCAGGAGACATAACAGATGTGGGTTAAATCTTTGGGTTGGGAAGATCCCCTGAAGGAGGAAATGGCAACCCATTCCAGTATTCTTGCCTAGAGAATGTCATGGACAGAGGAGCCTGGTGGGCTACAGTCCATAGGATTGCAAAGAGTTGGACATGAATGAAGTGACTTAGCACTCACACACCATGGTGTAATAGCAATTAGTGACACAATATAATTTATTGCTTTTTGTTTGTTTTTGTTTTGTTTTTTTGTTCAGTGTCTCTATCACATCCTAAGAGACAGCACATGTTCAAATTCCTCAAGACACTCTCATCTGAGTATTCCTCTATGTAGCCAGATGTTCCCATGTTGGTATATAAAGAATGTTATTTCTACAGTCAGGAGTCTATTGTAATTGCTCATTTGATATAATATTTTTGCTTTTGTTCTGAGAAGATTATATACCATACCATGTTGATAATTATTGCATTCTATAAGATTAGATTGTTGATATACCATATATCAAATTTATATGGGCAACATTAACAGGTAGATCAAGCTTGGTGAAAGGGAGTCTGTGTACTTTAACCCAAGGGGACTTCTAGCCTTCTAATCCAAACCGCTTGGCTTATAGAACAAGCACAGATGTGGGCAAGAAGAGAAGCCGAAACACTGGTATAAACCTGCTTGGTGTGTGCAGCCTCTGCACTGCATACTGTCTACTGGGCTTAGATTTGAGTCATAATGTTCATCCCTCATCTTATGCACCCTGAGAGTTCTACCACATATCTTCTCCCATAGTACTCTTGATGAGAGGAATTCCATATGGTTTATTCCCCGTACCATTTGCCTCTTGGACCCTTAAGAAGCAGTGTATTTGCTTCTGTTTTCTTTTGTTTTGGGTGTGCACAGGATGGTGATTACAATTACACTTCTGCCATGTCATACTCGTGGTGCTAATGGTAAACAATCCCCTTGCTAATGCAGGAGACATAAGAGTCAGGGGTTCAACCCCTGAATCAGGAAGATCCTCTGGAGTAGGAAATGGCAACCTGCTCCAGTATTCTTGCCTGAAAAATTCCATGGACAAACGAGCCTGGCAGAGGCCACAAAGAGATGGACACATCTGAGCACGACACCATGTCATACTGTGAAGACACCTGGGGGGTGGTCTGAGGATGCAAAATACCTTCTATTGATATAACAAACTGTGTGCAATATCACTGGCATTGACAGGGATCTCATGCAATATCATACAATTAGCTACAAAAAATGCCGACATCCCATACTAGAAAACTCTATAATTCTCAGCATACATTTAGCCTTAATTTTTCCCTGGTAATATCATGTTTTATAAAATTTAATAATTATGATACAATTCTAATGTTTCTACTGAAAGAATTTGTAACATAATAGTGATTTAAAGGTTCAATTTGAAACAGTTTTAATGAGTATGAGCCAATAATATTTCTAAAGTTGAGGCTTGCTAACTGCTTTTGAGTACCTATCATATACTCCTAATGAATATCTTCATGGTAATAAAATATAAATCAGTCACATTTTAGTAAACACATGTTTTTATTTTGATTATAATGAATCACCACATATAATAAAGTGTTATTCTTAATTTTAATTCAGTGGAGTAATATTATGCATTGACTTTGGCATCACTGTGAATGGAATTTTCTTTGCTGCCCTTGAAATTCGTATCATTCTAACACATACACACATTTACGTATGCATGTGTATATGTCTGTGTACCTATATATAATTTTAATATTTTAATACTTTAATTTTTGCAGTAATTTTAATTTCACCAGAGTGGTGCATATGTTAAAATTGATTAATCCACATTAATGCATCTCATCACCTGAAGTCCATAGTTTGCACTAGGGTTTTGCTCTTGTACATATAGATTTAAACAAAGATATAATAAATGGTATGTGTTCATTATTATAATATTAGGGAGATTATTTTCACCTCTCTGGAAATCCTCTGTACCCCACTTATTCATTTCTCTTTCCTCTCAAATCCCTGGAGACAGCTAAACTTTTTACTGTCTCCACAGTTTTGCCTTTCCCAGCACGTTTTTACTATACAGTTGAAACCATGCAGTACATAATGGCTCCTATTGTTCCACATCCTCACCAGCATTTCGTTTTGTCAGTGTTTGGAGTTTTTGGTTATTCTAATAGGTGTATAATGATATCTCATTATTGTTTTAATTTTCTTGATGACGTGATATGGTACACTTTAGATATTTTAAAAATACAATCAAATTAACTGAAATGTGATTTCAGTAGTTTCTTAAAAAGTATCATTTTAGGAATAATATGTCAATGTAAAATTTAAAACAGACGAATTTAGTGAGTTCATGAAATGGATCTTGGACCTAAACTCACAAATAGTACACCATATCTAAAAAGTAAACTCAAAATCACTGGGCAGCCTTGGCAGCTTATAAGAAAAGGTAAACCTGGTTCTTTTAAGAAAAGACCTATATAAGTTTATGTGCATGCTCAATTAAAATAAAATTACCTTATTTGTTTTTAAGTCAAAAACTAAGACTTAGAATCTCAATCATAAAAAATATAAAAAGGTACTAGAGTATGGTTACTATACTTCTCTAAGTCTGAAATATTATCTTTGTAAATTTTAACATGAATATAAACATCAGTTACAACATAAAATTTAGCTCATAAGGAATTACTTTTAGCTTACCATCTATTTTATCTATGTGAAATTAAAAATTATATGATGATACCAAACAAATAAAAATACCTATACTTAATTCATCATGATACTGATAAAAAGCAATGATGCTAAACAAAAATAAATGAATGTGATTTAACATACTGCACAAAATTTTAAATTAATTACTGCTATTAATTTTATGTCATTACATAAATATTAAAACTGAAAGCTTATGTGTTATTCAAGTCCAAATACTGCAAATACTTGAGTGACTTGCATTTGATCAATATAGGAATGCACATAAGTCTTTTTAAGGAAATAAATTAAAAATTAATTTATAGCAATTCAGAGACTACACAAAATCAAAATGAACCCAGAAACACTGCTGATCCAAAATGATAGATTATAATACATCCAGCTGACAGTGCAGAAACCAAGTCATCATGAATAAATATAAGAAGAGCCTTGAGCACCTTAATAAAATCCTGTAAATCACTGACTCAATTCTACCTACTGTGTCAGCGACCACAGCTACACACATTGGTAAATATGATGGAGCTTAAATTCTGATGATGAAAAAAAGACTGAATAATATTAGTTACCATAGTACTTAGACTTCCTGTGAAAAATTTTGGAGGTACATTAATGTATAAAAATAATTATTACTTCTTTTATAATATATTTAATCAATATTTGTGAATATATTCCTTTCTCCTCCTAGATATAAAATGGTTTACTAGTTATCACTTCTTAATGAAAATTTGACAGATTCCTGACTTTGCTTTGAATCTTTTGACTATCCAAATCATTTCTAAAATTCTGGAAACTGGTGTTTCTAAGTCACAATAGTCTTTCTACTGTCAACATTTTTTTCTAAAGGAAATTATATTCTCTTTGATACAGTTTAATTTTCCTAGATTTACTATGGAAGTCTCTGTCTGCCAGAACCTCATTTCATCTCTAAACCCTATATAACTATATCTTCATCAAGTGCTCCAACTAAATGAAGTAAATTAGTGTTCTTCTAGAGGCATTATTTCTTGTGCCTCTTAACATCTGTGAATGGCACGAATGTTTTGTGATATATCTTTACATTTACTCCAAGTTAAACTTTTCATCCTCTTTGAAATATTTTCTAAATCTTGTCTTTCTTTCTTTTTTTCTTGTATCTGGCTACATATATATACAGATATATGCACATATAGATATACATATGTATCTGGCCTTATATGCATATATTTGTATAAATTCTACATGTATATATAAATTATAATATCTATGTCATAGTATTGTAGCTCATATTTAGTTTTCTCCACTACTACCTGGAAAATGAATAATGTGCTTTTAAATCCTGTGTTTCTAGGATTTAGTATAAGTATAGAGACACATTAAACTTTTTATGAGTCTAATAACCAAATGCTTAAATTTATAATACATAATGCTATGAACAAATAATTAGTAACTCAGAGCACAAAGGTTAGAGCTAAAGAAATAGATTCAGTATGGAGCCAGGTTTGTTCTTCTCTGATACACTGGGACTGAAATTTGAAACTTTTATTAATGATATAAAAGAATTTTGCATAAGAAAATGGTGAGCAGCTGGTTAAGATTTGGCTGAATAAATTTGATGTGTTTAGCAGTTAAATGAACAACCAGATATCTGACCTAAGTTTGCATCAGCTGTAATTGCAGTCATCAAAGTTATAATGATGGCAGAGATCCAATATTAATTTTCTGGTTCATCTTAGGTTGGGGAAGATAGTAAATTATTTATGAAACAGGGAAGCTTGGAAGAGTGAAAATATTATGCACAAATAACAAGGTGTGAGAATTTGGGGTGGACACAATGAATGATAGAAATCAATTCAAAATATTTTTATCCAATTATTTGGTGATTTGTTCTCAATTCAATGGCACCAGTCGGGAGATTTAAAAAAATAATTGGAAATATCATATATTTTATTCAATAATTGTAAACTACAAAACTGTAACATGTTCAAACTTGAGAAAACATTAACGTCTTAGTGTTTATTGATCATGTATGTATTCAATACATTAAAAAAACCAAAACTTGGAATACACTAAAAAAAAATTAAATACAGTCTTCTTGAGTTTAAAACATTCTTAATATATTTGCATTTAGTAGTTTTTTTTTTGTTGTTGTGTCACTAAGTCTTGTCCAACTCTTGTGATTCCATGGACTGTAGGTCTCCAGGCTCTTCTGGCCATGGGATTTCCCAAACAAGAACACTGGAACGAGTTGCTATTTCCTTCTCCAGGGAATCTTCGTGACCCTGGGAATCAAATCTGTGTCTCCTGCATTGGCAGGCAGAATCTTTACCCCTGAGCCACCAGGAAAGCTCATTTAGGAGTTAAAAAATATATTATACAAAGTTTATCAGATAGCCAGATTTCTGCCTCTTAAAAAAAAGCAAACTTTCATTGCTGCTTTTTCTCTTCCAAAATACAATATTTGGAGACGTCATAGGTACCAAAAAGCAACTAATATGAGAGCTTAATTTAACCAAGAAAAGAAAGAAAGAAAGAAAAAGGAAGGAGGAAAGGGAAAAAGAAAGAGTGAGAGAGAAAGGGAGGGAACAGTGGAGAGAGAAAGTAGGGGGGCAAGGGCGGGAGGAATAAAGACGGGAAAAAGGAAAAAAAGGTCAGAGCCCACTATGAGACTCTATGATTTGTTGTTCAAAGTGTAAGAGGAGAAGCCCCCAGCGATGAGTGTAAGACGATGGTTTTAGTCATATGTTTTATTTTCCCGACATTGTGCTTCTACCCCATCAGTATGACAAAGCATAAATGCAACAACAGTATGTTACAGGGTCAAATGACCACAGCAAACCAACTCGCAGAGCCTGCAGGCACTGGGCTGGATAGGAGGCAAGGCCCATTGCTCAGGTTACATGCATTTTCTCCTGACCTCGGCATACTACAGCTCAAGAGAAGCTTTGGCAAGAGCACTTCCTCTGGCAGAGCACAGGGAGCATTATTCTTTGGTTAGTGGGTGTAAGGGAAATGTAGCAATTGGTTGAGCCAGATTGTAACACTAGAGCATCTAAACAAAACTAACATTCACAAAAAAACATCCTCTGCCACGTTAGCAGGCATGCTAACCAGGACCTGAGCTCTAGGCTCTCACACATAACCCACTGAAAGTGTAAGATGTAAAAGTAAAGGTGTAAAAGTGAATGTGTTTCACTTTCACTTTGAGACCACAATCATGTCTGACTCTTTGCGACCTCATGGACTGTAACCCACCAAGCTACTCTGTCCATGGAATCCTCCAGGCAAAAATACTGGAGTGTGTAACCATTCCCTTCTACCAGGAAATCTTCCTGATCTAGAGATAGAACCCAGGTCTCCTGTATTGCAGACAAATTCTTTACTGTCTGAGCCATACATAACCCCAGAGAAACAGAAGTCTAATGGTTAAAAATACAACAGTCCTCAACTGACCTAAAAGAAACACCACAAACGAAAAAGTCTATAACAAATGAAGCAGAGTCACTCACCCAGCATAAGTAAATATTGAAAATAAATTTCCATATATTCCCAAAGAGTTTAGAAAAAAATTAGAGAGCAGAATTAGAATAACCAAATGATGAAAAAGAGCAAGTACTAAATAGGGAAAGATAAAAGTAAAGTCAAATAATTACCGAGAAAGGTAATGAGTGTATTTAATATCAGAATAGAGACAGAATAAATGAATGAGGTGGAATAATAAACCAAAGACTCATCCCCAAAAGTATAAGGAAGAGAAAAATGGAGTCAATGTATATCAGAACACTTATGTGACATGGAGTTTAGACTTAACATGAACATATTGCAAAATATTAATGGCAGGGAAGAAATAATTGAAGAAATTACCAAAAATAGCCTGTACTTAGTAAAGACATTGGCCCTCAAAATGAAAGAATTAACGCATTTCTAGTCAGTAATAATAAAACATTACTGAACCACACAACAGTAAAAATTAATAATAAAAAATTGGAGAAAAATCATTAAGCCTCTAAAAAAAAAACCAGGTCATCCAAAGGCAATAGAATCAGATTGAAATAAGATTAATCAACTGCAATAATGGATATAAGATGATCGTGGAATAGTAAGTTCAAAGTAGTACAGGAAAATAAATTTAATTTTATAGCAAGCAAAATAACTTTAAATCTGAAAGTAATTTAAAGATATTCTAAGTCACACAAGATCCTTTTGGAAATAAGAAAATTTGGAGAAAATCAGTCATAAAAGAAATGCAAGCACAAAAATGCATATATTAGAGAAGTAAATAATTAAGGAAATACTTTTTTTGTCCACAAAAATAAAATAAGAATATTTATAAACACCACACACACACACATTCGTAAAATTAACACATTTCTTTTGCAATTGCCTCTTTACCCTGGTGCCTCTTCATTTCTCTTTTTCTATAATAATCAGAGAAACCCCATGAAATATTGTAATACATGTGGTAAATGACTAAGGTTGTACTCAGAATCAATCTTTACCTCTTTCTAGGGTAAATTCCAAAAGTGGGAGGCTGAGATGCAAAGCATTTTATTTCCCAGAGGCCCTGGTGATGAGGGTTTTGGATTCAGGTAGGTTCTGTCACTTTGCTGCATGAGGGATTTGGAAGCAGCACTGGGATAAGAGTGTAGGTTACTCTTTGAGCTATTGCTGTTAGGCAAGCAAAGTCATGGGAAAATTGAAGGAATTTGACAGCAGAGTGTCCTCCAAGTCTGGAGAATAGCTTCATTGCTGTTAAGTGGTTATTGTAAGAGTAGCAGTTGCTTCCTACTCGTTAAATACCAGCTACCTTCAAGTCAATACCTTCAGTGGATGGTTTGTGATTCCTTCGTTAGAGGATTGTCTGAGAAGTAAAGATACCCAGAATATTTCAAAGGAATGACAGTGAATGGATTATTAACAGATGTGTGGGCAGGGGTAAGGGACCACAGAAAGGGTTAAGGACCACAGAAGTGCCCAACATGAATGGCCATCACTTGAGCTAAAGGATGGTTGGTGAATACAAAATGTTATTGGAGCCCTGGGAGAGCTCAAGTTGAGGAAGAAGATTTACCAGGCAAGAATGATGTCTTCAAGATTAGACTGACACTGTTTTAATATCTAATTATGTGTGTTAAATTTCTTTAGTTTTAAAATCTCTGTTAAGTTTTTCTATTTCCTGCCACAAAATGTAAATCCTGAATTAAAAAGTTGCTGTCTTGATCCCGTGTCCTTATAGCACCATTTCTATGCAACTCTTTACTGTAGCTGGAAAGTTACTCCCTGCCTCCATTACTTCTCTAATTTTCTATTTGCCTCACTCCACAGCAAGTCATCCCTACCCTTTCACCCTCACTTCTTCAGATAAGTTCTTGTCAAAATCACTAGTGGCTTTTATTTTGACAGAAACAATGAGGAAATTTCAGTTTTCATCCGACTGGGCCCTTGAATTTCTTCCCTTGCCATATCACTCTTCCCTCCACTATTCATGAATTCACATAATCTGCCACTGAGTCGTTTTCATATTTCCAAACTCCACATATCTGAGACTTCCCAGTTTCAGTTCTCAGATCTCTTCTTTTCCTTGTCTTTGCTTCCACTTCAGCTGATCCCATTTGGTCCCATGCTTTTAAACACAATCACTACTTTGCTGACTCACAAATTTATATCTTCAACCATTATTCACCTTGCATTTCAGACTTATACAGAAATGTCTCCTCAATATCTGTATTTGTATTTTATTGTTGTTGCTCAATCACCAACCTGTGTCCAGTTTTTTTAGACTCGATGGACTGCTGCATGTCAGGCTTCCCTGTCTCTCACCATCTCCTGGAGTTTGCCCAAGTTCATGTCTATTGAATCAGTGATGCCATCCAACCATCTCATCCTCTATCACCCTCTTCTTCTGCTTTCAATCTCTCCCAACATCAGGGTCTTTTCCAATGAGTTGGCTGTTCACATCAGGTGGCCAAAAGATTGGAACTTTAGCTTCAGCATCAGTCCTTCCAATGAGTATTCAGGGTTGCTATGTTTGCATATCTAATGATTATTTCAGATGGAAAGGACTTCACTCAAACTTGATCTTCCCACAACCTACCCATCTTTCTAAATGGTATTTCCACCTTTTCTCATGTTCAGGTGAAAATATGTGAAGTCATCCTCGACCTCTTTGTCTCTCATACTTAATAGAACTCTTCCAGGAAAAAAAAAAAAAGAGAGAGAGAGAGAACTACTGCAAGACCTAGTTCACATTTTGATTATAGTCTGTGTGAGACTCTAAAGGAGAGGACATGGTTAAGGCATGCTAGGTCTCTTCACTCTTAGAAATTATGAGCCAAATGTTGTTTAGATCCACTAAGTTTTGGAGTATTTTTAAACAAAGACAAATAATATCTCCTCCATAGAGGAAACAGCAAATATTAGGGTGATCATATTACATCATCATTTTTAGGTCAAAATGTTCAATTATCAGTATTTTTATGAATTTTAAGATATGTTTGTTGAATGGGTTAATGAAGAGCTTGCAGAAATACAAATGAGAATTTATAAGTATAAAGTTTCTTAAAGAACTTAAGTAATTTAAAGTCGCACTTTACTCATTTAAAGTAATTTAAGGAGTAACCAGTACAACCTAGTGGGAAAATATTAATGTAGGATTAGGAAGGGGTTTTGAATTGTTATTTTATGACTTTCTGGCAATGAGATATTTGGTAAATTATCCTCAAACATTTTAATGGATAACATTAATTATTTTAGAGTATTCTTATGAAGATGAAGGGATAAAACCTAGAGAGCATAACTAACTTACTGACTGATAGTGAATTAAAAAAAAAAAAGGACTGTTCAAGAAAAAAATATTGCTTGTTTCATGTATATTGAATGAATATACATGAAATGTATATTCATGTATATATTAAAATATACTCATGTGTATATTCAAATGTATATTGAATGAGTATACAACATTTCAATATATGCCCATGTATATTTTGTGGTGTTTTCCCAAATATGAGGAAACTGAAATGAAAGGAAGCCAGCTAAATAATTTTTATAAATATATTGGGCCTAATATTTTCTTTATACAGTCTACTCTCTAAGATCAATCATTTATAATGTAATGTTATTCTAAATATTCATTTCTGTAGAATCAAGATAATACACTTAGAAGTTCTTTAATCAATCAAATGTAAGGTAAACTTTCTCAGAATCTTAGTTCAAAAGGAAATGATTATCTTAGTTTTGAATCAAAGTCATATATTTAAGTTCAGAATTAGACTTTTCAGTAACAACCTCTATAAAATATTCAAAAGCTAGAAGACATTTGTCTTAAATGTCAAGTAAAGGATGAACATTTTAGAAACAAATCTTAGTGATTTATGTGTGATTTTTTAAATTAATCCAGATATGTTAGTAACTTAAAGCTTTAACAAAGGATTAATAAAAATGGTTAAAGAAGAGAAAATCCTTTTATATTTAAGAAAGGTATAAGAGATATTTTCATGATGGGTGTACAAATTAAAAGGAAAGCAATAATTCAGAGAGCAAGTCCTTATGTTTATAAAGCATAGGAAATATGTTATGTATAGTGTAAGCATGCTCGATAAGTTTTTCAGTCATGTCCGAATCTTTGCGACCCTATGCACTGTAGCCTGCCAGGCTCCTCTGTCCATGGGATACTCCAGGCAAGAATACTAGAGTGGTTTGTCTTGCACTGCTCCAGGAAATATTCCCCACACAGGGACTGAACCCATGGCTCTTAAGTTTCCTGCTCTGGCAGGCAGGTTCTTTACCATTAGAGCCTCCATAGTATGTGCGTGTGTGTGTGTGTATGTTTCATTTGAGAAAGAACTATGAACATTAATTAGCTACTAATAATCTCAAATTCTAGTCACAACTTTTTGTTAAAACAGTTTGTTTCCCATTATGAATATATATTTTAAAATTAGGTGAAATGTCAAAGTATTTTATTCAATTTGTATGATTCCAAATATGCCTTTCTTTCAGTAGACATTTAGTTATTTGAAATACACACTGTATGGTTTCACGTAGATAAGACATGTAAACTATTGCCTGAATTCAATTTAATTATAACTGAAAACAGGTATTCATGAGGTTGAAATGCATATAATCATTCATGAATTGAATATATTGCTACAGTATAGACATTGGTGACATATCAAGAATGAAAACAAAATTTAAATAAACACGTATATGGCACGATAATCTTCAGTTCAGTTCAGTTCAGTTCAGTCTCTCAGTCGTGCCCAACTCTATGCGACCCCATGAACTGCAACACACCAGGCCTCCCTTTCCATCACCAACTCCCGGAGTCCACCCTAACCTATGCCCATTGAGTCGGTGATGCCATCCAACCATCTCATCCTCTGTTGTCCCCTTCTCTTCCTGTCCTCAATCTTTCCCAGCGTCAGGGTCATTTCAAATAAGTCATTTATTCCCATTAGGTGGCCAAAGTACTGGAGTTTCAGCTTCAACATCAGTCCTTCCAATGAACACCCAGGACTGATCTCTTTTAGGATGGACAGGTTGGATCTCCTTGCAGGCCAAGGGACTCTCAAGGGTATTCTCCAACACCACAGTTAAAAAGCATGAATTCGGCTCCTCAGCTTTCTTTATAGTCCAAATCTCACATCCATATATGACCACTGAAAAAACCATAGCCTTGACTAGATGGGCCTTTGTTGACAAAGTAATGTCTCTGCTTTTTAATATGCAGTCTATACCTGTGGCAGATTCATTTCGATGTTTGGCAAAACTAATACAATATTGTAAAGTTTAAAAATAAAATAAAATTAAACTAAAAAAAAAGAGTTTCATCTTCAAAAAAAAAATATGCAGTCTAAGTTGGTCATAACTTTCCTTCCAAGTAGTAAGCATCTTTTAATTTCATGGCTGCAATCACCATCTGTAGTGATTTTGGAGCCCAGAAAAATAAAGTTAGCCACTGATTCCACTGTTTCCCCGTCTATTTGCCATGAAGTGATGGGACCTGATGACATGATCTTCGTTTTCTGAATGTTGAGCTTTAAGCCAACAGTTTCACTCTCCTCTTTTACTTTCATCAAGAGGCTTTTTAGTTCCTCTTCACTTTCTGCCGTAAAGGTAATGTCATCTGCATATCTGAGGTTATTGATATTTCTCCTGGCAATCTTGATTCCAGCTTGTGCTTCTTCCAGCCCAGTGTTTCTCATGATGTACTCTGTATAGAAGTTAAATAAGCAGGGTGACAATATACAGACTTGACATACCCCTTTTCCTATTTGGAACCAGTCTGTTGTTCCATGTCCAGTTCTAACTGTTGCTTCCTGACCTGCATACAGATTTCTCAGGAGGTAGGTCAGGTGGTCTGGTATTCCCATCTCTTTCAGAATTGTCCAGTTTATTGTGACCCACACAGTCAAAGGCTTTGGCATAGTCAATAAAGCAGAAATAAATGTTTTTCTGGAACTGTCTTCCTTTTTCCATGATCCCGAGGATGTTGGCAATTTGATCTCTGGTTCTTCTGCCTTTCTAAAACAAGATTGAACATCTGGAAGTTCATGGTTCACGTATTGCTGAAGCCTGGCTTGGAGAATTTTGAGCATTACTTTACTAGTGTGTGAGACTGAGTACAATTGTGTGGTAGTTTGAGCATTCTTTGGCATTACCTTTCTTTGGGATTGGAATGAAAACTGACCTTTTCTAGTCCTGTGGCCACTGCTGAGTTTTCCAAATTTGCTGACATATTGAGTGCAGCACTTTCACAGCATCATCTTTCAGGATTTGAAATAGCTCAACTGGAATTCCATCACCTCCACTAGCTTTGTTCATAGCCATGCTTCTTAAGGCCCACCGTACTTCACATTCCAGGATATCTGGCTTAGGTGAGTGATCACAGCATCATGATTATCTGGGTCATGAAGATCTTATTTGTACACTTCTGTGTATTCTTGCCACCTCTTTTTAATATCTTCTGCTTCTGTTAGGTCCCTACCATTTCTGTCCTTTATTGAGCCCATCTTTCGATGGGCTTTGGATTCCCTTGTTATCTCTAATTTTCTTGAAGAGATCTCTAGTCTTTCCCATTATATTTTTTTCCTCTATTTCTTTACATTGATCGCTGAGGAAGGGTTTCTTATCTTTCTTTGCTATTCTTTGGAACTCTGCATTCAAATAGGTATGTCTTTCCTTTTCCCCTTTTCTTTTCACTTCCCATCTTCGTAAGGCTTCCTCAGACAGCCATTTTGCTTTTCTGCATTTCTTTTTCTTGGGGATGGTCTTTATTCCTGTCTCTTGTAAAATGTCACGAACCTCTGTCCATAATTCATCAGCTGCTCTGTCTATCACATCTAGTCCCTTAAATCTATTTGTGACTTCCACTGTATAGTCATAAGGGATTTGATTTAGGTCATACTTGAATGGCCTAGTGGTTTTCTCCACTTTCTTCAATTTCAGTCTGAATTTGGCAATAAGGATTTCATGATCTAAGCCACAGTCATCTCCCAGTCTTGTTTTTGCTGACTGTATAGAGCTTTTCCATCTTTGGCTGCAAAGAATATAATCAATCTGATTTTGGCGTTGACCATCTTGTGATGTCCACGATCATCTAAGCATGCTAGAAAATGTTAATATTGTTTTGAACTTTTATACATTTGTCATCTTTTTGCTTTAGTTGTAAAAAATGTAAGTCTATTGATAAAATATTTATTTTTATTTAAAAACATTAGATTGATTGTAAAATACAATACTACCATGTGTATATGTGCACACACACACACAGGCAACCTATCAGTTCAGTTCAGTTCAGTCGCTCAGTCGTGTCCGACTCTTTGCTACCCCATGAATCACAGCACGCCAGGCCTCCCTCCATCACCAGCTCCTGGAGTTCACTCAGACTCATGTCCATTGAGTCAGTGATGCCATCCAGCCATCTCATCCTCTGTTGTCCCCTTCTCCTCCTGCCCCCAATCCCTCCCAGCATCAGAGTCTTTTCCAATGAGTCAACTCTTCACATGAGGTGGCCAAAGTACTAGAGTTTCAGCTTTAGCTTCATTCCTTCCAAAGAAATCCCAGGCCTGATCTGACCTTCTAGAACTAACACTCAATAAGATGTCCTTTTCGTCATAGGGGACTGAAATGCAAAAGTAGGAAATCAAGAGATACCTGTTGTAACTGGCAAGTTTAGCCTTAGAATGCAAAATGAAGCAGAGCAAAGGCTAGCAGAATTTTGCCAAGAGAACCCACTGGTCACAGCAAACACCATCTTCCAACAACATAACAGTGTGAATCAACCATAAATACACATATAATGTTTGATTTGCTTTATATAAAATGCATGCTTCATTTTGCACTCTAAGGCTAAACTTGCCAGTTACAACAGGTATCTTGATTTCCTACTTTTGCATTCCAGTCCCCTATGATGAAAAGGACTAGTTCTAGAAGGTCTTGTAGGTCTTCACAGAAATGTTAAACTCCAGATTCTTCAGCATTAGTGACTGGGACATATCCTTGGGTTACTGTCATATTGAATGGTTTGCCTTGGAAATGAACAGAGATCATTCTGTCATTTTTGAGATTACACACAAGTACTGAATTTTGGGCTCTTTTGTTGACTCTGAGGGCTACTCCATTTCTTCCAAGGTATTCTTGCCAGCACTAGTAGATATAATGATCATCTGTATTAAATTCTCCCATTCCAGTCCATTTAAATTCACTGATTCCTAAAAATTTGATGTTCTCTCTTGCCATCTCTTATTTGACCACTTCCAATTTGCCTTGATTCCTGGGCATAGCATTCCAGGTTCCTATACAATATTGTTCTTTACAGCAATGGATTTAATTTCACTACCAAACAAATTTACAACTGGGTGTTGTTTCTGCTTTGGCTTAGCCTTTTCATTCCTTTTGGATCTATTACTCCCCTCTTCTCTAGTAGAATACTGAGCACCTACTGACCTGGGGAGTTCATCTTTCAGTGTCTTATTTTTTGCCTTTTTATACTGTTCATGAGATTCTCAAGAATGCTGAAGTGGTTTGCCATTCCCTTCTCCAGAAGACCACATTTTGTCAGAACTCTCCACCATGATGTATCCGTCTTGGGTAGTCCAACAAGGCATGGCTCACAGTTTCACTGAGTTAGACAAGGCAGTGATCTATGTAAACAGTTTGGTTAGTTTTATATTATTGTGGTTTTCATTCTGTTTGCCCTCTGATGGATGAGGATAAGAGGCTTGAGGAAGCTCCCTGATTGTCAATACCAAAATAAGATTGATCATATTCTCTGCAGCCAAAGATGAAGAAGATCTATAAGATTAGCATAAAGAAGACCAGGAGCTAACTGTGGCTCAGATCATGAACTCCTTATTGCACAATTCAGAGTTAAATTATAAACAGTAGGGAAAACAACTAGGCCATTTAGATATGATCTAAATCAAATCACTTATGAATATACAGTGGGAGTGACAACTAGATTCCAGGGATTAGATCTGATAGAGTGAGTGAAGAACTATGGAAAGAGGTTTGTAGGTAACATTGTACAAAGGCAGTGATGAAAACAATCCCCAAGAAAAAGAAATGCAAAAAGGCAAAATGGCTGTCTGAGGAGGCCTTACAAATAGCAGAGAAAAAAGGAGAAGCTAAAGGCAAAGGAGAAAAGGAAAGATAGACCCATCTGAATGCAGAGTTCCAAAGATTGCAAGGAGAGATAAGAAAATCATCCTAAGTGAACACTGCAAAGAAATAGAGGAAAATAATAGAATGGGAAAAACTCAAGCTGTCTTCAAGAAAATTATAAATACCAAGGGAATATTTCATGCCAAGATGGGCACAATAAAGGACAGAAGTGACCCTAACAGAAGCAGAAGATATTAAGAATAGGTGGCAAGAAAATACAAAGAACAATACAAAAAAAGATCTTAATGATCTGGATAACCAAAATGGTGTGATCACTCATCTAAAACCACACATCCTGGATTGCAAAGTCAAGTGGGCCTCAGGAAGCATCACAACAAACAGAACTTGTGGAGTTGATGGAATTCCAGTTGAGCTAATTCCAGTCCTAAAGGATGATGCTGTGAAAGTGCTGCACTCGATATGCCAGAAAATTTGGAAAATATAGCAGTGACCACAGGACTGGAAAAGGTCAGTTTTAATTCCAAATCCAAAGAAGGATAATGCCAAAGAATGTTCAAACTACCACACCATTGCACTCATTTCAAATCCTAGCAATGTAATGCTCAATATCCTCCAACATGGGCTTCAGCATTATGTGAACCAAGAACTTCCAGATGTACAAGGTAGATTGAAAAAAGGCAGAGGAACCAGAGATTAAATAGCCAACATGTGGTGGACCAAAGAAAAAGGAAAAGAATTCCAGAAAAAAGAAAATATATACTTCTGCTTTATTGACTATGCTAAAGCTTTTGACTGTGCAGATAACAACAAACTATGTAAAATTCTTAGAGGGATGGAAATACCAGACCACCTTGCCTGCCTCCTGTGAAACCTGTATAAGGTCAAGAAGCAATAGTTGGAATCAGGCATGGAACAATGAACTATTTCCAAACTGGAAAGGAAATACAACAAGGCTGAATATTGTCACCCTACTTATTTAACTTACATGCAGAGTACATCATGTGAAATGTCGGGCTGCATGAAGCACAAGCTAGAATCAAGATTGCAAGGAGAAATATCAATAACATCAAATATGCAGATGATACCACCCTTACAGCAGAAAGTGAAAAGGAGCCAAAGAACCTCTTGATGAAGTTGAAAGAGAAGAGTGAAAGAAACAGCTTAAAACTCAACATTCAACAAATGAAAAATCATGGCATCTGGTCCCATTGCAAATAGATGGAGAAACAATGGAAGCAGTGACACACTTTACTTTGCTTGAATCCAAAATCACTGCAGATGGTGACTGCAGCCATGAAATTAAAAATCACTTGCTCCCTGGAGTAAGACCTATGACCAACCTAGACAGCATATTAAAAAGCAGAGACATCACTTTGCTGACAAAGTTCCGTATCAGTTCAGTTCCGTCACTCAGTCGTGTCCTACTCTCTGCAACCCCATGGACTGCAGCATGCCACACCTCCCTATCTATCACCAACTCCCAGAGTTTGCTTAAACTCATGCCCTTTGAGTCGGTGGTGCCATCTAACCATCTCATCCTCTGTCGTCCCCTTCTCCTCCTGCCTTCAATCTTTCCCAGCATCAGGGTCTTCTCCAATGAGTCAGTTCTTTGTAACAAGTGGCCAAAGTAATGGATTTCAGCTTCAGCATCAGTCCTTCCAACGAATATCCAGGACTGATTTCCTTTAAGCCTGACTGGCTTGATCTCCTTGCAAGTAAGGGACTCTCAAGAGTCTTCTCCAACATCACAGTTCAAAAGCATCAATTTTTGTCACTAAGCTTTCTTTATAGTCCAACTCACACATCCATACATGACTACTGGGAAAAAAACATAGCTTTGATTAGACAGAAATTTATTGGCAAAGTAATGTCTCTGCTTTTAAATATGCTGTCTAGTTTGGGAATAACTTTTCTTCTAAGGAGCAAGCATCTTTTAATTTCATGGCTGTGGTCACTATCTGCAGATTTTGGAGCCCCCAAAAATAAAGTCAGTCACTATTTCCACTATTTCCTCATATCTGTCAAGAAGTGATGGGGCCAGAAGCCATGATCTTAGTTTTCTGAATGTTGAGCTTTAAGCCATCTTTTTCACTCTCCTTTCACTTTCATCAAGAGGCTTTTTGGTTCCTCTTCACTTTCTGCCATAAGGGTGGTGTCATCTGCATATCTAAGGTTATTGATATTTCTCCCGGGAATCTTGATTTCAGCTTGTGGTTCATTCAGCCCAGCATTTCTCATGGTGTACTTTGCATATAAGTTAAATAAGCAGGGTGACAATGTATAGCCTTGATGTACTCCTTTCCTGTTTTGGAATAAGTCTGTTGTTCCATGTCCAGTTCTAACTGTTGTTTCTTGACCTGCATACAGATTTCTCAGGAGCCTGGTCAGGTGGTCTGGTTTTCCCTTCTCTTTAAGAATTTTACACAATTCGTTGTGATCCACACAGTCAAAGGCTTTGTCACAGTCCATAAACCAGAAATAAATGTTTTTCTGGAATACTCTTACTTTTTTGATGATCCAACAGATGTTGCCAATTTGATCTCTGGTTCTTCTGCCTTTTCTAAATCCAGCTTGAACATCTGGAAATTCTTGGTTCATCCCAGTGACAGGGGAGCCTGGTGGGCTGCCGTCTATGGGGTCACACAGGGTCAGACATGACTGAAGTGACTTAGCAGCAGCAGTACTATTGAAGCCTGGCTTGAAATGCAGTACTTGGATGTGATCTCAAAAATGACAGATTGATCTTTGTTTGTTTCCAAGGAAAAGCATTCAGTATCACAGTAATCCAAGTCTATGCCCCTGACAGAATGCTAAAGAAGCTGAAGTTGAAAGGTTCTATGAAGACCTACAAGACCCTCTAGAACTAACACCCAAAAGGATGTCCTTTTCATTATAGGGGACTGGAATGAAAAAGTAGGAAGTCAAGAAATACCTGGAGTAACAGGCAAATTTGACCTTGGAGTACAAAATGAAGCACCTCAAAAGCTAATAGAATTTTGCCAAGAGAACACACTGGTCATAGCAAACACCCTCTTTCCAACAACACAAGAGAAAACTCTACACGTGGACATCACCAGATGGTCAATACTGAAATCAGACTGATTATATTATTTGCAGCCAAAGATGGAGGAGCTCTACACAGTCAGCAGAAACAAGACTGGAACCTATTGTCAAATTCAGACTTAAATTGAAGAAAGTAGGGAAAACCAGTAGACCATTCAGGTTTGACCTAAAACAAATCCCTTATGAGTATACATTGGAAGTGACAAATAGATTGAAAGGATTAAATCTGATAAACAGAGTGCCTGAAGAAATATGAATGGAAGTTTGTGACATTTTACAGGAGGCAGGAATCAAGAACATCCCCAAGAAAAAGAAATTCAAAAAGGCCAAATGATTGTATGAGGAGGCCTTACAAATAGGTAAGAAAAGAAGTGAAAAGCAAAGGAGAAAAAGAAAGATATACCCACTTGAATGTAGAGTTCCAAAGAACATCAAGGAGAGGTAAGAAAGCTTTCCTCAGTGATCAATGCAAAGAAATAGAGGAAAACAATATAATGGGAAAGACGAGAGATCTCTTCAAGAAAATTAGAGATACCAAGGGAACACTTCATACAAAGATGGGTACAATAAATGACGGAAATGGTATGGACCTAACAGAAGCAGAAGATATTAAGAAGAGGTGGCAAAAATATACAGAAGAACTATATAAAAAAAGATCTTCAGAACCCACATAATCATGATGGTGTGTTCACTCACCTAGAGTCAGACATCCTTGAATGTGAAATCAAGTGGCCCTTAAGAAGCATGACTATGAACAAAGCTAGTGGAGGTGATGGAATTCCAGGTGAGATCTTCCAAATCCTAAAAGATGATGCTGTGAAAGTGCTACACTCAATATGCCAGCAAATTTGGAAAACTCAGCAGTGGCCACAAGACTGGAAAAGGTCAGTTTTCATTCCAACCCAAAGAAAGACAATGCCAAAAAATGCTCAAACTACCACACATTTTTAAAATTTACACTTGTGTAAATTATTACCTGAATGACACAGGAATTTAATAATTGAGATGGACTTTGAGAAAATAGAGTTAGTGACTGAAGTAACAATTGTGTTGTAGAATGTTTTCTAACTGTATCAGTCATTCCTTACACTACAGTTTTAAGTTTTTGAGGTCTTTCTGGTGCATTCTCAGCTTGGCTTCTGCTGGCTTCAGATGGTATAATACCCAGTGTTTATTCTGTCTGTTCATAACCCACACCATTTGGCTTTCTCACTGGAGCTTTTCTACAAATTTTAGATCTCAGGTCCCATAAAATGCACCCATACCTGCATAATCAAAATTACAGGGGAGTTGTGAACCATGATGTCTGCTCCTGATGAGTGAGAATTGGAGATAAGCAAGTCAATTCCTTGCTTTTCTTATTGGCTCTCCTACTTCCCTTGGCTCACTTGCTTTTTTCCCTCTTTCATTCCCTGGAATTACAGTTCCTATTACAATAGCAGTGTATAAATTTTACTGTAATTTGCTTGTTGGGCAGCATAGGCCAAAACTGTTCCAGAAGCATTTTTAAATCTAGACCCTCAAGATGAGATTTTGGAACAATGTTATTCATGGTCCTGATGGAAACAAGTTGGTCTAAATTAACCACTGGCATCCATGGAATTTTGATTATTATCATTCTCAGCATTAATTGAGATCAACTAAATTCAGCAGGTGACCTGTTGACATACACAGGAACTCTGGGCTTGAAGATCGATGGAGTCAGTGATAAGTATGAGACATTGTCCAAGCCAAAGTCACAAGGATTTTCTCAATCAGGACAGGGAAGCCTGGCATGCTTCAGTCCATGGGGTCTCAAAGAGTTGAACATGACTGAGTGACTGAACAACAAAAACTCATATATTTTCTTATAGGCATTGTACAAGTTTCAGCTTTTACATTCAGACTATGATCCATTTTGAATTTTTTTATGGTGTGATTAAAGAGTTGATGTTTAGTGTTTTTCCATCAAGTTGTTATGACAATATTATTTTAGAAGGCTAATTGTTTCCAACTGTATTATATGGAAACATTCAATTGAAAATCTACTGACCATATATACATGAATTTGTTTTGCTCCTCTGTTTGACTTTTATATTTATCTTAATAAACCCCATCCCTCCATTCTGAACAAAATCACCATCTTGATTAATGAAAATTTTTAGTAAATATTGAATTTGGTAATATATGTTTTTTTTTTCCTTTTTTCTAATAGAAATATTAGCTATTCTAAGTCCTTTCATTTTCAAATCAATTTTAGAATCATGTATGTATGTATACACACACACACACATGTATATACACATAAATTGGATGGTATTGAAATAGAAAATGCAAGGAGTTAAAGGTCAACTTGGGAAGCATTGGAAGTCTTACTATTATGAGTCTTCTAATCTATGAACATAGTACATCTGCATTTATTTGGGTCTTGTTAATTTTTTTCTCAGCAAAGTTTTGTAATTTGCAGTGTACCTGTTTCTACATATTTGTTAAATTCATTATTGCATTTTCATTTTTTGTAATATTATTATGGGTTTGGATCAAATTATACTCCCCACAGGGCTTCCCAAATGACTCAGTGGTAACTAATCCATCTCTCAATGCAGGAGATGCTAGAGATGCAGGTTTGAATCCTGTGTTTAGAAGATCCCCTGGAGGAGGAAATGGCAACCCACTTCAATATTCTTGCCTAGAAAATCCCATGGACAGAGGAGCCGGAAGGGCTACAGTTCATAGGTCGCAAACAGTCAGACATGAATCAGTAACTAAGCACACATACTATCCATAAAGCTGAGATCAGTAGAATTTTTATTTCTCATAGGTGATCCATCCATTTATTCTTCATGGAAAATTTTAGTGTTTTTGTTGTTGTTGTTATTGTTTGTTTGTTTTTCTTTGTTTGTTTCATTTTATTTTCTTTACAACATTTCTTCATGTGGCCTCGTCCTTAGTTTTGTTGTTTTTTCCATTGTCAGTCTTTGGGCCCTTTAATTCTAACAGGTACTTTTCAAAAATCGTGTAATTAATCCCCACCTTTTCTTCAAACATTTTCTTGTCTCTGTCTTAAATTTTATTTCTTTTAAGCCTCCTGGATTTGTTTCCCCATGCTTCATTCTGTAGGTTTTTGTTCACTTATTTATATCTTAAGCTTATCTATTTGCTTTGTAGACAACTTATTGTATTCTCTACTTCTCCAGTTACACATCTTAAAGCTACTAATTTGTTGATTTATAATTATTGGCTGACCTATTCTAGTATTGCTACAGCTGATGAAATAGATCATCTAGAATATTGTGTTAGATACTACTCTGTCAGTAGCATTAAGAAAAGATAACTGTCATACTGTTTATAGCATCCCCAGAGAGCTGTCTGTAGTAAAGCAGATGAATCTTTGGGTGGAAAATGCATAAAATTAAAGAGGAAATCACAGTTAATTTGATCTCAATTAAAAAAACAATTTAAATTCAGAAATTCTCCCTGAACCTCAGAGTTAGTTTATGAGTTGAAATTTATTAAATGGCAGTTGGTCAGAGCTGGAGTGTAAAAGTGACTGCTAGTTATCACTGTATCCACAAATATTTATCTCAGTTCCAGGATACTTGTTCTGAGTTGTCACATGTTGAGGGCAAGACACGTGGTTTTAAACAATGATGGAGAGGAAGCAAGTGCAGAATTCAACAATACCTTTCCTTTTTTCTCTTCTTACTGCAACTGTTTCATCTTCATTTTTGTACATACAAAAATGTGACTATTTTACAATTTAAGTTCTTTTGTATTTAGCTAAATTTTTCATTGTGCTTTCCTAATTTAAAAAACAAATGTATTTATTTTGTGGATTTGAATAGTATTCTATTTTCCAAGTATGAATTTTTAAAAATGATTTATTTCCATTTTTAAAATTACTTTATTTTTTACTTTATCAAGCTTTATTATGCAATACATCCAAGAATCCCCATATTACATTGCAGATAACTCTGATCCAGCATTTTTAATTCTACCCTTTTTTAACCCCACACATTAGTATCCGTACAATTGTTGGTGATTTTGTTGTGTCAGTTCAAATATATATTAACATTCATTACTACTTAACTACTCATTTGCTTACTGTTTCTTCTCGCATCTCAGAATTCCTTCTGAGTTCATTTTCTTCTTTCTGGATTCAGCCCTTTATAACTTCCCACATATAGTGGAAATGTTTGTGTTTTTTGTGCTCTCTCTTTTTTGATTTCTCTGATGTCTCTTTCGCCTTTCTCTCTCTCTTTCTTTTTTTTTTTTCTTGATAAAACTGATCATTGATCACTAATTCAATTGTACATAACTTTAAATCAATATTTCCATTCAGGATTGTAAAATATATTATAGTTATTCTCTGTGATTATTATAGGTTTTATTTTTAAAATATATTTGCACATATATTCCTTTGCTGTGCTGTAACTGGTTTTATAGCTATGTTTCACCAATTCTAGGCATTTATTAGCCACTTTCACTTCACATATTGTGGCTCACTCCTATATATTTTTTAAATATTGTCTCCTGTAGTTTGAACTAGATATTTTTGAACCTTATTTCACCTTATTTTTTTTATTCTGTTTCTATACTTTCTTCCATATTTTCTTTAACCTTGTGTACCTACCGTGCACCCAGTAATTTTACAGATATAGCTTCCAGTTTAACTATTCTTTATTCAGCAATAGATAATCTGAGTTATTTAAATGGCTTAATGTCTTGGAGTAACAGGCAAATTTGGCCTTGGAATACGGAATGAAGCAGGGCAAAGACTAATAGAGTTTTGCCAAGAAAATGCACTGGTCATAACAAATACCCTCTTCCAACAACACAAGAGAAGACTACACATGGACATCACCAGATGG